>NC_041383.1:62075257-62223015 GCF_002162155.2 Triticum dicoccoides
GCTTAGGATTCCCTTCGTGCCGACACGAAGGGGGGGGGGCTGCTAGGTACTTCACACTTTGCTAGGTGAACCATGGTTGGGGGGCATCCATTTATAGCTTACGATTCCCTTCATGCTGACACGAGGTGGGTGGGGTGGTAAGCAATACCATGTGCTTTGCGAGATAGGTGCGACATCGAAGTTGCATTTGGTATTTGAAAATCAAACCACCCTTTTCATACATAAATTTGGTCCACATGCAAGTCTGTTCGTGTTCTGACCCTCTCCCGCGTCATTTTTCTTCAAATTTATGAACATTAGACAAGTCGGACGATGCAACAGACACGGTTCACTCAAACTAACCGATGTGCCACGCCGGTGCCCCTGTCACGCACACATCCACACGGTACATTGGGCTCCACGAGGCTCCCCCTTTAAAAAATATTTGCCCGCCTCAAGGGTTTTTCTGTTTCATAACACACAGTTGTTATCTCCGGACCGTGTGAGAGGTTTCTTGTTCCCAATCCTGCCTGCATCCCTAGAAAATAGCTGCCCGCCTCGAGGAAGGTTTTTCTGTTTCAAAACACACGGTTGTTATCTCTAGACCGTGTGCCCTGTTTTTTGTTATCCCGCCTGCATCCCTAGACTGCCCGCCTCGAGCAGTAACATATGGTTGTTATCTCCGGACTGTGTGCGATGTATAATTTCCCAATCCCGCCTGCATCCCTAGAAAATATCTGCCCGCCTCAAGGGTTTTTCTATTTCATAACACACGGTTGTTTTCTTCGGACCGTGTGCGATGCACCATCATAAAAATTTTCAATGCCCCCGTATTTCACTCCCGCATTTGACTCCCGCGTAGTAAAATTTCCATTACCCACGTCATTTCCTCAAACACACCCCCGCCCCCTCCACACACACACACACACACACACCAAAACCTCCTCGGGCACGCGCGCACACAGACCCCCTCCCTTGCTCGAAACCCTAGCTAGGTCCCCGCCGCTGCCACTGCGGCCGCAAGACCTCCATTATCAACATCTGCCAGTTTACCCGTGCAGCTTACCCACCGATCTCCATACCCAGGTCGCCCTGAGTTTCTTAGATGACGCCTACCAAGCCCCCCTTGCCCATAGATCCCCATCCCCATCCCCATCCCCCACTCTAGAGCATCGCAGTCTAAGCCCGGCAACACTTCCCGTGGAGCTCGAGGAGCGACTAGCCAAAAGAGGTGTATCGCAGTCTCTTCGCCCGACGTCGCCGAAGAAGCTGACGACCATTACTGGCGGCAGGCTCTCAAGAAGCGGGCTAGAGTATGCAGGTATGTCGCAGATGCCGGCTACGACATCGAGGTCATCGACAGCGACAACTTGAGGCGGGCTATGCAACAGGTTAAGTGGCCCACCTCGGACCCCTCAGGTTCAACCGCTGTCGATCTCATCCATGGCCCCGCCGCTGATTTCCTCTGGCTCGCTGTCAACAACTTGCCATCCTACATCACCATCGAGCCCCTTTTGTCATTTCTGAAGGACACGTTCCGCGATGCTGGCTTGGAATCCATCCACCTCATCAACGGTGACCACGAGGATGGCACCCTCTCCGGCTCTTCCAAGGGGAAAGAACATGTGTGCGACATCAGGGAGGGCACCCTCTCCATGCTCTTCCAGGGGGAAGGAGCCCATCTGCGACAACATGGAGCGCATCAAGGGTTCGTGCTCTTCCCACGGGAACGAGCCCATCTGTGACAAGTGAGGAAACCCATGATTTTTTTTGCCGTGCTCTTCACAGGGGACATGATTTGTTTTGTCGAGTCCCTTTTGTAGTGTAGTGAGAATATCTCCAGTTTTAATTGCTATATCTAGTTGTTTGCAGTATGCCTTGTTTATTTCAGTTGTTCACAATGTGATGCTCTATATGTGCAATTATTTACTGTGCAGTCCATTCCATCAATCCATTTTTAAACATACCGATAGGAATGCATATATTTGCCTGATGTTAAGCCTGTTATAGGTAGCATATGCCTCTTTTAAAGTTTTTTGATTGTTCTGTTGTTTGTAGTTAGCATATGTCCAGTTTCAAATGCTATATTTGGTTGTTCGTAGTATGCCTTGTTAATTCCAGTTATTCACAACGTGATATTCTATATGTGCAAGTACGAACTGTGCAGTTCAATTTCATTAGTACCAGTTTCAATAATACCACAATGAATGACTACATTTGGTTGATGCATCTTGTAGTTAACACGCCTTTCCATTTTTATTTAACAATAACCAGTGAACTTAGACTGGCACAATACCAGTTTGAATGACAATGTTTTCTTGTTGTTAAATGTTAGGCATGTTGCAGTTAACACACCTTTCCACTTGTCTTGCTTTACTAGCGTGCTTAAACCCGCAAACGGAAGCTATCTTTTGGAGATTATTTTGTCTGCCATGGATAATTTTGGTTGATGTTTAGCCTGTTGTGCTTAACATGCTTGTCTATGTACGTACATAGGACAATTTTGGGAATGACTGCTGTTTTCCATCGAGGTTAGTTTCATCCCATGGCTTATATATGCTCACTGTTCAGGATATCAGTAGCTAGTACCATATAGGCCAGGGGCTGATAAGGGACTAATTGGTGAATTGGACTTTTAACTGAATATATCTGTAACCCATTTATCATTAGGTTAACTAGGGCCATATGTAATATATCGGACACTACATAGCAACATGCACTGTACTTAATGTCAACCTAGGCTACATAGCAACAAGGAAGAGTGTTACCTTAATGTTCTGATGATGTCTAGATATACGTAGAAGAGCAGCAACAACAACAACAACAAAACAACCATGTTTGGATACTCAACTTAGCTAGAGGTTAGACTTAGTTTCTAGCTCATGACTAACCCTGAACTAACTCCATCGAAAGAGGTGTTTGGATGACAGGGTTAGATACTTAGATAGGCAATAAATGCACTAGGAGAACTAGCTCCAATTAGCACCTCTTGGGTTGGATAGTTTTTTTTGGGTGGGTTATAGATGCAACTAGCTCAAACTAGCCCTCATGTTTAGATATACTTTAGGGCTTTTTGAGCCCGAACTAGCTCAAACTAACTCTAACCCATGGATACAACAATAGTTAAACAACGGATAATTTGTAAGAATGCAATAAACTCCGTCTGGCCCATAATATAAGATGTTAATTCATCTAATATGTGAGTATATTGGATGTTATAAGATTATAAAAGAGTGTTGTACTACATCATTGTGCAATTGGTGTTTAGCTTCTAATATTAACTTGGTGCTTTTAGGTACATATGTCATTGGTAAAGATCCGCGCTTCGACCCTTTCTGCATATGGGGAAATGGGATATCGATGAACCAGCATCAAGTGAGGAAGCTGATAAAGATTGTTAGTACAATGGGTCAAAAGATGGTAATTAAACTATTTGTTTACACTTTATCCAATACAACAGTGAACTGCAGGGCGGTAACTAAGAACTCTGCATCCTTCATTTTAGTGCCCATAATGAGTTGTGTTAGATGACAATGTCTGAATCTTTTTTCCTTTGCAGTGGTTCCCTTTTCCTTTGTAGTGGCTCCCAAAGCAGTTTATTCAAGATTACCTCTCAAACTATATGATTGGTGGGCATGCAAAGGTTAAAGTATTTCTACCAGAACATGATGATTATCTAGATGTTTTCATGAACAACATGAAGGATGGGCGGTCGGCATCACAAGGGGTTCGACTATAGTCATGCATGCCTTCTGCATGGAGGAGGGCAAAATATTGGTATCTCGCTTCACCTTGTTCAGCAACCAGAAAGTATTTCGCCTCTTTCTTTATCGTCTTTAATAGTACAAGTATACAACTCTGGTTCATCATTCTTTATTTGGTTCTTATGTAATTCTTGATATGTACCTATGAATCGGATAATGCAATGGTTGTCTGAACTTGATGGATATGAATAAAGCTATAGCATACATTCAAATTCAAATCCAATACAATTTGATATATCAGCAATTAAACTACGGTGAAATTGCACTCTCCAGGTCGTTACGGCACACACGGTTGGTAAAACACAAACATTTGGGATATACATCATAAACCGCGTGCACACAGTTGCCATTTGCAAAGCTTGTGCGATGTCTGACAATATCACAAAACGGTGCGGGCTAACTAAACTTTTGTGATAGTTGCCTTATCGTACACGATTCGCAACCATGAACTGTTTCTCATGAAGTATGCATCGTAAACATTGCACCAAAGAATAGCATGTGCGATAGTTGTCGTGTACGACGATGTTACGACGGTCCGACATTTTGTAATCCTATCCGACGCTCATACGACATTTAGCTAATCTTCTTAATTAGTTATCATATACGGTTTGGGAAAAGCGAATGTGTGTGATTGTATGCTTAGCATACACGTTCTACAATAGTGATCCGTTTGTGATGGGCCGCACATTGTAAATGTAGCACCACACAATACCAACTGCGATGGCAATGCAAGCACAAACGAGTAGGAGTACTGTATATGCATCTTGGCCCTCTATCGCCGACGGTTTTTGGGTCATGTGTGAAGGAACCCCCTATTGCCTACACTCACTTGGTGACGGTTCGAAATGCCATCGCGGAAATGGGTTAAAAACCGTTTGTATAGCACTGACGCATACCAATGTGATGAATGCCATCCGACATAATTATCCGTCATTGATCCATTGCCTATGAGCTTTTCACATATTGGTCTTTGCTAAGTTACTTTTCTGTTGCTACTGTTATGATTGCTACAAAATTGCTACTTTTACTTTCGCCACTATTACTGTTACTTCCATACTACTTTGCTACTAAATATTTTGCTGCAAATATTAAGTCTTTCAGGTGTGGTTGAATTGACCACTCAGCTGCTAATACTTGAGAATATTTTTTGGCTCCCCTTGTGTCGAATCAACAAATTTGGGTTGAATACTCTACCCTCAAAAACTGTAGCGATCCCCTATACTTGTGTGTTATCAAAACCTTTTTCTAGCACCGTTTCTAGGGAGCATAGTCTATTCTCAGAGTCACTTGTGATTTATATCTGTTGATCACTATGGGGAATTTGAAAGATCACAAAACCAAGATATATCCCTCAACTACGAGCGGAGGTAAGAACTGCCATCTAGCTCTACACTTGATTCACCTTCTGTTTTAAGTAAACTTGCGACATCTACACCTGCTATTGATTCTGATATGTCGCATGTTATTGATGCTGTCAGTTCTACTATGCATGATGCTTATGATGAAACTACTTCTCTGCTTGATAATACTGTGCCATTAGGTTAATTTCTTGATGAACAACTTGCTAGGGTTAGAGGGAATGAAATTACTGAAGTTGATGATACTATTGAAACTGAAGATTATGATTCTCCCCCTATATATGAATTTCCTGTTGTACCAGAGACATTATGGATGAGGAAACTTCTAGAGACTTTCTTGCTTGCAATGATAGAGATGATCTTAAGAAACTGTTAGCTAAGCTGAAAGAAAAGTCGTTGAATGCTAGAATGCAATATGACCCTACATTTGCTACTTCACCTATCTGTGTTACTGAAAGGATTTTGAATTCTCTGTCGAGCCTGAGTTAATTACTTTGGTTGAATCTAATCCTTTCTATGGTTATGAATCTGAAACTGTTGTGGCACATCTTACTAAACATAATGATATAGACACCCTATTTGCTCATGAGGAAAAAAATCGCTATTACTATGTTCTTAAATTGTTTCCTTTCTCATTAAAAGGTGATGCTAAGATATGGTTTAATTGTCTTGCTCTTGTTTGTGTGCGTAGTCCCCGGGATATGATTTACTATTTCTATGCAAAATATTTTCCCGCTCATAAGAAACAAGTTGTCTTACGGGAAATATTTAACTTTGTGCAAATTGAAGAAGAGAGTCTCCCACAAGCTTGGGGGAGGCTTCTCCAATTACTTAATGCTTTGCCTGATCATCCTCTCAAAAAAGAAATGCTTGATATCTTTTATAATGGACTAACCGATGCTTCTAGGGACCACCTAGATAGTTGTGCTGGTTGTGTTTTCAGGGAAAGAACTGTTGATCAAGCTAAATTGCTATTGAATAATATATTGAGTAATTATAATGATTGGACACTTCCTGAGCCAACTCCGAAGCCAACACCGAAGAAAAGAGGAATTCTATTTCTCAGTCCTGAAGATATGCAAGAAGCAAAGAAATCTATGAAAGAAAAAGGTATTAAAGCTAAAGATGTTAAGAGTTTACTGCCTATTGAAGAAATACATGGTCTTGATAACCCGACACAGGTAGTAAAGGTAATTTCTCTCTATAGATTTGATGAAGGTGACAATCCTTATAATAAGTCTGCTAGTCAGTGCTTGGATGAGTTGGATAATTTTATTGTTAAACAAGAAAACTTCAATTCTTATGTTAGTAGACAATTGAAATGTAATGCTTATATGGTTGAAGGCTTGAGTGATGATATGTCTAGAGTTAAAAATGATCTTAGCTTATTAGTAAACATGCTTCCATGGTTACAACTCAAGTAGAACAAGTACTTAAGGCACAAGATGATTTGCTCAATGAGTTAAATAGTAAGAACAATGATAATGTTGTTAGGGTTATGACTAGAGGTGGTAAAATGACCTAGGAACCTTTGTATCCTGAGGGCCATCCTAAGAGAGTTGAGCAAGATTCTCAGAGAATTAATACTGATGCACCTAGTCCCTCTAGTAAAAGGAGAAAGAACACTGATAGGACTTTGCATGCTTCTAGTGAACGTGTTATTGACACACCTGAGAATCCAAACGATATTTCTATTTCTGATGCTGAGACACAATCTCCTAATGAACATGAACCTAGTGATAATGTTAATGATGATGTTCATGATGCTGCTCAACCTAGTAATGATAATGATGTAGAGATTGAACCTGCTGTTGATCTTGATAACCCACAATCAAAGAATCAACATTATGATAATAGGGACTTCGTTGCTAGGAAGCATGGTAAAGAAAGAGAACCATGGGTTCAGCAAACCATGCCTTTTCCTCCTAAGCCATCCAAGAAAAAGGATGATGGGGATTTTGAGCTCTTTGCTAAAATGATTAGACCTATCTTTTTGTGTATGTGTTTGACTAATATGCTTAAAATGTCTCCTTATGCTAAGTATATGAAAGATATTGTCACTAATAAAAGAAATATACCGAAAGCTGAAATTTCCACCATGCTTGCTAATTATACTTTTAAGGGTGGAATACCAAAGAAACTAGAAGATCCAGGAGTACCAACTATACCATGCTCCATTAAAAGAAACTATTTTAAAACTACTTTATGTGATCTTGTAGTTGGTGTTAGTGTTATGCATTTTTCTTTATATCATAGACTTGATTTGAATAAGATGAAACCTACTGAAATTTCTTTGCAAATGGCTGATAAATCAACTGCTATACCCATCGGTATTTGTGAGGATGTGTCTGTTGTGGTTGCAAACGTTACTATCTTCACGAATTTTGTTATTATTGATATTCCCGAGGATGACACTATGTCGATCATCCTAGGTAGACCCTTTTTGAATACGGAAGGGGCTGTTATTGATTGCAACAAAGGCAATGTCAGTGTTCATGTTAACTAGCCGAGTGGCCCGCTCGATGCACGGGCTAGAACTTTTGTCTGTTTACTAATGATGTCATGTATGTAATTCTTGTAACTAAGAAATGGCAGCATTTTCAATGGCTTCTATTTTTTAATATAAACTTATAATGCCGTGTGTTTATTTAGCATTATTCGTTATATAATGAATATTGTTCTCAAAGAAATTACATACGCCAAGCTTCTGGAAATGACTATTCATGAAAAAGTTATATAATATACGTTTTCATTATCTCAATAGTTAATGTTGGTTCCAACAAAGGAATAGAATAAGATCCACAAGGTGCCATAGAAGGAAAAGTTGAGCATAAAAATAAATACGAAATTTGGTGGTTTGATGCAAGAGAACTATTTCATTTTCACAAGGTTATATGAAATTATATGATAAATGTGAGTAGTAAGTTGAGTACAACACATATATTGAGATTCCACTTTGTACTTGAAAACTGGATTAAAAAATCCCCTACGCTGCTAAATGTAACGACTACAAAAGCTGAGACATCGACTATCATGGTCAAGTTTGTAATACTTTGGGACACAATAAACTTATCGACTAATTAACTTAGCAAGATTCGTCGTTCAAGTGTCATTTGTCCATTTTCAAAGAAATTATTTTTTTCCACAAGTTGTTATGTACCGAAGGTGGTGTGCCAATTGGAGAACCAAGATGAGTCATCAAAGACAGCAGCACTCGATTCCACTGGACCAATTCATTGTTGAAAGTGGTCAGTTCTCCAAGACGATTTAGGACTGTTGGAAGTTCTTCCCACAGAGAGCCAATGTTTCTGTTGGTAACTGGTCAATGCTGATTTAGTGATGTCAATGCGTAAGAATTTGCAAGTTGAATGATATTTTATAGGTAGTCTAGAGTGAAAATGGATCTAATATGTGTGTTTCAAGTGTTTGTGTGTGTGTGATGTAAAGATGAAGGTTTTGCTTTCATATCCGAGGGTATGCGTATGAAATATGTTTCATTCAGGAAGATTGTGCTTGGGATTGCATCAGACAGATTGGAAATAGACATGTCGGCATGTACAATAAAACAAAACTACTATACATGTATTTGTGTTGCGCATGACGTAAAAAAGAAGAGATTCGTTCTCATCATGATTTGCAGGTGCATGTCAAACGTTTTTAAGCAGCTAAGGTTGTGTCTGTCTGATAGAAGTGTCTTGCATGCTTTATACTGCAGATAGTATTTACTCCTTCCCTACTAAGCTTCTTGCAGCTGATCAGAATTTACCTCGAGAATCATCTCACCACACGCCTTATGTAGGACTCATTATTGTGGTTGTCCAATGCCCGCATCATAGCCATCACAACATGAATGGTATCGTCGTTCTCTCGGAGAGTACGTGAGCGGACATAGCGCTGCTCCGTCATACGTGCACATGACACCAATTAGAAGTAGTTGAAAGTACAAACAAAGATTTCGGAGCCCAAACATAGGTTCCAGCCTCGCAAGAGACCTACAACACGGCATGATTACCCTCGGAGCTATACTTCTATAGGACTATTGCATGGAGATATATACATATATGCTCCTTACCTGCTCCTTTTTGTGACTTGATGAGGCCATCTTGACTCAGACGGTGAGGTTGCCTACTTGCCTACGACCTTGGGCATGTGCTTACCCCCATGGCTGCCCTTTTCCTCATCAAATGGTTGAGGTCGTGGTTGTCCACATGATCACCACGAAGGAGTTGGTGGACGGCTTATCTTTGAGTTTGATGACGTCGTGGCAGAGGCGAGTAGCACGTGGAGAGAGGGGTGTAGTGTTGGTGGTGCACATTGACGTTGTAGTACTTCTTATGGAGGACATGCCACTTGAAGGTGTCGATGGATGGGACAAGGGATTTATCCTTGCCATGTAGGCATCAGTTTTCTCTCGGGCATCCGCGGGCGACGTGGTATCAGCGGTACGTAGCATGTTCTGCAGAGGATCAGATACATCCTTACGCTTTATTCTTTTCCGCCATTTGATTAGCTCTTAGGCACGGCCGTAAAAAAACTTACCATAAAACTTGAGGGATGCACACATGAGTTTTCCTCAAAAAGTGAAAAAGATTGATACACAAAGAGACACGACGCATCACGTAAAATGTGTTTTTGTTTTAGCCGGAGATGTAGTCTTTTTAAGACAACTTGAGATCTAAGGTCCAGCAGGTTAGGAACATACGAGCGAGTGAACCAACCTGTGGTTGGATGGTTAGAGGGACCATGGTATCCCCAGCCCACCAGGGTTCAAATCCTGGTGCTCGCATTTATTCCTAGATTTATTTCAGGACTTCCGGTGATGCGCATTCAGTGGGAGGAGATGTTCTCGTCGACGACGAGGTGCCTACGGTGACTTCATAAATTTGAAGATGATATGTCGGCTCAGTCTTTCGAAGGTGCTCATAGGGATAGAGTGTGCGTGTGTGCGTTCATAGGGGTGAGTGTATGTGTGTGTATATAAGCGTTTGCGTCTGTACTGTGTCAAAAAAAATGTTAGGAACATACGAATCTAAAAAAAGGATAGGAATGTACGGTGATGTGTACATGATTTTCCCTAAAAGAAAGATGAAGAACATGATGCACTTCGTGAGATCTTTTATTCTAAAAAATGCATGCGTACATAAAAGGCACAATGCACCAGGTGGGTTCTTTTTTCAAGACAAATGATGCGTACATTAAAGGCACACATGCACTACGTGAGATCTAGATTTTTAAGAAAATGTAAAATCTAGCCTGTACAATTAAGAGAGATAATGTCCACCATGTTACGAAGAACTAACGGTTATAATTTATAAAGTAAAAATTATATGTCTAATTAACGGCTAGATGTTTCTGATTATTGTGTGACTTTCTGGTTAACCCTTCAATTGCTTTTTTATATAAATATTTGGTAATCAGCATACAGTACACTATTTGAATAAACAATCTCAAGTTCATAGTATCAATTCTATTGAAAAAAATTCAACTATTACTATTGGAGGTTTTGGATCCCCTCTTCCTACTATCAAAAAGAAATATGATATTCTTATTGTTGCGGGCATGCATATCCCTGTTGAGGTAACCTAGTGTTATTAAAAAATTCTCCAGTTTCATGTCATTCAGAAGACGTTTGTTAATAAGTCTTGATCAACCTTGTTAATGGATTCCTTTTGATAAGAATGATATGGATGAATTTAGAAGGCACAACTTTCTGTACCCTCCTTTTACTTTATGTTATTTAGATTAAATAAAGAAAGAAAAAGTATTTTCTGTCTGTTTTATGATTTATACATGCAATAAAAATTACCCCGAAAATAAATGTTCTCCAAATTCCATAAAAAAATAGTATGTTTATTTTAGAATATTTGAGAATTTCTGGCACTGAGAACCATTGTTGAGGAAACCGTTAACTGGTAGCTGCTCGGTTGGCTGGCGAGTAGGGGATTAATCGGCTAATCGGCAAGTTAATCGGCCATTTAATCAATTAATCGAACGGTTTATTGGTTTATCGGCTACTCGGCGACACTATGAGTAGGGATTAATCGGCAAGTTAACTGGTTAATCGGATGAATTCTTGAACAGGGCTGAGAACACACCAGGGGGATGCGAGCCACAAGGATGGAGGGCGCGCTCGAAAACTACATAACCGAAAAGTTGCTCTTTCATGTTGTCCCTTTCAATAGTGGGTACCACGCCATCCTTGGATGGGACACCTTCTCAAGCTTCCAAGCTATACCCCTTTACGGGTATATGATGCTTAAAATGCCCAGACCCAACGGAATCATCAGAATTTCGAGCGACCCGGAGAAAGCCCTCCGTGCCGAAAACAAAACCGCACCCCTGGCCGTCGAGGCGTTATCCGAAGCCCTAGGGGCCGAAGAACTAATCACCCTACAGTCCATGGTGGATAGGGACGATGTGATCCTCGATAAG
This sequence comes from Triticum dicoccoides, assembly GCF_002162155.2. Lineage (NCBI taxonomy): Eukaryota > Viridiplantae > Streptophyta > Magnoliopsida > Poales > Poaceae > Triticum > Triticum dicoccoides. The sequence continues at coordinate 62,086,791 of NC_041383.1, forward strand.
ATATCTAAATCCACATCTTTTAAATTTCATGTGCACCCGATGAACCCTAACAAGACAGCGTCTATCGGAGCGTAGCTAGATCTGGCAGTAGACGCCGCTCTCCGCACATTCTTGAAAGAGAATTGGGATATTTTTGCCTGACACCTACTGGGGATACAGTCCGCTAGCTATGTATTACCAATCATGTATACAGACTCCAACAATGCAGCCAAATATGAGGCGCTTCTACATGGTCTTTGCATGGCTGTCTCCATGGGTATGCAATGCCTGGAAGTGTGTGGTGATTCAAATCTTGCAATATCCCAGGTCAATGGAGAGTTCGACGCAAAGGACCCAAAAATGGTGGCATATCAAAACCCCGTATTAGAAACATCAGCTCGGTTCGAGGGACTTGAGTTTCATTATCTCGCTCGAGACAGTAACCAGGCAGCCGACATTCTTGCTCGCATTGGCGCTAACACAATGCAGATATCGTCGGGAGTCCGGATATTGAGATAACACCCTCTACTCATGAGATCATGGTTGTTATCGCTCCATGATCCAAACCATTAATGGCTTACCTTAATAGGTAGGAGCTTCCTGACGATCAGAATGAAGCTCGTTGCATAGTTCGATGCTTTAAAGCCTTCAAAGTGCATGGGGGTGAACTATACAAAAAGAGCACTACTGGAGTCCTCCAAATGTGCATCTCTGAAGAGGAGGGAAGGCAACTCTTGGCAGAAATACATGCTGGTCTGGCCGGTCATCACGCCACAGCCCAAGACCTCGTAAGCAAGGCTTTTCGGACAGGCTTTTCTGGCCCACGGCCCAAGCAGACACTCAAGCCCTTGTCCAATGTTGTGTGGGCTGCCAACTTTTCTCCAATCAAAGTCACATGCCTCCCACCGCATTAAAAACAATCCCCGTAACCTGGCCCTTTGCGGTCTGGGGGCTTGATATGGTTGGTCCCCTTAAAGGGGGAAGCCATAATAAGAAATACTTGATGGTAATGGTAGATAAATTCATTAAGTGGATAGAGGACAAACCGGTAAAAACAGTTGAGGCAGGGCTAGTCCATGACTTCATATCCGGCATGGTACACCGTTATGGTGTCCCGCATAGTATCATCATTGATAATGCCTCCAATTTTACAGCTGATGAGGTGCAAACCTGGTGCGCTAAGTAGGGCATTAAACTCGACTATGCATCCATATACCACCCTCAAACAAACGCCCAAGTCGAATGGGCCAATGGTCTGGTACTGAGCGACATTAAGCCCATACTGGTATCCTCCCTACGAGAATCATACAAGCACTGGGTTGAGGAACTCGATTCCGAACTCTGGGGTCTTCGGACCATGCCCAATCGAACGGCCGGATACACACCCTTCTTTATGGTGTACGGCGCAGAGGCCATATTGCCTTGTGACATTATTTATGATTCACCCTGAGTTCACATGTACGAAGAACGAGAAGCCGAATTAGATCGGCAGGATGACCTAGACGGACTCGAAGAGGAGCACGATGTTTCTAAGGCTCGTTATGCATTTTATCAACAATAGGCCAGGCGTTACCAAAGTAGAGAAGTGCGGGCTAAGACATATAATGTCGGAGAACTCGTTTTATGCCTCCTGGAAAAGAAAAAGGACAAGCTCAAACCAAAATGGGAGGGCCCCTTCATCATAGATGAAGTCCTTACTGGAGGAGTCGGTCGCCTTGGCAATGCATCGGATAATCGCCTTGAGCCGAACCCATGGACCATTGCCCGGCTCTAGAGATTCTACGCGTACTCCGGCCTCCTTCGGTCCCACTTTGACTAGGTTTTTCCTTTTTTTCTCCTTTTTTGTTTTTTCCTTTTCCTTCTCAATGTATGCTCGGATCAACCGCACTATTCGGGGTACACATCTTTAAATGTATACACCCCACCAAACATGGGGGCTTCTCTAACAAAGCATATTATTAAAAGCTTATAGCTTCCATTGTCTATGTCGGTTGTTTCTATACAACTTTTGCCACTATATGCACCTCTATTACTTAAGTTTTTGCCAAGCTGGGTTGCGTCCCTCGTGTGCTTACACCCTACGTCCCTGATTGTTCGGCTAGGGTGTAACTGGAGTACCTCTGTGATTGTTACAACTGGGTTATCAGGATCTGTACCTCAGACGGGTGATGACAAAAGCTAGCATTCTTAAGGGAATAATTGGTCGGCAGATAAACGACGGACTGTCTTTTGGAACAAACACGGAATCGGCTGCCAATAATTCGGATACAAGCCTACGCATGCATAATTTAGTATGTCAACCCAAGGAAAGGAACCCCTAACAGAACTATTTTCCTTGGAAGATGTTTCTTACGTTAAACAAGAAATATAACATAACTCCCCGAACACATTTTGTCTGTTCGAGCAATATGACCAGATTGCCTAGTTTCTGAAGATACTACATGTTTCTTATTTAACACAGTGTACGGAAACACTCCTACTTCTTGGTCTAGAGGTGGAAGCCGAAGGTCTGCGATGACAAAAAAAATTACAAGTTCGGCAGGAGAAAAGTTCAGTCATAAAGTACATTGATACATAGAATCGAACACCTACTCTCTTTCTACGCCATCTATAAGGCCAGCTAGCTTACAATCTTCTTCCGAATATTTTTCCGCTATCATCAATTGGTCATATACCAAGTTTACAGGAATTTCCTTCCCATCCGGTCCCTGGGATCCAACTCGGGCCATATGATTCGAATCTAGTCCGATGTAGTGTTTCTTCACCATGGCCCGTGCCTCTCGCACACCTTCCCGGCATGTGGACTTCTTCCATAGCTTGAAGCGACACCGAGAACTCGTGAACTGGTCCGCCAACCCCTCCATACTTTCTGGAGAGGCATCGGATCGCCATAAGGCTTTGTCCATATTCTGCATGGCTTTCCGGGCATGCTCGTGCAACTTTGACATTTCTTTTAGAACGTCGCTTTGAAGCCCGGACACGTTCTCTTCTTGGTAGCCGGTTAACAAACCTGTATGAACCGAATTGTAATATTCCGTATTGTATGATTATATTATTACTCCGGATGATTCAAGAGTCATACCGAATATACCGCCCTTGAGCTTTTGGTTCTCCTATTGCACATCCAAGATTTGAGCCTTTAAGCTCATTATCTCTTTGTCCTGCTTCTTCACTTCCTCTTCCAGTTTTTTTATCTTTTCCCCCGGTCATTGGGACACTCTTCATTTCTTCAAGCTCTGTGGCAGCGGCATTTAGCTATGTCCGGCTTATCTCGAGCTCCTGGGACAATGCGTTGTTCTTCTCCTTGAGGACCTGTGGTCATAAATGATCCTCAAATCGGTTAGTTCCTACCACTTTAAGTCTAGGGGGATATTGCACTACAAAAAAACACTTCCGTGATGATACATGTTTGTCACAGTAGGTCACGTTTTCTGTGATGCATGTATATCCATGACGATTTTATAACAGAATCAAGATAGTCATACATGTGCTGTCCTAGAAGTGTTCCATGACATTACCAAAATTATCATCACGGAAGTGTCCACTTCCATCACGATAAATCACGCGTCATAGAAGTGCTTTCATCAAGGGTGACCGACATGTGGCATCCACCGTAACAGGACGCCGTTAAGACTTCGGGTCCGGTTTTGGATCAATCACCCGCTAACAGCCACGACCAATGCCAATTTTCCACGTGTAAAATTCTCATTGGCCGACGGGACCACGTGTCAGCTCCGCGTTGGCACATGTGTCACTCATCCAATGGGGGAGATGTGCCTATGATATGTTGACACGTGGACTAGCCCAAAAGCAGCCAATACAGATTAAATGGGCCGGCCCAACTAAAGGCCCACAAGATTTTGCGGACCATAATGGGCCGGCCCATCTAAAGGCCCACAAGATTTTGCAGACCATAATGGACCGGCCCATCTAAAATCCCACGAGATTTCGCCGACCATAATGGGCCAAAGGCCCACAAGATTTTGTGGACACTAGTGGTCCGGCCCATTAACAGGCTGTCATGTTTTGGGCCAAATGCCGGCCCATATTTGATCCGGTCCATTAAAAGCCTGCCGCTTACGGGCCTCATAAAGGCCCATACGAGATCCATCATGTTAAAAACCTACCACGTTCTGCGCCAAATTACGGCCCAGATCAGATCCGACCCTTTAAGAGGCTTTGGGCCAAATTATGGCCCATATCAGATTCGGCCGTCAACTGGAAGCTATGCTTTTGGGCCCACTTGCTAAAGTACCATTTAGTAATTCGGCCTGATATTAGTTTTGGCCTGTTAAAGGCCCATTTAACATGTCGGCCCTATATTTATTTCGGCCTGTTAAAAGCCTATCATATAGTTGGGCCTAACTACGGCCCAGTTTGCATCCGGCCTGCTCATAGTAGATAATCTGATTGGGCCAAACAAGGACCAAGACAATTTTGTCCTATTAACGGCCCGTGATGTGATTGGCACAATCATGGGCTGGGGTCTATTTCGGCCTGCTGCTGGCTCGTGAGCTGTTCAGCACGTTTAAGGCCCAACCTACTTTTTAGCCTCCTAAAAGCCCATTGAGTTTTCTTCCGAAAATAGGGCCGGCAGTTTACTCGGCCTATTAAAGGCCCGAATCTACTAGTGGGCCAATTTACATTTAGGCCTGTTAACGGACCAAGATGATTGGGCCCATGATGCGGATCATACATAGTGATTTGCATGACGGCCCGTTATGTACCGTAATCTTACGATTTGGCCGGTTTACTGCGAAGATATGATATATATATAGTAAAATAACTATAGCATTGTGAATAAAAAACCTAGTCTATACAATAAAGAAATTACGGCGTATTACATCCATTGGGCATCAAAGTTCGCCACTATGATAATAAAGCACAAGCAGACATCAGATTATATACACTGGGCATCAAAGATCGCCACCAATGCAAATAAACACGCAGACAAAATAATATACAAAACCGACAACACTTCGATAGAGTTCAAGAAAGGTTAGCCTTGCTCGGGAGCTGCATCACAAGGAGCTGAGCAAGCTGATGAGACTGCGCTTGTTTGACACTTATATCCTCCTCACTCTGAAAGAGGAACAAGCAAACAAATGACAGGTTTTGCACATATAAGTATCAGTGCTGACAATTCATCACATTTCTTACTGACGAATAAAGTGACACAGTTTAAAATAGCATTAACACAATATGGTATTGTTCAGGTCAAGACATGGCAGGACATGACATTGTGAAGGAGTTTGCAGCTTCACGACACCACTGGATTATAGATCAAGAACTCATAAGTATCAATGGTTAGTGTGCTGTCAATTTATGCCATTTCAGATTGGCAAATAAAGAGATGGTTTAAATACTAGTAGAATGATATGACATTGTTCACAGTTAAGACATTACATAATATGACATTGTGCTGTAGTGGGTCGGTTCACCGCACCAGTGGATTACAGATCATGAACAGAAGCATACATGTAGTGCAAAAAAAGATCAGTTGCTCTGTATAGTTTAATTTACATGGTATTAAGAAGGTACTTGGTTGTACAACTGAAAATTTAAATTGAGAGGACAAACTTTTGTTTATGAACTACATAATAAACTTTAAACATGCAATTTGATGCAAACACAAAAAATAAACAGCTGTTGTAGTCATGCCCAACTAAATATACACAACAATGTTTGAAGGCTTGAGAAGGACAAACTTACATTATTGGTAAAGACAGGCTCTATAAAGCCCTTGTCCATGCTGATGGGGGGGACGGCAATTCAAGATGTTTACCACAAAATCTACTTCATAAGTGCATTGCTAGTATTCTACATTTTGTTAAGAGTAAATATATATGTGATAATATAAGAAAGAATGGAGATTATTTAAGATAAGATGAAGAGTAATGCTACATAACCAAGTAGCTACAAATGTAAGTACAATGATACATGCATAAGGTACAGCCAAGAGTAATGCAGAGCTAAACTTCTTCAGTACCATCGGTGTTATGCAACCTTATGGTAAGAGTAAATATAGATTTGATGTGTAGAAAATGGAGGGCAAAGGAAAATAAGCTGCAGAGTGATGGTACATGAAAAACTACCTATCAATATATGTACACTGATAAAGGACAGCAGGTACTTACAAGAACAATGTGGAGCTAAAAAATGTCATTGGCATTGGATATATTCTACACTAATGTAACCATTCATACAAATAAGATAATTTAGAGCGAACAATTGATAAGCAAGCTATCATGCATACTACTGTCACATAATGAACCAGGTATGTATGCAAGTACAGTGATACAGGACAACAGGTACTAACAAGAGCAAAGCAGTGAGAAGCATATTTGTGATATCCTGTCGTTCTTTTTAAACCGGAATTCTTCTTCGAGCAGATTTCCTGCAAAAAAGTTCCGTAAGGCACATGCTCGAAAGTAGAAGTTCAAATTGTCATGTGATATCATAGAAAGTACCTCATCCTGGGAATGAGATGCGTAAGGCACATCCGTAAGGTTTTTCCATTCAATGTCTTCTAAACTTAGCACAGGAGACTTCACCGGAAATTCGTTTATGGACTTGCCATCAAAGTATGATTTCCTCAGGTAACACCGATACTGCTGCAATGCTTCCTTGAAAATTGCAAGCAAGCTTTGCTCGTCATGACTATCTAGATTGACCATCGCCTACTTACAACAATGTAATGTAAATCATTGATGTGTTCAATCAGTAGAAAACAGGAAAATAGTCACCATGAATAAAAGCACTTACACATAAGTGGGACAAGAATATGTGAAAATTGTGTTTGTATTCACTATAATCTTGCCATGATGGGAATATATGCACGTAGTCCCTAACAACATTGAAAGCATTGTCTTTTAAACTGGGAATAGCTGGAATGGGGTTCCAATCTGCAGGAACTGGCCATCTCTACAGTTGGGATAGGTCTTCGGTCGGTGGACTTGCTGTACTTTTTGCTGGATTGGGATTTTTCTGTGGTACGGCTGGTGCTATGGCAACTAAAATCGGCATACCTTTTGCTGGAGTGCAACTCCTGTGTGGTGGGGCTAGTAGTGTGGCCACTGAAGTATGGGTACAGTCTGCTGGAGTCGGTCCTACATTTTGTGTCACTGGTTGTACAACCAATATAAGTGGGGTGTTGTCTAATTTCTCCGGCACCACCACATTTTTCAAGGACTTTGCTGGTGTTCCTTCAGGTTCATCAATCATCCTCTTCCTTTTTGATGTCTGATGCACAAGAACAACATTTGAGTGAAAAAACATGGTATGATGACAGCTGGAATATGTATTGAAAATGGATGGGCATGGCATCTCGACATATATGATGAGTAAACTAAGCAGATGGCGGTGCAACAAAGTAGAAGAAATGGAAGACAACATATGCAAGATACACTCAATCAATAAAACCTTGCCAAATTAGAACAGGCACGTTGGTGGGCGAACAGGACATGCCATCTGCCTTTGACTCCTCGAGGTTAGAATGTTCATTAGGATCATATTCTGAACAAGAATCTACAGGTGGGGAGTGTATGAGTTTCATTTCATCCAGAATGGCACTCAATGCCTTGGTGCCAATTTTGTAATTCATTGCAGCGTTCCACAATATTCTTTTGATGCGCGGATTCTGATATTCACTGTAATTACATATAATATCTTAGAACCATGAAAACATAAATAGTAGTGAGATTACCTTTGTAATGCAGAGGATATTCTAATATAGGGGCGCCCCTATAAACCCTTGTGTGCTATCACTGGATTCTAATGAGAGATCTCATGTGTGCTGTAATATGGTGCGTGCTTTTATACAATCTAGCACAAGTACACAAAAACATAGGCTCCAGAAGTAAGGATAGTTGGCAGATGATAGGTTCATAATATACTGTATAGAGAGTTTATTGCCAAACCACGATAACAAGAGCACACAACACCTAGGTAGATTGTAGTGTACATAAAAGGGGTACACCATAACCACGATATATAAATCGGGAAAGTGGAACTGGCTGGAAAATACGGTGTTGCATTGCCGCTACTAATTGAAAGCCTATCGATCACGTACAGGCCAGCTCTATCAGCTGTTGACTGTAGATGTCCATGCTCCCCTTCTTGACAAGGAACATACTGTGCGTATTAAATATAGAACAACAAAAGAGGAACATGTTAAAGAACAGAAGAGGAAGCATATTCTTGAGGTTCTGCTTCATTGCATACAATGTTGGTTTCCCACTCATGATGAATCACAACACCCAAAGAAATGCAATTCCATGCTGTCTCTCTATATGTGGCCACATGCATTTGGAAAATCAAGTGGGATCATTACCTAACCAATTAAATCTGTGTCTGTTAACTAATATCAGTATCATATCACAATTCGTATTTGAAGAAGTAAGCTTTGGACTTATGATTGGTGTGTTTAGCTTCAAGAGTGGATTGGTGCTAGTGCGACACAAAGCGGCTACACAGATCGTAGTGCAGATATAACGGGAAAACCGTAAGCATCAGAGTAAAATCAACAAAGTGGAACTTGCTGGAATATATGTGCTAGTATTGCCGGTATGGCTATAAAGGCTTCGGATACAAGCTCTCTTCAACTGAAGGTGCGGTACTGTTAATATCAGTGTACCTCTCAAAGGCGATACAACTCCCCGCATTTCCTTGCTATTCTTATAGGATTCAAGTTGGCAGGCCACTACAAATCTATTCCTATGTTTACAAAATCCTACGAATCAAAGAGGCCCGAAGAGTTCAAAGTGTCCATCACAACAGGCCGTATAGACCTCTACACTTCAAATGTCCCTGCTCATCCTCACTACAAGGAACATACTGTACTACTATCATACTCCCTTCATTCCAAAATATAAGTCTTTGTAGATATTTCCACTATGGATCACATACAGATACATTTTAGATTGTAGATACACTCATTTTTCTCCATATGTAGTCCATGGTGGAATCTATACAAAGACTTGCATTTAGGAACGGAGAGAGTACTTATTAAAGAAGAATGGAAGAGGGACATGCTAAAGAAGAGCAAGTAGATTTTGGATAATAAAATGTTCGTTGCGCAGTGCCCACACATGATGAACCAGAGCGCATTAAGAATGCAACTCCCTGTTGTCTCTTTATATGTGGTGCACGTGCTTTTCAAAAGTAAAGTAGGAACATTAGCTGACCAAATAAACGTTATTTTTTTTGTAATTTCAGCATCATATCAGATTCGTATTTGAGCAACAAGTTTGGAATTATGAGTGGCACGTTGTTTAGCTAGATGGATTCATGAGCAGTGCTAAGCAGGTACGATGATGGTACTGAATATAAAGGCATTTCTGCATGCAAGTCGCGTGACTTTTTTCATTTGGATCAGTCGACCTTTTCAGGTGGTTGGATGAAGATCCTATTTCTCACTAGTAGAAAAAGCCCCATTTGTCCCGGTTCATGAGGCCCATTTGTCCCGGTTGTCGAACCGGGACTAAACTGTCGGTACTAAAGCCCAACATCTTTACTCCCGGTTCGCTCATGAACTGGGACAGATGGGGCTCCACGTGGCCGCAGCGGCTTGCCCAGGCAGGAGGGCCTTTTGTCCCAGTTGATGACACCAACTAGGACCAAAAGGCATCCACACGTCAGCTGTTCAGGGGCTCGGGTTTTTGTTTTTTTTCATAAAGGGGGGCGGGCTTGGTGGATTTTGGGGGTTTTGTATGGTTAATTTAGGGGTTTCATGTATTGTGTTAGCTAGCTAGACAAGTGTCCTCTTATCTTCGTGATTGGTCGATGCTATGTACTATACGTATAGAGAGGACTCGACACGCTAGCAAGCTAGTAAGCAAATGAAGGAAACCATTAAGTACAGTACATCGTCATGAACATATACAGAGAGAAGTGATAGACCTCTCCTTCTCCGAGAGATTGGTCGAACAACAAGATTTCATATATCTATCCGACGCTACTGGCTACATATATACATTATAAGATCTCTTACAATCCCCTAACATCTAAACTCAGGTTCCACATGTTATTCTCCGTCTTTGCCGATGACATGGTTAAGAAAGAATCCCACCAATTCCTCTTTAATTGCTCGTATGAAATCTTGTGGTAGGAGATCATCCCGCATCTGCCACATCTAATTTGAAGAAGGTGGTCAATACATATATATGAATGAAACTCAACACAAATGATGGTAATAAAATGAAATTGTGAATATTATTGCTTACGCACGTCATATTTTTTTTAGAGTAGGCCCGTGTTGTGATCTATGGTAGGGTGCGTCGACTGCAAATTAAAATTTCCTACACATAGAACAACCAAGAACATGCTACGGGAGATGGATCACAGTTTGTTACCACTAGACGCACAGTGTCGTGCAGCGGAAGAAGAGTTGGGGCAGCGCGTCCACGTGGATTCTCTCCTCCTTGTCCGATCTCCCTCGAACAGCCGGTCGTCCGATCCCACGTACAAGTTCGCCAGAGTGGCACAAGTGCACCGCCTCTAACGGTATCCGTGCGTGGAGGAGGAACACAGTGTGGCGGCCTGCTAGGTCCGATCACACAGTCGGCGGCGAGTGGAGGTGGCTATTCGCAACACATGCAAACCCTAGTCGCAGCGCCGAAGCGATCTTCCAAATAAGTGCGCTGCACCTCCACCTTATATAGGCGTCCGTCGCGGGCTCAACACTAGGGCCTCGCACGGACCCTAAAGCCCAAAGTCTACTCGGTCACGTTCCTAGTCCAGTTCGGATCACATCCGACCAGTGTCCTACGAACCAACCTTGTAGGTTCCTTCCCTTAAGAGCGCGACACCTTAGGTTCAAGTCGGCTTGGTCACAGTTCGGATCACCTCCGACCTGCACGGTTGGTAGCGGCCTCTAGCAAGGCGTGTCCACCACTAAGCAGACTATGAAGCTTGTGAGGCGAACCTGTACAACGTGTCACACTTCTATTCCCTTTGCCGCACGATATATGTTGTCGGGCTCAAGGCGAGACTGTCATCCTTGTGCTAGCCCGACCTCTTTCTCGTTCTAGTGATCCCGACCACTACCCGGATTATCTCATAATCCTTGTCGCATGGCCATGCTTATCCTGGTCGGATCACACGAGGGGCCCAGAGTATATCTCTCCTGATCGGAGGGGAAAATCCCATCTTGCTCGACCATGTCTCGCTGCATGAGACTGGACATACCCGAAACCTACCTTTCTAACTACTCAGTCACGGAGTAGCGTTTGGTCGGCCCAAAGCAAGTCTGTCACCATCCCGAGTACATGCGCCAGCTCAGGTCTTAGGACATAGAACGTATGTTGTACTAGAGACTCACAGATGACATATCGCTGCCTCTCATAGTTGGGTCTGTCTGACTCAGACCTTATCTCGACTCGGATCCGACTATGCCGAATCTATCCAGTTAGCATCCAATGCTCCATGGCTAGTGAGACCAAGCCATCGACCGTGTCATATGCTAGTCTAATCCGATGCGCGTCCACACAGCCCTTTAGACTAGGGACCTTTTAGGACAGTCATCATACAATGCATAGTCCCACAAACAAGTCACGTACTTGCTGATACACATCATTGATAATGTACAAGGACTATCTTTATTCATAAACACATAGGAAATATCATCATACATGATTGCCTCTAGGGCATATCTCCAACAGCCCGCTCATAGGTCGTGTGGCGGAGGAACTCGCAAATGTAGTATCCACAATAATTATTCCCGAGTTCCTGCTATCGGTGTCAAAACCGTCGGATCTCGAGTAGGGAGTCCTGAACTGTGCGTCTAAGGCTAATGGTAACAGGAGGCGGGGGACACAATGTTTACCGAGGTTCGGGCCCTCTCTATGGAGGTAATACCCTACTTCCTGCTTGATTGATCTTGATGAATATGAGTACTACAAGAGTTGATCTATTACGAGATCGTAATGGCTAAACCCTAGAAGCTAGCCTATGATTATGATTGTTGTTGTCGTACGGACTAAACCCTCCGGTTTATATAGACACCAGAGGGGGCTAGGGTTACACAGAGTCGGTTACAGAGAAAGGAATCTACATATCCGAATCACCAAGCTTGCCTTCCACGCAAAGGAGAGTCCCACCCGGACACGGGACAAAGTCTTCTATCTTGTATCTTCATAGCCCAATAGTCCAGCACGCGTATATAGTCTGGCTGTCCGAGGACCCCTTAAACTAGGACTCCCTCAGTAGCCCCTGAACCAGGCTTCAATGAGATGAGTCCGATGCACAGATTGTGTTCGGCATTGCAAGGTTGTTATTTCTCCGAATACTTCAAAGTAGATCTTGAACATAAGAATTGTGTCCGTCTCTACAAAAAAAATTCCACATACCACCGTAGAGAGTATAATATTCCACGAGTCCAATCTGCTGACAACTTTTTGTAGCGTGACATCACGCCATGACCCGGTCTTTATTTGAACCGTTTTTAGCCTGCTCCTCCGTATTTCGAGGTGTGGTTTGATTGGCACGTCCTATCAAAGCAGAGATCGTGTCCCCTTATAACGGGATTCTCATGAATACAGGTATGGGTAACCCAACCGTGCCATCTGCATGGCGCTTGGGTAATAAACGAGTTTTAAGGCGAGTTGGGAGGCGGATGATTTTTACTACCTTTATAAAGGGATAAGGATTCCACTTTTTCACCCACGCCTTCCTCCTTCCTCTGCCCATCCATTCTCGAGCTCCAGCGCCAAAGCTTTCGCCTTCTCCACCCAAAAAAGCACTCCAAACATACCGGATCCGGAGCAGGAGGCAAGTGGATGGCCTCCTTCGTCAAGGAGAAGGACATCAAGAGGCTCCGGGAGGCCGGGTACCTAGCCAAGGAGGTCACCCATCGGCTTCCGGCCAAGGGACAAATCGTCCCCACCCAGAGCCCCAGGAAAGGGTAGTGTTCGTCTGGAGTCCCGATGCGGCTCACCTCCTGGCAAGAGAAGGGCATGACCTGGGGCTCTTCGGATGAGCTGACCGTGCTCCAGATCATGATAAACAAGAGGGTCAAGATTGTGAACATGATTCAGGTTATGCTCGTTCGCCGGATCCTTCCGTGCCAACGCCGGACTTGCTATTTGTGGGAGTTCGACCCGGCCAAGCACCAGACGCTACGAGAGCTCTTCGCACGACGCACGAAGACATCTGGAAGGTGCTCTTCAAGGCCAGTGAGACATCACCACCCACGACCGAGGACCACGGGCATAGCTTAACTCGCCTTGCTAATCCGGTAAGTTCTTTCATGCTTTCAAGGTGTACCCTTTACCTGCATATTAAAGGAAGGCATCTAAGCCTCCTTGTCAATTTTTTTAGGACTGGACAGAGATAGCGGAGCGGATTAACTGTCCGGCTCCGCTGCCCAAAGGCCCAAAAACTCCACTGCTAACGAAGATGCTGTTTCTAGCGGTAGAAGAAGTCAAAGAAGAAGGCCAAGGGGACCAGAGGTGGTCTCCGCTGTAAGGGTACTTCGGACGCGACGTCCGAAGACACCGAAGCTCACTCCTCCGCCGAAGACGACGAGGAAGAGGAGGAAGAAGAAGAAATCTATTCCCCCTGTAGGGGGGAGAAAGAAGAGGACGACCTCCATGCAGTTGGAGGCCAAAGCATCCAAAAAGGGGAAAGCTTCCCTTCCGGACAGCTCCACTGCAGCCGTCGATAGCAGCTCGGAGTGGCAGCCCACGAACAAGCCCCTGACCAGATCGTGAGTTTCCGGACACATCTATATATCCGCCTTTCTATTTTATTGTTTTGTCATGTTTGAATCATGTATTTGCAGTCTGGCTCGGTCCCATCTCGAGCGGTCCTTATATTCGGAGGACTTGTTGGAAGTGGCCGCGATGGACAGCGGGACCATTCCCTCAACCTCCACTCCCAAGGACATGGGTGACGCCGAGGCGTCATCCCGAAGCATCCCATGTCTGGGAGAGATCCCGGAGGCTGTCAGGGAGGCGCCGGAGGGTGAGGCCTCGGTTGCCGGACACATGGGGGAGTGAGCCCCAATGGAGGCTGACGATGGGGGTCATATCCAATTCGGCCTTTAACCGAATACTATTCCGAAGACCCATGTGGCTCCGGAATCAGGCAAGCAGCCCTTCTCGAAGGAAGGGGGCGTGCCTACTCCTCCAGCAACCTCTGTCTAGCCAGAGGCGCCGGATTCTTTGTGGGAAGCGCTGTGAGGCGCTTCCATTGTAGAAGAACACCGTACCCTTATGGGTACGGTGATTGAGAGGATCCAGTCCGCGAAAAGCGGACTGACCAAAGCCTGCACTATCCCTCTAACAGGCTCTAAGTTAAGAAATGTAATTGTGTACAAATAATTTCACAATATAGACAGTGGCCCCTAATACTCTGTTTGGTATCCAGAAAGAAAAACGGAACAGAGGATCAAATAATTTTCGCAGGAGACTAGTAAAGAATGTCTATGTGAATAAGCAGGTGTCGCTGCTGGCTGCGACCTCTCACACTACAGAAGTCTCCGGACTGAAGCAGAGTCTGGAACGGGTCGAGGAAGAGCTCGGCCTCGTGAAGAAGCAGTTGGAGGACAGTCAAGGTATGTAGTAACCTTATCTAAATTTAGATATTATGAACGATTTGTTCTGACTAAAGTTTCATTTATATTTATTAGGGGTAGCGACCGAAGTAACGACCCTCAAGAAGGCGCTGGCCGAGGGCGAGGACAAGCGGCCAAGGAGCGGGCCGCACACGAAAAGCATGAGGCCCGGGTCAATGAGGTCTAGCACGAGCTCCAGGACGCAGTCAAGAGATGCAAGTCCTTGGAGCGTGATTTAAGGAGCAAGAGTCCGAACTTTCCAAGGCCCGCCAGAGTACACAAGATGCCAGAGCCAAAGCCGACGGCGCCCTCCAGGAAATCCAGGCGGCCAAGAAGATCGCGACGGGTAAGGCTTTTATAATGGAGAGCAAATATGTGAACTAAAGGTTCCTCCTACTAACCCGGATTTGGAGTTCTCCAGGGGAGTTTGCGGATCTGCCGCGTAGCGTATCAGATGATGTGGAATTCTACCGAGCCGAAGAGTGGAACTCTATCGAGAAGCTGTTCTGGTCGCAATTCATTGCGCCAGAACATCCAACACTCTTTAGTGATCAGCTGAAACAGCTGGTCGAGCTGCATAAGGCGGGCGAACTAGCCATGAAGGATTTGATAATCCAGCTATGGCCTGCCGAAGCTATTCCCAGCAGCTACTTCGAACTCGTGAAGCGGCTTGTCAGCGCCTGCCCTAGGCCTGAAGCCATCAAGCAGTCGGTCTGTATCGAAGGCGCGCGGATGGCGTTCGCTCGCCCCAAGATGCACTGGGCGAAGATGGACGCCATGAAGCTAATGACCGAGGGACCGCCCACGGGCAAGGAGCACCACACACCCGAGTTGTATTATGACAGTGTCTTGGAGGGATCCCGCTTTGTGGCGGAGCAATGTGCTAAGGATATCATATTCCCATGAATACATTCATGTTTATCTTGTCCTATAATATGAAACAAATCCGTTATGTAATATAATGTTTTGTTGTTTAAAACTTCACCTCCTGTGCGGCCGTTTTTATTAAATCTGAGAATTGGCCAGTCGTAGGCTTATGCCCACACGTAGGTAGTACGGGGGTGTTCGGGATAAATCTAAACACTCTTTATCCAAGGCTTTGGTCATTTAAGGAGGTGCTTAGCGCAACGAACCAGGCAATCATACTATTCGGCTTTATCATTCTCACTTAGCCATAGGAGTTTGACGAGAAAAATTTGGTCGTAGCCCCTGGTGTTCGGAAGTTAGGACTTGGGGCGCTAAACACACCTAATCGGACAAAAACTGATTCATCGCATAATGCGAAAAAAATCGCTAAAGATTTGTAACCTCTTGAATAGCTGACCAGGTCTCGCCGCATCATGACAGTCGGTTTTCGGCTTTCGTTACTGAGGTGCTCATCTGGAAGAACTAGGACACAATCGCAGTAGTTCTCCCTTTACTACCCTAGCCGATATAGCGGAACGTAGGGTAGCAAGCACAGGAGCCGGGTAACCCAACTATTGACCCAAGACATGATTCGGAGCCGATGCATATAATGCTACAATTCGGGGTGCCAAACTACCGTAAAAGTGTTCAGACTTTCTTGCCGTATTATGGGGCGTAGTGAAGCCCCTGGCGGATTAAGTCGTACCAGAGTGTACGGGCACAATTGATAAGAATATATATAAAGGAAAAAAATCAAGTAATAAGCTCGCGCTGCAAATATTGAACTGTAAATTATTGTCCATTGCAATTTGATTAATACGTCAAGGCATACTTGTACAAGTAATGCGACATGCCATGACCAAGGGCGAGCTGCGTGCGGGTTTTAAAAAAAAGGTATAATGATCATTAGCAGAGACCACCTGGGTGTTCCCTTGTATGTCAAAGCTTCTTTCCTTTTTGGTGTATCCGTCCCTTGATAGGTCTGATGATCAGGTTGTCAGAAAAGGCCTCGGAAAGAGAAGAACCTGAAAGAAAAAAATAAAAGGTAATGGTATGTGGGTCCAGCAGGGGCGGTTGAGCCGCATTATGGACCGCGGTCTTAGCGTGCCTCCGTCCATGCCCATGGTATTTTAAGTGCGTAATTATGTACGCGCGGCACAAGTATCGCCGCTTGATCATGACTGGGATGGAGGCCGAATTGCTAGTCAAGCTCTAGATGAGTCGGACTATCCTGCTGCAGAGTAGTTCAGACTCTCTTAACGGTGTCCAGGAGTTTTACTGCCGAACTGAAGTTCTGCCTAAAAAGGCTGCTCTGTACTTCTGCTGCAAGGGCTGCGGTGTGCTCCTCGGTATGGAGGGAGCATTCGGTGTTTCCATTAACTGTTATAACACCGCATGGTCCGGGCATCTTGAGCTTGAGGTAAGCATAGTGTGGTACCGAATTGAAGCGAGCAAATGTGGTTCATCCGAGCAGTGCGTGATAGCCACTGCGGAAGGGGACGATATCGAAGATTAATTCTTCGCTTCGGAAATTATCCGGGGATCCAAAGACCACTTCCAACGTGATTGAGCCCATACAATAGGCCTCTACACTTGGTATGACAGCTTTAAAGGTGCTTTTTGTGGGATTCATCCTTGAGGGATCAATACCCATTTGCACACTATATCCTGATAGAGCAGGTTCAGACTGCTGGCGCCATCCATGAGGACTCGCGTAAGGTGGAATCCATCAATGATTGGGTCAAGGACCAGTGCGGCTGAACCTCCATGACGGGTACTGGTCGGATGGTCCCTGCGATCGAAGGTGATCGGACAGGACGACCATGGGTTGTACTTTGGGGCGACTGGCTCCATCGCGTAGACGTCCCGAAGAGCATGCTTGCGCTCCCTCTTGGGGATGTGGGTAGTGTAATCATATTGTGACGACCGGTTTTCCGGGTATTAATTTCCAGAAAATGGACCTTGTGCTCACCAGCCCCAGGATTACTGTTAGTTGATGAGGCACCAACTTGATACAGAAATTCCAAGCAAAATGCAAAATATGTAGTGCAAGACCATTCTGGCCTGTGAGTACAACAATTTGGTTTCTAGTGGTTGATGGCGGAAGCGGTTTGTGGATCATCAGCGTCTATGGGACTCCATTTCCCACAGGAACATCTGACCAGGATAACTCCTATCTTCGTGAGGCTGCTATCACCATTGCTTAGGTTCCGGGGCTGTCATCATGGTCGCTCCTCTCAGCGCAAGAAATCTGTCCAAGACAATAGCCAAGGACAAGCCAGTGAGTACTTTTGAATGTACTCACAAACATTATGAACACGGGTATAATATAATAACGATAATTATGTACTGGAATATTTTATGATCATGGCGTCAGTCACAAATTAGAATCTTTGATGCACGCAAGCAGGTCATTTATATATATAAGTATGCAATAACAGCATAGTATTAAAATGCACCGATCGGGTGTCTGAAGCGACGCCTCGAAAGGTTAGTAAACAATGAGAAATGCCTCAGTCGGGCGTGTGAGCAACACCACATAAAGGGCTTATAAAATAAATAACAAGCAGGCCTCAGTCGGGCGTCTCAGCGACACCACATAAAGGGCTTATAAAGTAAATAAATAACAAGCATGCCACAGTCGGGCGTCTCAGCGACACCATATAAACGGCTTATAAAGTAAATAAATAACAAGCATGCCACAGTCGGGCGTCTCAGCGACACCACATAAAGGGCTTATAAATAATCACGGTGAATGTCCAGGAGGTAGAACCATCCCGGGATATTCGATAATGCCAATAATATAACTGGTTAGTCCACAACAAAATAATAATCATAATCATCACAAGTCTCAAGTCGTGATCCCAGTTCTGGTTTAATAGTTTCTCCTCCGAAGACCGACACTAAGACCGACACTTGACCCATCCGAGACTGTAATCCTTAACCATGGACCCGGCTATTCAAATAGGTTTAATCTCTGCAGAGGGTGTACTCTTTACCCACGAGTAACTGATTCCTTTAGTCCATCGGGACTAATTCCGTCTACGGCCTTTTAGTTGAAAACACACCTAACTTGCACACACCAGCTTAACTTACTGGTGTCTGGAATCACCCACGATACTTGTAAGCTAAACTCTAAGTGGGGAGGCTACAACCTCGTGAAGCATGGGATCAAATTTATATCGCGTGCTCTAAGGGGTGGCCTCCCCTCTCGATCTCAACCGGAAACACCCATGCCCCCGGACCAGGTGGCCTGCCTATGAGCTACAACCGGTATCTTCCACCATGGCCTCTCTATACGGTGTGTGCTAGAAAGGGGTTGACGACTTACTAAACCGTACCCTACTTGTTGTAGAGACAAGTGGTAGTACGAAACAAGTATGTGGGTTACTGGAACAAGACTCGATCTATGGTCGACTCAGGAGGTTTTAAGTATTCCCTGCATGATTAGCATAACGAATATATTTCATCCAACAAAACGAATCACCACTCAACATACCCCTCATGCCATGCCGGACACACTCGTCTCAACGAGGAACTAGGGACAAGCTCGGGTCTACTCAAGACAAAGACTTTCCCGTTTTCCTTCTGGTAGGCATGAAAGGCATATGAGGATGATCACTATCACAAGCATGTCCATTTCCAACAGCAAGGAAGTTTCAAATAAGCATTTATGCAAACGATAACATCACCACACAAAATAACGAGTTACACGTATTGAGGTGGTGTCATAATCGTGTCAAACAATGCATGCAAAATATTATGCCAGGGTTCAGAATGCTTGCCTTCAAGGTGTGGAAAGGCAGGGTGCACTCCAAAACTTTTGAAAGATTTCTCCTCTCTCCAAAAATCCTATTTAAAATATTTTTGAATCAATATATAGTTTCAAAAACAGTACCAAAAAGTTGTCTGATTTTTTTTGAAATAAATCTTAAAATAAACTAGACAAAATTTGAGGAAGGTAGGAAAAAGAATCAACTCATTTGGAGTTATATTTAAAAAGTTATGGACAGTCAAAGTTTTGGTCAAAATCTGTTTTTGAAAAAATAAGAAAAAGAAAAAACATTTCGATTACTGACCACGTCGATGGCGTATTTTGGAATTACGCTTCCACTTACTCCAGCGTGGACCGTGTGTGGGTCACTGACAGTGGGTCCAAGGGCCCATTGGTCAGGTTTGACCAGTCGACCTTCCCCCTTCTTCCTCTGCCCGAGCGGAGGCGGGACTCCGGTGATGCTCGCCGGCGAATGGCGACACCATTCGGGAAACCGAGGCCATCCGCGGGCTCAGGGCATCGAGGCGGTCCTATCGGTGGTCGACTTTGGTCTCTGGGGTGGACGGAGCTACCGGCGGCGAGCTTCGCAGTGGACGGTGGCTTCGGTGGCAAAGTGTGTTTGGGGCTACGGTGGCTTTCCGTCGCAGCTGGGGGTCTGGGCGGCTCCGCAAGATGAAGTGGAGTCATTTGGTGGCGTTGGGAGGGACGGGAAGGTTCGGTTTGTGACGAACGGTGCTGGGAGGCGGCGGTTGCCGAACTGGCCGGAGTCGGGGAAGACGGCCTCTTCCTCTTCAATTGACGGCAACGGGGGCACTAGGAGGATGGTGTGAGGCTGCCCGAGTGCTCGGAGGAGCTCGGGGCTTCTTAAATAGGCGAGTCAAGGCGGTTCCGTGGCTGCCGGGGATAAGTTCACCGGTGAACCGCCTCTCTGTTGTGGCAGGGCGTCGTGGCGGCAACGAGAGCTAGAGGACGCGCTTGTGGATGAGTCTGAGCTGCCCCAGGGGCAGGTGGCGAGCGGGAGAGGCTCGGGTGGCGCCGACCTGAGCAGGGGCTATCGGGCGGCTGTGGAGGCTAGCTCCTGGCTTGCCGGAGACGTGGCGAGGGCCTGCTTGGCGTGTTCTGGTGAGAGGGAGAGTGTGTGGCGTGGCTCTGTAGTGTGGGCAAAACCAGGGGCGCGACGCGACGGCTCGGGCGTGGCACGTGCAAATCGCGTGCTCTGCTCGCGCCCAGAGCACGCATGGGACGTGCTCGACAAAATGCCTGGGCATGCTAGAGGTCTCAGGTGAGGTTGGGGTTTAACAAACCTAGGTTAAAGTCATCTAGAGGCTTATTGGACAGGTTAGTTTTCCCAGAGGTGAAAGGTCACAATGCAATGACAAAAGTCATGTCAAGGTTGTTCATGCACTCAAGGTGTTTGACAAAATGCCACAGGCACCTAGGCAGTTCTTGGAGTGGTCATAATTTCTAGATTAGTGCCTCTTTGGGTGAAAAAGAGAGTGGTAATGTAATTTGGGAAAAAGAAGAAACTTGCTAGTGCAAGTTTTGCAAATCTTCAGATTTGGACAGAAAGAACAGGGCATGATTGCAAGAACTAGAAGTGCTCCAATGAGTCCAACCTCTTGGACTTAAGGTTTTAGTAGGGAGGGCTACAAGTAGGAAAAGAAATCACAGCAACAGGAGCAAGACAAATTATAGTTGTAGTACAATTCATCAAGTTGGACCAGAATGAAGATGAGGATGGTTCACTCAAATCTTTCAAAGTACATCACTGGGTTTTTGCAAAAACTTAATTAATATACTCCTGTTGACATCCCAAAATTTTGGTAGAAGTTTTAAAGAAATATTTAAATAGGTTGTAGTGCAAATGTAACCCTAAACTTATGGAAAACCAAATTAGAGAAATAAAGCTCAGGGGAAAAATGATTATATAGACAATCCCACTGATAAAAGAATTGTTTTATTTGAGAGGGCAAATGTGTCCAATAAAATTGGGAAGTTTTTCACTTGAGGTAAAAACTCCATAAAAATAAAGGGAAGAAAGGTTCTGAAATCAAAAGAAAATCCAGAAAACAAAAGTTTAACTTTCCTGGCAAAATTTTAATTAACTAAAACAAGGTTAAAATTTTTGGGTGTCACAACACTACCCCCCTTAAGAAAAAAATCTCGTCCTCGAGATTTGTTAAGAGTTGTTTTGAGAAACAACTACTCCACGGTTATGTGCTTTTGCAAGCAGTGCATGTGTTCGAGCGGTTGTGAGTCTGCTGCCGTGGTGCTGTGAGAATAAAAGTAATCCATGTCGTGAGAAGATACACGATGCCGCAACTCACGGAAAAGAAATCTCACTCCAGGATTATTTTTTTCGCGAGAGAAAACAGTAATATATTAGAGTCAAACCGCAACAGAACTACTCATATTAATAGAAACTAAATAATGTACTTGCCGCACAAACTCGGGGTACCACGCATATGTTACAACTCATAAATAAGTTGCAAGAATAAACACAGCAGCGACGTCTATAATGCAAATGGTAACTGGACGGGGTCCGGAGAAAACGTCTCTGGTACTGGGATGCACTCCTCCTCTATCGGTGAAAGTGGATTGATCAGCCGATGAATGTGTCTCTCCTGGTTAGGCCTCAGTGGTCTGCCGATGGCGATCTGAGGATTTAAATCCGCGAGACTCTGGGGATATCCCATTACTCGCTGGGTCAAACGTTCTTGAGCGATGACGTACTGGACCAGGTTGGCCAGTACTGGGTCTCTCAATCCGTCCATCGGGAAAAGATGTTACTTCTCTGGGTGCTGCACGGCTCGGGAAGTAATAATATCCTCTTTCACTGGCATAGGGTACCGCGAATCGAAGGCGGGCAAGTGCTTCGTGTGCAGCCGCTTCTATGGCCATAAGTGGGGTTGGCATAGATTTCCCCAAGAAGGAAACTTCCGTTGGGTCTTGGTTTGGATTTATGGGAGGGATGTGTACTACTGCCCAATATTTCGAGGTGGATGGGGTGATTCTCGATTTGAACAGCTCGTACTGAGGTGGCTGGGTAGAACCCATGGTACTGCAGGTGAAGTCCCACAATATTTTGACAAAACTACCCGGGGTTGCATCTGGGGTTCTTAGATAAATACTAGGGCTCGGCATGGCAAGAAATGGTTGTGAGGGTGGTGCACAAGGTGAGGGGTGCTTGGCAAGGTCACGACGTGGCCTTTTTATAGCACTGGAGTTGGGTCATTTTACCGTGGTGAAAGGTAATTAATTTGCCAGCTCAGCTCCAAGGGTCGGGGTCAAAGCCACAGATACATATCTCACCAAAGTGACGTATCACTGTGGGGGTTGTCAGGGTGGTTTTGGTAGCTGTGCTCGGAAAAATATGCAACTGCGTGCTGACATAATTATGCAGGGTTAATATCTAAAACAGAGGCACAACGACAGGCTGCGTTAATTCACAAGGTCACACGATTATAGGTCGTGGATACACTGAGACTCAGTACTATTCGAGTGATTCAGTCTACCTCGTTAATATCCAAGCGGGCTTGCCTTGTTGATGTCGAGGCTTCTCCACGGGTCTCACTGTCGGGATTAGCTGGAGGCGGTTGAGGGACTGCAGGGTCGGGGTAGCGATGATGACTATCGCGGGGATTGTTGGCCACAATCCCGTTGGAGTGTGCTCCCAAAAGGCGACGAAGCACTTTTGGGGTCATCAAAGTGCCTTGGTTGATGGCTGGGGCTAATCTCAAGGTCTCGATTGGTTGTTCGAACAGCATGACTGGGCTGTCGGCTCGGGCTCATCTTCTTCTCTCGCCGGGGCTCGACGAACCAGTTCTCCATGAGCTGCGATCAGATCAATGGTGATTTGATCGAACAGTTCCTCTAGTGCACCTACATAGTGCACTAGGTGCAACAATGCAGGATCCGTCTCGTGATCTCCGTTGGCAACCTGGGGTGGTCTACCATACCCTTCACGTGTGGGGTAGTAGTAGAACGAGCGCCAGTTAACTCTGGGGGACAACTGCCGGAGTTGAACTATAGCCTCTCGAGCAGCTAGCTGGATGGCTTGTGGCTCGAAGGAACTTGTCCTTCCGGTGAACCTGTAGGGGCGTTCTGGCGACAGACCCCTGCCGTAGATGTGCACAGTGGCCCAGAATTGATGGCTCTCACTGCTCATGAGTCCTTGGTACACAACATATTCTGGGGTCTCTTCTAACGCATAGGCACGACGGGTGAGGTTTGCGAGTATGGTCACCAAACCTCCAAGGTTGGTTGCTGTGGTCTCATTGTGCTCTACGGGGCCAGACATTATGGCTTGGTTCGGGGGAGAGGCTGTGTTGTGCTGGGTTGAGGCTAGCATGCCCTTTTTATAGAAAAGGGGACGGAGTCTTCCTTTGCACGCTCGCGGATGGGACATATTGGGTGTCGGTCGCGCCCCGCGTGATCGACAGGCTAAGATGATAGGTTGGGCACCGACTATAAAAAGGTGTCAGGCTCACTGTGTGGCTATCTTGCACGAGAAGCTTGGTCGGGGTTTGGTTAAGGTCTGATGGGTTGGTTTACCTAGGTTTTTCGACCTGGCTAAGATAGGATTAGCCAATGGTCAGCCTGGCTCTGATACCAAGTTTGTGACGACCGGTTTTTCGGGTATTAATTTCTAGAAAATGGCCCTTGTGCTCACCAGCCCCAGGATTACTGTTAGCTGATGACGCACCAACTTGATACAGAAATTCCAAGAAAAATGCAAAATATGTAGTACAAGACCATTCTGGCTTGTGAGTACAACAATTTGGTTTCTAATGGTTGATGGCGGAAGCAGTTTCTGGATCATCAGCGTCTATGGGACTCCATTTCCCACAGGAATAGCTGACCAGGATAACTCCTATCTTCGTGAGGCTGCTATCACCATTGCTTAGGTTCCGGGGCTGTCATCACGGTCTCTCCTCTCCGCGCAAGAAATCTGGCCAAGAAAATAGCCAGGGACAAGCCAGTGAGTACTTTTGAATGTACTCGCAAACATTATGAACACGGGTATAATATAACAACGATAATTATGTACTGAAATATTTTATGATCATGACGTCAGTCACAAATTAGAATCTCTGATGCATGCAAGCAGGTCATTTATATATATAAGTATGCAATAACAGTATAGTATTAAAATGCACCGATCGGGTGTCTGAAGCGACGCCTCGAAAAGTTAGTAAACAATGAGAAATGCCTCAGTCGAGCGTCTGAGCGACACCACATAAAGGGCTTATAAAATAAATAACAAGCATGCCTCAGTCGGGCGTCTCAGCGACACCACATAAAGGGCTTATAAAGTAAATAAATAACAAGCATGCCATAGTTGGGTGTCTCAGCGACACCACATAAAGGGCTTATAAAGTAAATAAATAACAAGCATGCCACAGTCGGGCGTCTCAGCGACACCACATAAAGGGCTTATAAAGTAAATAAATAACAAGCATGCCACGGTCGGGCGTCTCAGCCACACCACATAAAGGGCTTATAAATAATCACAGTGAATGTCCAGGAGGTAGAACCAACCCGGGATATTCGATAATGCCAATAATATAACGGGTTAGTCCACAACAAAATAATAATCATAATCATCACAAGTCTCAAGTCGTGATCCCAGTTCTGGTTTAACAGTTTCTCCTCCGAAGACCGACACTAAGACCGACACTTGACCCATCCCAGACTGTAATCCTTAACCAAGGACACGGCTATTCGAATAGGTTTAATCTCTGCAGAGGGTGTACTCTTTACCCACGAGTAACGGATTCCTTTAGTCCATCGGGACTAATTCCGTCTACGGCCTTTTATTTGAAAACACACCTAACTTGCACACACCAGCTTAACTTACCGGTGTCTGGAATCACCCACGACACTTTTAAGCAAAACTCTAAGTGGGGAGGCTACAACCTCGCGTAGCATGGGATCAAATTTATATCGCGCGCTCTAAGGGGTGGCCTCCCCTCTCGGTCTCAACCGGAAACACCCATGCCCCTGGACCAGGTGGCCTGCCTACCAGCTACAACCGGTATCTTCCACCATGGCCTCTCTGTACGGTGTGTGCTAGAAAGGGGTTGACGACTTACTGAACCGTACCCTACTTGTTGTAGAGACAAGTGGTAGTACAAAATAAGTATGGGGGTTACTGGAACAAGACTCGATCTATGGTCGACTCAGGAGGTTTTAAGTACTCCCTGCATGATTAGCATAACGAATATATTTCATCCAACAGACAGAATCACCACTCATCATACCCCTCATGCCATGCCGGACACACTCGTCTCGTCGAGGAACTAGGGACAAGCTCGGGTCTACCCAAGACAGAGACTTTCCCGTTTTCCTTCCGGTAGGCACGAAGGGCATACGAGGATGATCACTATCACAAGCATGTCCATTTCCAACAGCAAGGAAGTTTCAAATAAGCATTTATGCAAATGATCACATCACCACACAAAATAACGAATTCCACGTATTGAGGTGGTGTCATAATTGTGTCTAACAATGCATGCAAAATATTATGCCAGGGTTCAGAATGCTTGCCTTCAAGGTGTGGAAAGGCAGGGTGCACTCCAAAACTTTTGAAAGATTTCTCCTCTCTCCAAAACTACTATTTAAAATATTTTTGAATCAATATATAGTTTCAAAAACAGTACCAAAAATTTGTCTGAATTTTTTTGAAATAAATCTTAAAACAAACTAGACAAAATTTGAGGAAGGTAGGAAAAAGAATCAACTCATTTGGAGTTATATTTAAAAAGTTATGGACAGTCAAAGTTTTGGTCAAAATCTGTTTATAAAAAAAATCAGAAAAAGAAAAAATGTTTCGATTACTGACCACATCGAAGGCATATTTTGGATTTATGCCTCCACTTACTCCAGCAGGGGCCGTGCGTGGGTCACTGACAGTGGGTCCAAGGGCCCACTGGTCAGGTTTGACCAGTCGACCTTGCCCCTTCTTCCTCTGCCCAAGCGGAGGCGGGACTCCGGCGATGCTCGTCAGCGAATGGCGGCACTGTTCGGGAAACCGAGGCCATCCGTGGGCTCAGGGCATCGAGGCGGTCCTATCGCTGATCGACTTTGGTCTCTGGGGTGGACGGAGCTACCGGCTGCGAGCTCCACAGCGGACGGTGGCTTCGGTGGCAAAGTGTGTTTGGGGCTACGGTGGCTTTCCGTCGCAGCTGGGGGTCTGGCGGGCTCCGCAAGATGAATTGGAGTCGTTTGGTGGCGTTGGGAGGGTTGGGGAGGTTCGGGTTGTGACGAACGGAGCCGGGAGGCGGCGGTGGCCGAACTGGCTGGAGTCGGGGAAGACGGCATCTTCCTCTTCAATTGACGGCAACGGGGGCACTAGGGGGACGGTGTGGGGCTGCCCGAGTGCTCGGAGGAGCTCGGGGCTCCTTAAATAGGCGAGTCAAGGCGGTTCCGCGGTGGCCGGGGATAAGTTCACCGGTGAACCGCCTCTCTATTGCGGCTGGGCGTCGTGGCGGCGACGAGAGCTAGAGGGCGCGCTTGTGGATGAGTCGGAGCTGCCCCAGGGGCAGGTGGCGAGCGGGAGAGGCTCGGGCGGTGCCGACCTGAGCAGGGGTTGTCGGGCGGCCGTGGCGGCTAGCTCCTGGCTTGCCGGAGACGTGGCGAGGGGACTGCTTGGCGTGTTCAGGTGAGAGGGAGAGTGTGTGGCGCGACTCTGCAGTGTGGGCAAAACCAGGGGCGCGACGCGGCGGCTCGGGCGCGACACGTGCAAAACGCGTGCTCTGCTCGCGCCTAGAGCACGCACGGGACGTGCTCGACGAAATGCCAGGGCATGCTAGAGGTATCGGGTGAGGTTGGGGTTTAACAGACCTAGGTTAAAGTCATCTAGAGGCTTAGTGGACAGGTTAGTTTTCCCAGAGGTGCAATGACAAAAGTCATGTCAAAGCTGTTCATGCACTCAAGGTGTTCGACAAAATGCCACAGGCACCTAGGCAGTTCTTGGAGTGGTCATAATTTCCAGATTAGTGCCTCATTGGGTGAAAAAGAGAGTGGTAATGTAATTTGGGCAAAAGAAGAAACTTGCTAGTGCAAGTTTTGCAAATCTTCAGATTTGGACAAAAAGAACAGGGCATGATTGCAAGAACTAGAATTTCTCCAATGAGTCCAACCTCTTGGACTTAAGGTTTTAGCAGGGAGGGCTACAAGTAGGAAAAGAAATCACAGCAACAGGAGCAAGTCAAAATATAGTTGTAGTACAATTCATCAAGTTGGAACAGAATGAAGATGAGGATGGTTCACTCAAATCTTTTAAGGTACATCACTGGGTTTTTGCAAAAAGTTAATTAATATACTCCTGTTGACATCCCAAAATTTTGGTAGAAGTTTTAAAGAAATATTTAAATAGGTTGTAGTGCAAATGGAACCCTAAACTTATGGAAAACCAAATTAGAGAAATAAAGCTCAGGGGAAAAATGATTATATAGATAATCCCACTGATAAAAGAATTCTTTTATTTGAGAGGGCAACTGAGTCCAATAAAATTGGGAAGTTTTTCACTTGAGGTAAAAACTCCATAAAAATAAAGGGAAGAAAGGTTCTGAAATCAAAAGAAAATCCAGAAAACAAAAGTTTAAGTTTCCTGGCCAAATTTTAATTAATTAAAACAAGGTTATAATTTTGGGGTGTCACACATATTCGCCGTTTTGACTTGGGGAGGAAACTTTTTCTGTCCCCCCGTATTCGGTATCCGGGGTTCCTCATCATCGTCCTTGCTTTTCGACCACTTCTCCTTGTTCTCGGTGTTTAACTTGCCGGCCTATTTAAAAACCCAACACTCTATGTTGGTATGATTGGTTGGTTTATCAGGAGTGCTGTGTATTTGACATGGACGATAGAGTATGCGGTCCAAACTGGATGGGCCCGGATTGTTTTTCTTAAATGGCTTCTGCCGCTGACTGGACTTAGAGCCACTGAATCCGGCATTAACAGTCGTGTCTTCGGTGTTGTCACCGTTGCTTCGATGCTTGTGTCTATTGCGTCGTGGCTTGCCGTTGATGTTCCTGGCTTCAGAAGTGCAAGGTTTGCCTGTGTTGTTATTTCTACGGGCTAGCCAACTATCTTCGCCCGCACAAAAGCGGGTCATGAGTGCCGTAACAGCCGCCATGGATTTCGGCTTTTCTTGGCCGAGGTGTCGGTCGAGCCACTCGTCATGGATGCTATGTTTAAAGGCCGCTAAGGCTTCAGCTTCCGGACAGTCGATGATCTGGTTCTTTTTAGTTAAGAACCTAGTACAAAATTTCCTAGCTGACTCTCCGGGCTGTTGAATTATGTGACTTACGTCCTCGGCAACCGGAGGTTGGACGTATGTGCCTTGAAAGTTGTCGAGGAAGGCATCCTTTAAGTCCTCCCAGCTGCCGATGGAGTTTCCGGGCAGGCTATTCAACTAGTACCTGGCTGGCCCCTTGAGTTTGAGCGGGAGATATTTGATGGCGTGAACATCATCACCGCGGGCCATGTGAATATGGAGAAGAAAATCCTCACTCCATACAGCGGGGTCTGTTGAGCCAGCATATGATTCGATGTTCACGGGTTTGAACCCTTTTGGGAATTCATGTCCCATTACTCCATCAGTGAAGCAAAGGGGGTGTGTGGCGCCTCTATATCAGGCCAAGTCGTGACGTAGCTCGGATGGAGTTCGTCTGCGGTTTTTGGCCCGGACGTGGTCATGTTTGTCACGTTCAGCTGGATAGACATTGTCGCGCATCGGGGCACACCCCCGTGATACATAGATTGATCTTGTCTGACCTGCTGTATTTTCCAAGTCACACCGCAGGTCATGTGTGTATCCTAGAGCTGTTGTAGTTTCGTTTCTACGCCAAGGTAGTGCGGGCTGGTGTTCGGCTCGAGGTGCCGCTTTGTCTCGGCCACATGGTGGTCAGTCAGCCGCATTATGCCTTGGTAGGACGGGCTCCGCTGCCTCATCATCGAACTGTGGTAGCAGTTTGCGCTTTGGGTAACTTTTGGTTGGGAGCTCAAGGCCATATTCCTCTGCTGCTGCTGCTATTTTAGGCTCTTGATTAGCTTGCTGACATCAGTCCATTTTTGATTGAGCAGATATTGATCAGCTTGAAGCTGCTGCTACTTCTATTTTAGGCTCCTTGTAGTGGCTATTAGCCGGCGCTTAAGGCGCTCCTGCTCAGCGGGCTCCTCAGGCACGATAAAGTCTTCGTCGCCAAGGCTCACCTCATCCTCGGAGAGTGGAAGGTAATTACTGTCTTCCGTGTCTTAATTCGTGGCCTGTTCTTCACGGCTAGCTTGCCCATCTTCCCATTCATCCTGTTCGGAGGTTGGCTCGATGGGGTCTTCATTATCTTCGACATCGTCCAGAGTATTGTTTTCTCCTGTGATGGTGTTGCTGCTTTTACTACGACTTGGCTTAGATTGGCGTCGTTGATGTCGGCACTTTGGCTATATCTCAGGAGGTTTATCCTCGACTGGATTTTCATTGTCGTCTTTGTTATCTTTGGGTGTATCCACCATGTATATGTCATATGAGGGGGTGTCTGTCCAACGCCCTATAGGCGGTGGTTCCTGTTCCTCTCCGGTATCGTCGTCCATACCGTCGATGTCTTCGGAGTTGAAATCAAGCATGTCGGTTAAGTTGTTGAAAGTGACTATCAAGTAGGTGGAGGGTGGGTAACAAAATTCTTCGTCGTCCGCTTCCCACTCGAGCCGGACATAGTTCGGCCAAGAGTCCCTTGAGAAGGAGAGGGATTTCAATGAGTTTAGCACATCACCTAGAGGTGAGTGCTGGAAGATCTCCGCAGAGCTAAACTCCAAGATTGACGCCCAAACAGGTTCGATGGACGCTGATACATGCAGTCCGGAACCTATGGCCGGCGATGAGCCTGAGGTTCTGGTGACACAAGCCCAACTTGATGTTAGGTCTGTGTGCGTCTCGAGCACCGCTGAGTCCGCGGATTCCGTGTCGGGGTTAAGCTTCCCGTCTTCGGACGGCGCAGTCTGCTCCGGATCTAGGTCCAGAGCGGTTACAGGCGCTATCTCTTGAGTGTGGCCAGATGTCAGATTTAGGTCATGTTCATCGTGTTGGCTGGGGACAGCTGTCATGGGCTCAAATCCATCTAAGATCAAGTCTGCACGGATATCGGCTACAAAATTTAGGCTTCCTAATCTAACCTGATGGCCAGCGGCATAGCTGTCGATCTACTCAGATGGCCAAGCAAGTTGGCCCACAGTGCGAAGCTGCTGAAAATGAAGATCTGTTCGGGGAGGAAGATCTCCCCCTGGACTGCATTGTTGTAGATGATTGGTGGAGCCATCAAGCCTTCTGGTGACGACTCAGCGGAACTCTCAATGAAAGCACCAATGTCGGTGTCAAAACCGGCGGATCTCGGGTAGGGGTCCCGAACTGTGCGTCTAAGGCTAATGGTAATAGGAGGCAGGGGAGACAATGTTTACCCAGGTTTGGGCCGTCTCTATGGAGGTAATACCCTACTTCCTACTTGATTGATGTTTATGAATATGAGTATTACAAGAGTTGATCTACCACGAGACCGTAATGGCTAAACCCTAGAAGCTAGCCTATGATTATGATTGTTGTTGTCCTACGGACTGAACCCTCCGGTTTATATAGACACCGGAGGGGGCTAGGGTTATACAGAGTCGGTTACAGAGAAAGGAATCTACATATCCGAATAGCCAAGATTGCCTTCCACGTAAAGGAGAGTCCCACCCGAACACGTGACAAAGTCTTCTATCTTGTATCGTCATAGCCCAACAATCCGGCACGCGTATATAGTCCGGCTGTCTGAACCCCTTAAACTAGAACTCCCTCACCTGCCACAAACACTTTACAAGAAATAGAGGTCAATCAAACTGATAAGAAAGCATGCTAAATGGTATTGATGAAACTATCTAGAATCAATGGGAGATGCGCGGAACTAGCTAGTAGTACTTACTTTCGGGTGGTTAAATCACAGCTCCGTCGGCAGTCCTGAAACTTGTGCGTTGAACTTTTTCCAAACCCTACCAGACAAAGAAAACAATTACTTGATATCAGGAAATGAAAAAAGTTGCCGATATGGTGTGATAATGATCGATTGAAATTACTTCTCAAGCATTTTAGTGATGGTCGCATACTCCTCGGGATTTTTTCATTTCGAGTCTATGACGGTTACTAGTCCCTGCTCAAGCTTAATCTCTAGCAGAATAAAGTGGAAGCTGCGCTTGCATGCATAACTGGTCAATTACATTACTATAACCTCGATTAATAAGGGAAACCAAATATGCACAAGACAGTAACACTCACCTGAATTCGTAAGGAAAGAGTATTGTAACTTTGTTTTGATTTCGAAGTAACAATTGTAGCAAGTTGGCCTTGGTTTCTTTGGCATCATGCTTATTTCCATTCATCCATGAGATTTGTGTTTTCTTCAATTTGGCGATCTTCAATCTGCATAATATAGTGATGATAATTATATATACATGCAATGAAAGAGCTGAGCTATATATAGAGACTTAATTACAGAAGTAGTGCTTACAGACATTAGCAAGTGATGATTGTTTTATCGAGGGCCTTTTGATTGAAAAACTGGAAGAACTCCTCATATGGAACGGACAACACATTAATTCCAATGAGGTTGTGCTCCTTTTTAACTCTCAGCGTCAAAGTATCCGTCCCAGACTTCCTACAGATGTCCATCTACCAATCATGGAATCTTCGCATCATCGTTGTTAGAGGAGTACCGGGTTTGACGAGAGACTTCCCGTGCTGGAATTTGAATGTGCCCACCTATCTTGTATCAAAAAGTGCATCATTGGGCATGTAATCTCCAGGATTGGTACTGGGCAGCATCCCTGGAAGATTAGCGACGAAATCGCTAGACACCTTGAGCGGGGGGCATGATTGCTTCGCTGGTTCGCCTAGCTGGGAAATTATTTTTCCCACTTCTTTGTTCTGCTAACCTTTGATCAGTGCAAGTACTTCCCGGCCGCTCCGCTTCCTTATATGTCCTTTCAATAACGCGGTCATAGTTGGTTTCCAGCGAAGGAGGTGATGGTCGCTTCAGGGCATCCAAAGTGTGCTCCTCATTCACTGGATCTATCTTCTCCTCTGGAGGTGGATGTTTCTTAGCTTTTACCAATTCAAAGAAGTCCCTCACTTGGCCTTCATAGATCTTCTGGTTTACCTCCTCGCTCCTCTTGTATGGTAACTTTTCTAGAGGCTTGAGAGACGATGGACCGAATCTGTATTGCCTCCCGCCTCTAGCTATATTTCTAGACACTGGAGCAGCCGGGGCGGCTGCGGCTGTCTTATTTCATTGCTTACGAGGAGGAGAAGATGGAGGTGGACTGCTATGACGCGCCGGAGCAGCCGGAGCGGCGACGTGTGTGTTCCGCCGTTGCCGTTGCTTACGAGGCGTCGAAGGAGGAGGCGGGCTGCTCGGACGCGCTGGAGCAGGCGGAGAAGCAGGCAAAGTACTGCCGCCCTCACACACTGGAGAAGGAGGCGGAGTGCCCAGATCACTCGCCGTAGGAGGAGGAGGAGGCGGAAGAGGTGGAGTGCCCAGCTGACTCACCGGAGGTGTGAAGTTCAGAAGCTTGATGTGCTCCTTCCGCCATAGACACAGAGTTTTCAGAGCAAGACCCAGCTGAGTCTCCCCATCACCTGTAGGGTGGTCAAGCTGGAAGTCCTCAGATTCCTCCGTTATTTCATCCACCATCACAATAGCATACCCTTGTGGAATCAGACGACAGTGAAAAGTTGATTCGGGTGAAGGAGGGAACATAGAGCCGTCAACCGCCTTTACTTTGAGGTTCTGCCATTGCGTCATAAGATGGCACTAGTGTGAATCTATGATAAAATCCACGGGGTAGCTAGAACCCGTGAAGTCATGATGCTGAACGAGCATGGTGGAAACCATGCTGCTTCTCCGCTGAGATGGTGGGGTAGTTTCTAGGGTAGCTTGGGTAGGATCTGGCTGGTTCTCAGCTTGTCGTTCCTCTAGCTTTCGTACCCTTGCCTGAAACTTCTGCAGTTCGCTCAGCTCCACTTTCCTCCTCCTCTCTTCGGTTTTGTAACCGCCTGCGTCGGGAAACCCAATCTTTCACGCAATGGAGCCTGGTGTGCCTCGTGTTCTTCCAGGGTGCACTACAAAAAAATACACATCCGTGACATTTTGGGTCGAACGAATTTGTTTTTGGCATACTTATGTCATTTCTATGACGATAATTATGACAAAACCCGGTATCATCATAGATGTGGTGGGCTCCTACTTCTATGACAAAAAATCATGATAGAAAATTGGCTTTTCGTCCTGGGCGGGCCGGAGACGCAGTTGCATGACATTCTTTGGGCCATCCATGACCGAAAAAACCGTGGTAGAAGCGAGGGCGAGGAAAATATCGGTGTGTTCCTGGTTACGGTGGGTGGTCGGAGCCGAGCGATGCGCGTATCTCTCGTACATGTACACGCGTGTGTGCGAGGCATTGGCTGTAACTGAACCTGAGCGAGGTGTTGGGCTCAAACTGAACCCGAGCGATTGCACTGCAGGCTAGTGATACGTATCCAATGTATCTACTTTTCCAAACACTTTTGCCCTTGTTTTGTACTCTAACTTGCATGATTTGAATGAAACTAACCCGGACTGACGTTGTTTTTAGCAGAACTACCATGATGTTGTTTTATGTGTAGAAAAGAAAAGTTCTCGGGATGTCCTGGAAATCCACGGAGGCACTTTTTGGAATTAATAAGAATTTTTGGCGAAAGAATTAATGCCAGCGGGCCCACAACCTGTCCACGAGACAGGGGGGCTTCCCCCCCAGGGTGCGGCCTCCTATCTCGTGGACCCCCTGGACCTCCATCGAAGTCAACTCCAACTCCATATATTCCGTCTCGGGGAGAAAAAAATAGGAGAAAAAAGTTTCATCGCGTTTTATGACACGGAGCCACCGCCAAACACTAATCTCTCTCGGGAGGGCTGATCTGGAGTCCGTTCGGGGCTCCGGAGAGGGGGATTCATCGCCGTCGTCATCATCAACCATCCTCCATCACCAATTTCATGATGCTCACCGCCGTGCGTGAGTAATTCCATTGTAGGCTTGCAGGACGGTGATGGGTTGGATGAGATTTACCATGTATCAAGTTAGTTTTGTTCGGGTTTGATCCCTAGTATCCACTATGTTCTGAGATTGATGTTGTTATGACTTTGTTATGCTTAATGCTTGTCACTAGGGCCGGAGTGCCATGATTTTAGATCTGAACCCATTATGTTTTCATGTATATATGTGTGTTCTTGATCCTATCTTGCAAGTCTATAGTCACCTATTATGTGTTATGATCCGACAACCCCGAAGTGACAATAATCGGGATACTTCTCGGTGATGACCGTAGTTTGAGGATTTCATGTATTAACTATGTGTTAATGCTTTGGTCCGGTTCTCTATTAAAAGGAGGCCTTAATATCCCTTAGTTTCCGCTAGGACCCCGCTGCCACGGGAGGGTAGGACAAAAAACGTCATACAAGTTCTTTTCCATAAGCACGTATGACTATTTACGGAATACATGCCTACATTACATTGATGAATTGGAGCTATTTCAATATCACCCTATGTTATAACTATTGCATGAGGAATCGCATCCAGTATAATTATCTATCACTGATCCATTGCCTACGAGCTTTTCGCATATTGTTCTTCGCTTATTTACTTTTCCGTTGCTACTGTTACAACTACTACAAAAACCCAAAAACATTTATCTTTACTTTTGCTACCGCTACCATTATTATCATACCACTTTTGCTACTAAACACTTTGCTGTAGATACTAAGTTATCTAGGTGTGGTTGAATTGACAACTCAACTTCTAATACTCAAGAATATTCTTTGGCTCCCCTTGTGTCGAATCAATAAATTTGGGTTGAATACTTTACCCTCAAAATCTGTTGCGATCCCCTACACTTGTGGGTTATCAAGACTAATTTCTGGCACCGTTGCCAGGGAGCATAGCTCTATTCTCTGAG
The DNA here is from genome assembly GCF_002162155.2 of Triticum dicoccoides. Classification (NCBI taxonomy): domain Eukaryota; kingdom Viridiplantae; phylum Streptophyta; class Magnoliopsida; order Poales; family Poaceae; genus Triticum; species Triticum dicoccoides. The sequence goes on from NC_041383.1 coordinate 62,122,020, forward strand.
TCACTTGGGATTTATATCTGTTGATCACTATGAAGAACTTGAAAGACGCTAAGACCAAGATTTTGCCCTCAACTACGAGAGGAGGTAAGGAACTGCGATCTAGCTCTGCACTAGATTCTCCTTCCGTTATTAGTAGGCTTGCAACACCTAAACCTGCTACTGCTATGAATTTTAATATGTCACATGTTATTGATGATGCCACTACTACTATGTAGGATGAAACTACTTCTGTGCGTGATACTACTTTGCCATTAGGTGAATTTCTGGATGAACAACTTGCTACAGTTAGGGGGAATGAAAATATTGAAGAACCTATTATTGATGATAGTGATGATGAACGTTCCCCCAATGATTATGTATTACCTGTTGTTCCTAAGGGTTATGTTATGAATGAAGCAGCTGCTATGGAAATTCTTGCTTGCAATGATAGAAATGATCTTAAGAAATTATTAGCTAAATGGAAGCAGCAGTCTCTTAATGCTAGAATGAAACCCGATCCTGCTTTTGCTACTTCAGTTATTTGTGTTACTGATAAGGATTATGAATTCTCTGTTGTTCCTGATATTATTACTTTAGTTGAATGTGATCCTTTTTATGGCCTTGAATCTGAAACTGTTATGGCACATCTTACCAAGTTGAATGATATAGCCACCCTGTTCACTCATGATGAGAAGTCTCACTATTTATACATCCTTAAGATATTTCCGTTCTCATTAAAGGGTGATGCTAAGACTTGGTATAATTCTCTTGCTCCTGGTTGTGTGCGTAGTCCCCAGGATATGATTTATTACTTCTCTGCTAAATATTTCCCTACTCATCAAAAACAAGCTGCCTTGCGGGAAATATATATATTTTTGCAAATCAAAGAAGAGAGTCTCCCACAAGCTTGGGGGAGGCTTCTCCTCTTACTTAATGCTTTGCCTCATCATCCTCTTAAGAAAAATGAAATACTTGATATCTTTTATAATGGACTAACCGATGCTTCCAAGGACTACTTGGATAGTTGTGCTGGTTGTGTTTTCAGGGAAAGAACAGTCGACGAAGCTGAAATATTATTGAATAATATGTTGACTAATGAAAATAATTGGACCCTTCCTGAGCCAGTTCCTGAAGAAATTCCTGAACCAATTGAGCCAACTCCTAAGTCTATTCCTAAACCCACTCCGAAGAAGAGAGGTGTTTTATTTCTCAGTCCTGAAGATATGAAAGAGGCAAAGAAATCAATGAAAGAAAAAGGTATTAAAGCTGAAGATGTTAAGAATTTACCACCTATTGAAGAAATACATGGTCTTAATTTACCGCCTGAAGAACCACATTGTCTTGATAACCCGACACAGGTAGTAAAGGTAAATTCTCTCTATATATATGATAAAGTTGAAATAACCTCTACTAAATTTGATAGCCCATGCTTAGAGGAATTTGATGACTTTATGGCTAGACAAGAAAGTTTTAATGCTTATGTTGGTAGAGAGTTAAAGAATAATGCTTTTGAGATAGAACGCGTAGGTGATAATCTGGCTAGAGTTAGAGATGAACTTCACCGCATTAGCAGATATGCTTCTATGGTTGCTACTCAAGTTCAGCAAGTACTCAAAGCTCAAAATAATTTGCTTGATGAATTGAATAATAAAAATGAGTTTGCCGTTAGAGTGGCTACTAGAACTGGTAGAATGACTCAGGAACCTTTGTATCCTGAAGGCCACCCTAAGAGAATCGAGCAAGATTCTCAGAGAAATAATTTAGAGGCACCTAGTTCTTCTAAGAAGAAGAAAAAGAAAAACGATAGAACGTTGCATGCTTCTAGTGAATCTACTGTACACACACCTGAGAATCCCAATGATATTTCTATTTCTGATGCTGAAACACAATCAGGTGATGAACATGAACCTAGTGATAATGTTAATGATAATGTTCATGTTGATGCTCAACCTAGTAAAGATAATGATGTAGAGATTGAACCTGCTGTTGATCTTGATAACCCATAATCAAAGAATCAATGTTATGATAAGAGAGATTTTGTTGCTAGGAAGAGAACAATGGGTTCAGAAACCCATGCCCTTTCCTCCTAAACCATCCAAGTCAAAGGATGCTGACGATTTTGAGCGCTTTGCTGAAATGATTAGACCTATTTTCTTACGTATGCGCTTAACTGATATGCTTAAAGTAAATCCTTATGCTAAGTATATGAAGGATATCATTACAAATAAAAGAAAGATACCGGAAGCTCAAATTTCCACCATGCTTGCTAATTACACTTTTAAGGGTGGAATACCAAAGAAACTTGGAGATCCGGGTGTGCCAACTAATACCATGCTCCATTAAAAGAAATTATGTTAGAACTGCATTATGTGATCTTGGAGCCGGTGTTAGTGTTATACCTCTCTCATTATATCGTAGACTTGAATTGAATAAGTTGACACCTACTGAAATATATTGGCAAATGGCTGATAAATCAACTGCTATACCTGTCGGTATTTGTGAGGATGTGCCTGTTGTGGTTGCAAATGTCACTATCTTAACGGACTTTGTTATTCTTGATATTCCTGAGGATGATAGTATGTCTATTATCCTTGGTAGACCTTTTCTTAATACTGCAGGGGCTGTTATTGATTGCAACAAAGGCAATGTCACTTTTCCTGTAAATGGCAATGAGCATACGGTACACTTTCCGAGGAAACAATCTCAAGTTCATAGCATCAATTCTATTGAAAAAGTTCCAACTATCATTTTTGGAGATTTTGAATTTCCTCTCCCTACTGTCAAGAAAAAGTATGATATTCTTATTGTTGGGGATTTTCATATCCCCGTTGAGGTAACTTAGTGTCATTCGAAATTTCTTTGGTTCTGTGTTATTCGGAAAGAGTTTGTTAACAAGACTTGATCAACCTTGTTAGTGAGTTCATTTTGATGATCACGAGATGGATGAAACTAGAAGGCATAACCTTCTGTACCCTTGTTTTACTTTCTGTTATTTAGAATAAATAAAGCAAAAATAGTATTATCCGTCTGTTTCCTGAATTATCCGTGCATTAAAAAAATAGTCCGAAAATAAAAGTGCTCCAAATGCCTTGCAAATATAGTATGATTTTTTCTGGAATATTTGAGGATTTTAGGCACTGAAAACACTGCAGGAGGGGCAAGCACCAGGCCACGAGGGATGAGGGCGCGCCCCCCTATAGGGCGCGCCCCCCTGTCTCGTGGGCCCCTGGTGGCTCCCCTCCACTTATGCCAGCTCCCACACACTTCATCTTCTACCCAGAAAAGTCCCCATCCAGCTCAAGCACGAGTTCTAGCTCGTTTTGCTGTGACTTTTGATCTCTTAGCTCAAAGCTCCATTCACAAAATTGCTTTGGGCGATTGTTGCTTGGTATGTGTCCATTGGTCCAATTAGTTTTTGTTCTAGTGCTTTATTCATTGCAAATTTTTGCTGCTTAGGTGACCATGTTCTTGAGCTTGCATGTTAAATTTTTGAGGTCCCAAGCAATTCCAATGCATGATATGGGCTCTAGGCACTTGTAGGAGTAGTTGCTATCAATCTTGTTTAGTCTTGTTCACTTTTATTTTGAAGTTACTAAAATTTCAGAAATTTTCAGAAAAAGAAATATGGTTAGAAGAATATACCAAGGAGGTTCCTCGGCAAAGAAAGGGCCAAGGATTGCTATACGTGAACAAGATATTAATTTGCCAAGGGACGCAAATATACGGGCTTGCGAGTGGCCATCCGATGATTTTATGGTCGAACCAGGCTTCAAGGAAGAATTTGACGCGTATGTGCGTAATGCCGAACTGGAGGACTTCTTACAAGATAAGTGTCCTCAATATTATCAATTGACCGATTCCTTTGTGTGGAGGTTCGAATATATTTCTGCGCATAATTCTCCTAGTGTCATGTTTGATATTTATGATACATCTAATACCATGGATTTAGAGGATTTCACAACTGCTTGCAAACTCCTGCAGTGGGGTAATATTAATGATCCTCCCAAATCTGAATTTAGAGATTTTCTTGCTAATATTACTGTGGGAGAATCTAGGGACGTAGCACAAGCTACCATAGGGAGCATTCATTTTCCTGCTATACATTACTTTGCTCTCTTTATTGGTAGATGCATTAACGGTAAGGACGAGGTATGTCACATGTGTGCCCCTGATCTTTGTGTCCTCAGGAGTGCTGTGTCAGGTTATAAAGGTTATAACTTGGGGGCAATAGTTGCACGTAGGTTGCAGAATAATTGTAGAAGGGGAGATTTCTTTGGAGGAATTTATGCAACCCGTGTGGCTAATTTTCTTAATATAGCTCCACGAGAGGGGGATATGATTGTACCTCCTATTTATTTGGATAAAGAAGCTATGTTTGATCATCATTTTCTGAGAGGAATGAACAATTCCTCCATTATCGACTAATCTATGACAGACGCAACGTCGTCCCTGTTACTCTTCCTGCTCCCTACCTTTTTGATTATCAGGCAAAAGGAAGATATGTTGTCACCAGGGGAGAAGCAACTGAATATGAGAGGGGAATGGAGGCAGCTCGCCAACACGCTGTTGCTCAGGAGGCGGTCGCCTCTGCATCTCAGTACTACCCCAGTTTCACTTATGGATATCAGCCAGGCGGTCCTTGGTATTAAACCAACTTAGGCAAAAAGCCTAAGCTTGGGGGAGTACGTATTTCTCACCGAATTTACATTCATGTTCACACACTAGTCGTCGGTGCTCATACTCTTTCGTTGTATTATCCATGCTAGTTTAAATTTCTTTTTCTAGTTTTCTTCTTGTGTGTTTGATAAACCTTGAGAAAAACCAAAAAAATAGTTAGTTTAATTTCCTTGCCTGTAGTAGGAATTAAAATGAAAACCCAAAAAGATTTCTAGTTTTTCTTATTACTTGTTGGCAGCTTTCCCGTGTAAATAGTTTTATTTTATTTTCTTTCCTTTGGGGGTAGAGAAGACCATATTGAAAATGCTTAGTGGCTCTTATAGCATGATTTTTTATTCAATTTAGAGCCCATATTACTTGTCTTCTCTGAGTTCATCGTTCCTGAGTGAGCTATTATGAAGTAAACATATTTGCAATGACATTTAGAGATTATAGTTACTTGTGCCATGCTTGATTAGCTATGAGTTATAATGGTTTACCTTGCGTGCCAACATGTTATTAGAATGATTATGATGGGATATGATGGGATGGTATCCTCCTTTGAATGAATTGAGTGACTCGACTTGGCACATGTTCACGCATGTAGTTGAATCAAATCAACATGGCCTTCATGATATTTATGTTCATGGTGGATTATATCCTACTCATTCTTGTACTCGGTGTGAATTAATTTTAATGCATGTTTACGACTGTTGTCGCTCTCTTAGTTGGTCGCTTCCTAGTCTTTTGCTAGCCTTCACCTGTACTAAGCGGGAATACTGCTTGTGCATCCAAACTCCTTAAACCCCAAAGTTGTTCCATATGAGTCCACTATACCTACCTATATGCGGTATTTACCTGTCGTTCCAAGTAAATTTTCATGTGCCAAACTCTAAACCTTCAAATGAAAATTCTATTTTGTATGCTCGAGCAGCTCATGTTACAACTAGGGCTGCCTATATCTTCCGTGCTAGGTGGGTTATTCTCACGAGGAGTGGACTCCGCTCCTCATTCATGAGAAAGGGCTGGTAACCGGGATGCCCAGTCCCATGATCCAAAAAGATCAAAGCAAATCAAAATAATTAAAGAAAACTCCCCCAGGGCTGTTGTATGTTGGAGGCACTCGTTGTTTCGAGCAAGCCATGGATTGATGCTTGTTGGTGGTTGGGGGAGTATAAACCTTTACCATTCTGTTTGGCAACTTCCTATAATGCATTTGGTATGGAAGATACAGCCATCTCATAGATGTTGGGTTGACAGCAAAAGTATGCCGCTCAAAATGTTATTCAATCTCTATTTTAAAATCAAGCTCTGGCACCTCTACAAATCCCTGCTTCCCTCTGCGAAGGGCCTATCTATTTACTTTTATGTTGAGTCATCATCCTTCTTATTAAAAGCACCCAGTGGAGAGCACACTGTCATTTGCATTCATTATTACTGGTTTATATTGGGTATGACTTGACTGGATCTCTTTTACCATGAATTACAATGTTTAGTCAGTCCTTGATCTTTAAAGGTGCTCTGTATTTATGTTTTGCGGTCTCAGAAAGGGCTAGCGAGATACCATTTTGTTATATCATGTTATGATTATTTTGAGAAAGTGTTGTCATCCGAGTTTTATTATTATGGCTCGCTAGCTGATTATGCTATTGATTTAAGTAATTGTGAGACCTATGTGTTATTGTGAGTATGGTTAGTTTGTAATATTTGCTTAAACTTGAATGCTGGCTTTTCATGTTACAACAACAAGAGCAAACAGAGTTTGTAAAAGGTTTTCTTTATCACTTTCAGTTTATCAACTTAATTGCTTGAGGACAAGCAAAGGTTTAAGCTTGGGGGAGTTAATCCGTCTCCAACGTATCTACTGTTCCAAACACTTTTGCCCTTGTTTTGGACTCTAACTTGCATGATTTGAATGAAACTAAGCCGGACTGACGCTATTTTCAGCAGAACTACCATGATGTTGTTTTATGTGTAGAAAAGAAAAGTTCTCAGAATGTCCTGGAAATCCACGGAGGCACTTTTTGGAATTAATAAGAATTTTTGGCGAAAGAATTAATGCCAAGGGGCCCACAGCCTGTCCACCCAACAGGGGGCACCCCCCCTAGGGCGCGGCCTCCTATCTCGTGGGCCCCCTGGACTTCCCCCGACGTCAACTCCAACTCCATATATTCCGTCTCGGGGAGAAAAAAATAGGAGAAAAAAGTTTCATCGCGTTTTATGACACGGAGCTGCCGCCAAGCCCTAATCTCTCTCAGGAGGGCTGATCTGGAGTCCGTTCGGGGCTCCGAAGAGGGGGATTCGTCGCTGTCGTCATCATCAACCATCCTCCGTCACCAATTTCATGATGCTCACCGTCGTGCATGAGTAATTCCATCGTAGGCTTGCGGACGGTGATGGGTTGGATGAGATTTACCATGTAATCAAGTTAGTTTTGTTGGCGTTTGATCCCTAGTATCCACTATGTTCTGAGATTGATGTTGCTATGACTTTGCTATGCTTAATGCTAGCCACTAGGGCCCGAGTACCATGATTTCAGATCTGAACATATTATGTTTTCATGAATATATGCGTGTTCTTGATCCTATCTTGCAAGTCTATAGTCACCTATTATGTGTTATGATCCGACAACCCTGAAGTGACAATAATAGGGATACTTCTCGGTGATGACCGTAGTTTGAGGAGTTCGTGTATTCACTATGTGCTAATGCTTTGGTCTGGTTCTCTATTAAAAGGACGCCTTAATATCCCTTAGTTTCCGCTAGGACCCCGCTGCCACGGGAGGGTAGTACAAAAGACGTCATACAAGTTCTTTTCCATAAGCATGTATGACTATTTGCGGAATACATGCCTACATTACATTGATGAATTGGAGATAGTTCTATATCACCCTATGTATAACTATTGCGTGAGGAATCGCATCCGGCATGATTATCCATCACTGATCCATTGCCTACGAGCTTTTCGCATATTGTTCTTCGCTTATTTACTTTTCCGTTGCTACTGTTTCTTTGGCTCCCCTTGTGTCGAATCAATAAATTTGGGTTGAATACTTTACCCTTGAAAGCTGTTGCGATCCCCTGCATTGTGGGTTATCAGCTACGCGTTACTGAACCCGGGCGATCGATCGATGGCTGTTAACTGAATCCGATCGAGAGATTCCTTCGCTACTGCAGCTAACTGAAGTCGATCGATGCTGCCTCTGGATGAACAGTGAGCGTTGCGAGGGGCGGGGGGGGTGGTGGATGAACAGCTAGCGGTGGGGGTGGATGAACAGGACCCCGTGGCGTTGCCTCTAGGTGAACAGGGCGCCGATCGATCGAGCCGGTTGGGGCTGGATGAACAGAGTCCCGTGGAGGGATGGATGAACAGGACGACCCTGTGGAGGGCTAGATGAACAGTAGATGGTGGAGGGGTGGATGAACAGTAGCCCGTGGAGGGGTGGTTGAACAGGAGCCCGTGGAGAGGGGTGGTTGAACAGTAGCCGGTGGAGTAGCGCATGATGCATGCTAGATGAACAGGAGCCCGTAGATGAACAGTCGCTGGTGGAGGCTGGAGGAGGTCGACGGTGGATGAACAGTAGCTCGTGAGGCTGGAGGAGGTCAACGGTGGAGATGAACAGTATCCCGTGGAGAGCCGTTTTGCACTACACCACACTCCCCCAGATGAACAGGACCCCCGTTTCGACCGTACCGCTCCAACACAAGTCTGTTTCCTCCATTTTGCGGTACGCCACACCCCTCCCAATCAACAGGACCCTGTTTCGACCATAGGAGGTCCAACACAAGTCCGTTTCCTCCGTTTTGCGGTACGCCAGACCCCTCCCGATGAACATGATCCCGTTTCGAACGTGGTCGGTCGAACACAAGGTCGTTTCCTCTGTTGTGCGGTACGCCAGGCCTCGTTTCCATCGCCTGTTCCTTCCAAGCCCTCCCGATGAACACGGCGACGCATTCCGTTCCGACCCAGCCGGTTGGCTCCCCATGAACACGACGATGATGCTATTTCTCTGTTCCGACCCAGCCATGTACACGAGCCCTGGCCGTACGTATGCGCGCGTAGGCGTTCGAGACCCCGCGCATATGTATGTACGTGGCCGTATTTTCTTTCTTGCACACTGGCCGTTGTACGTACGTGTACATGCTAAGTGCGCGGCTCTACTACGACATGTGCACGCCTCTACATCCACCAGTATGTACATACACGTTGGCGACCAGAATGACAACGCTACGTATGCTTCGACCAGGTGGGTCCCGAGTGTTAGGAAATTCCTTGCATGTGAAGAAGTAGCTGGTGGGCCCCAGCAGTCAGGGGGGTGAATCGTTTTTTTTCGGACACACTTCCTTGCGTGCGAAGATGTAGCTGGTGGGCCCCAGCAGTCAGGGGGCGAATCATTTTTTTGCCCGTGATATGGACGCACTTCCTTGCGTGCGAACATGTAGCTGGTAGGTCCCAGCAGTCAGGGGGAAACATTTTTTTCGCGAAATACAGTGGCCCGTCCTATGGGTCCCTGCTATCAGGTGGAGGAATCATTATTTTTCGCGTAATAAGGAGGCACTTCCTTGCTGCGGCCATGGACCCAGCTGTCAGCCTCTCCACGTACAGTCCACGTCCGATGGAAGTCATTCCATGACCATGTTGACCACACCGCGCCGAGATCACCAGGGCGATGGACGACGGCGAGGCCTAGGAAGGGATGACTCGGAGCCGGGGAAGACGCAGAAGTGGAAGCCCGCGCGGAGAGGAGTACGAGGGTTCACTGGTTCGGCTGCGGTGCTAGGCTACCGTCCCCGCAGGGCCTGGCCAGTGGTGAGAATAGTAGGGGGCGGTGAGGCCTCTGCGGCAACACAGCCGGCCACGGGCGGCAGGAGCATGCGGCACGACCGGTGCTGCTTTGGGAGGCTGGAGCAAGAAGACCAGAGGTTGAAGAAGCACTACGTGTTGGGGAACGTAGTAATTTCAAAAAAAAAATCCTACGCACACGCAAGATCAGGTGATGCATACCAACGCGAGGGGAGAGTGTTGTCCGCGTACCCTCGTATAACAACGCGGTTTATGTAGTCGTACGTCTTCACGGACCAATCGATCAAGCACCGAATCTACGGCACCTCCGAGTTCTAGCACACGTTCAGCTCGATGACGATCCCCGGACTCCGATCCAGCAAAGTGTCGGGGAAGAGTTCTGTCAGCATGACGACGTGGTGACGATCTTGATGTTCTACCATCGCAGGGATTCGCCTAAGCACCGCTACAGTATTATCGAGGTGGACTATGGTGGAGGGAGGCACCGCACACGGCTAAGAGATCCATGGGATCAATTGTTGTGTCTATGGGGTGCCCCCTCCTCTGTATATAAAGGAGTGGAGGAGGGGGCCGGCCAAGGGGGTGGCGCGCCCAAGGGGGGGAGTCCAACTCCCCCCGGGAGTAGGACTCCCCCTTTTCCTATTAGGAGTAGGAGAGGGAAGGAAGAGGAAGGAGGGAGGAAGGAAAGGGGGGCCGGCCCCCTTCCCAATTCGGATTGGGCTTGGGGGAGCGCCCCCTCCCTTGCTCCTTTCCCCTCCTTTCCACTAAGGCCCAATAAGGTCCATATACCTCCCGAGGGGTTCCGATAACCTCCCGGTGATCCGGTATTGTCCCAATCTCACCCGGAACCTTTCAAGTGTCCAAATATAGTTGTCCAATATATCGATCTTTATGTATCGACCTTTTCGAGACTCCTCGTCAAGTCCGTGATCGTATCTGGGACACCGAACAACCCTCGGTACATCAAAATATATAAACTCATAATGAAACTGTCATCGTAACGTTAAGCGTGCGGACCCTACGGGTTCGAGAACAATGTAGACATGACCGAGACACGTCTCCAGTCAATAACCAATAGCGGAACCTGGATGCTCATATTGGCTCCCACATATTCTACGAAGATCTTTATCGGTCAGAGCACATAACAACATACGTTGTTCCCTTTGTCATCGGTATGTTACTTGCCCGAGATTAGATTGTCGGTATCTCAATACCTAGTTCAATCTCGTTACCAGCAAGTCTCTTTACTCGTTCCATAATACATCATCTCACAACTAACTCATTAGTTGCAATGCTTGCAAGGCTTAAGTGATGGGCATTACCGAGAGGGCCCAGAGATACCTCTCCGACAATCGGAGTGAAAAATCCTAATCTCGAAATACGCCAACCCAACATGTACCTTTGGAGACACCTGTAGAGATCCTTTATAATCACCCAGTTACGTTGTGATGTTTGGTAGCACACAAAGTGTTCCTCCGGTAAATGGGAGTTGCATAATCTCATAGTCATAGGAACATGTATAAGTCATGAAAAAAGCAATATCAATATACTAAACGATCGTGTGCTAAGCTAACGGAATGGGTCATGTCAATCACATCATTCTCCTAATGATGTGATACCGTTAATCAAATGACAACACATGTCTATGGTTAGGAAACATAACCATCTTTGATCAACAAGCTAGTCAAGTAGAGGCATACTAGTGACACTCTGTTTGGTCTATGTATTCACACATGTATTATGTTTCCGGTTAATACAATTCTAGTATGAATAATAAACATTTATCATGACATAAGGAAATAAATAGTAAATTTATTATTGCCTCTATGGCATATTTCCTTCAGTCTCCCACTTGCACTAGAGTCAATAATCTAGTTCACATCACCATGTGATTTAACACCAATATTCACATCTGTATGTGATTAACATCCATAGTTCACATCGTCATGTGACCAACACCCAAAGGGTTTACTAGAGTCAATAATCTAGTTCACATTGCTATTTTATTAACAACCAAAGAGTACCAAGGTATGATCATGTTTTGCTCGTGAGAGAAGTTTAGTCAACAGGTTTTGCAAATATTCTATGTCTACAATGCTCTGCACGGAGCTACTCTAGCTAATTGCTCCCACTTTCAATATGTATCCAGATTGAGACTTAGAGTCATCTGGATCCGCGTAAAAGCTTGCATCGATGTAACTCTTTACGACGAACTCTTTTATCACCTCCATAATCGAGAAACATCTCCTTAGTCCTCACTAAGGATATTCTTGAGCGGTGTCCAGTGATCTACTCTTAGATCAAAATTGTATTCCTTTGCCAAACTCAGAGTAAGGTGTACAACAGGTCTGGTACACAGCATAGCATACTTTACAGAACCTATGACTGAGGCATAGGGAATGACTTTTCATTCTCTTTCTATTTTCTGCCATGGTCGGGTTTTGAGTCTTACTCAACTTCACACCTTTGCATCACAGGCAAGAACTCGTTCTTTGATTGTTCCATTTTGAACTACTTCAAAATCTTGTCAAGGTATGTACTAATTGAAAAATCTTATCAAGCATCTTGATCTATCTATATAGATCTTGATGCTCAATGTGTAAGCAGCTTCACCAAGATCTTGCTTTGAAAAACTCTTATTCAAACACTCCTTTATGCTATCCAAAAAGTCTACATTATTTCTGATTAGCAATATGTCATTCACATATACTTATCAGAAAGGTTGTAGTGCTCCCACTCACTTTCTTGTAAATATAGGCCTTTCCAAAAGTCTGCATAAAACCATATGCTTTGATCAACTCATCAAGCGTATATTCCAACTCTAAGATGCTTGCACCAGTCCATTGATGGATTGTTGGAGCTTGCACACTTTGTTAGCACCTTTAGGATTGACAAAACCTTCTGGTTGTATCATATACAACACTTCTTTAAGAAATATCCATTTAAGGAATGTAGTTTCGACATCCATTTGCCAGATTTCATAAAATGTGGCAATTTGCTAACATGACTCAGACAGACTTAAGCATCGCTACGAGTGAGAAAATCTCATCGTACTCAACTCCTTGAACTTGTTGAAAAACCTTTTTGCGACAATTCGAGCTTTGTAGATAGTAACACTACTATCAGTGTCCGTCTTCTTATTGAAGATCCATTTATTTAACTTGGCTTGCTGATCATCGAGCAAGTCAACCAAAGTCCACACTTTGTTCTCATATATGGATCCTATCTCAGATTTTATGGCCTCAAGCCATTTCACGGAATCTGGGCTCATAATCGCTTCCTCATGGTTCGTAGGTTTATCACGGTCTGGTAACATGACTTCCAGAATATGATTACCGTACCACTCTGGTGCGGACCTTACTCTCGAAGACCTACGAGGTTCGGTAGTAACTTGATCCGAAATTTCATGATCATCATCATTAACTTCCTCACTAATTAGTGTAGGCATCATTGGAACTAGTTTCTGTGATGAACTACTTTCCAATTCGGGAGAAGGTACAATTACCTTATCAAGTTCTACTTTCCTCCCACTCAGTTCTTCCGAGAGAAACTCCTTCTCTAGAAAGGATCCATCTTAGCAATGAATAACTTGCCTTCGGATCTGTGATAGAAGGTATACCCAATAGTTACCTTTGGGTATTTTATGAAGACGTACTTCTCCGATTTGGGTTCGAGCTTATCAGGTTGAAACTTTTTCACATAAGCATCGCAGCCCCAAACATTAAGAAATGACAACTTTGGTTTCTTGTCAAACCACAATTCATAAGGCATCGTCTCAACGGATTTTGATGGTGCCCTATTTAAAGTGAATCCAGCTGTCTTTAATGCATAGCCCCAAAACAATATTGGTAAATCGGTAAAAGACATCATAGATCACACCATATCTAATAAATGTGCAGTTATGACGTTCGTACATACCACTACGATGTGGTGTTCTAGGTGGCGTGAACTGTGAAACTATTCCACGTTGTTTTAAATGAAAGACCAAACTCGTAACTCAAATATTTCCCTCCACGATCAGATCGTAGAAACTTTATTTTCTTGTTACGATGATTCTCCACTTCACTCTGAAATTCTTTGAACTTTTCAATTGTTTCAGACTTGTGTTTTATTAAGTAGATATACTCATATCTGCTCAAATCATCTTGTGAAGGTCTAGAAATAACGATACCCACCACGAGCATCAATACTCATTGGACCGCATACATTAGTATGTATTATTTCCAATAAGTCACTAGCTCGTTCCATTGTTCTGGAGAACGGAGTTTTAGTCATCTTGCCCAAAAGGCAAGGTTCACAAGCATCAAATGATTCATAACCAAGTGATTCCAAAAGTCCATCTGAATGGAGTTTCTTCATGCGCTTTATATCGATATGACCCAAATGGCAGTGCTACAAATATGTTGCAATATCATTATGAACTTTGCATCTTTTGTCTTTAATATAATTGTCACGACCGGTTTTTCAATAAAATAATTATTGAGAAAATCGATCTTTAGATCCCAGTATAGGAAAAGTCATCCTCACTGGTAGACAAATACTTGATAAACAGAGGACCAGTAGCACTAAATATATTACAGGGGTTGAGCTGAGGCTGCTCAACAATTTATTACAAACTCGCCAATATCTTACATAAGGGCGGTTATGACACAGGGGTGTGGTGGCATGCTACTAGCTCGAGGTAAGAGTGGTGGTGGATAACTTGACTCCTAACTGGCAGCTCATCGAGCGTCGAGGTGAGGCTCGATGAATTTATTTCTGGGGTGTCGGAAGCGGATATAATACAGTGACCAAATGCAGGATCGGACGGGACTGACTGGGACTCCTCTAGGCGTCGGACTCGCTATCGAACTCTTCATCCATGAGATCGCCTTCATCAACATCTGGCCAAATCAACAAGCCAGGTGAGTACTTTGAAAGTACTCGCAAGACAGTTCGGACAAAAGATATAATAAAAGTATGCATGAATGCGTCATGAACAAAAATAATGATGCTCATCCCAATAATAATATTATTGCAAGACTTGATAAATAAATAAATAACTGAAAACCGATCGGGTGTCTGGAGCGACGCCTCGAAAGGTAAACAAATAAAGTTTATGCCGCAGTCGGGCGTCTAAGCGACACCACATAAAGGGCTTTAAAAGAAATACCACAGTCGGGCGTCTTAGCGACACCACATAAAGGGCTTAAAAGAAATACCACAGTCGGACGTCTGAGCGACGTCACAGAAAGGGCTTATAAAAGAAATGCCACAGTCGGACATCTGAGCGACGTCACAGACAGGGCTTATAAAAGAAATGCCACAGTCAGACATCTGAGTGACGTCACAGACAGGGCTTGTAAAAGAAATGCCACAGTTGGACATCTGAGCGACGTCACAGAAAGGGCTTGATAACAAAAGTAAATAACAAATATGCCACAGTCGGATGTCTAAGCGACATCACAGAAAGGGCTTGATAACAAAAGTAAATAACAAGTATGCCACAGTCGGATGTCTGAGCGACATCACAGAAAGGGCTTTATAACAAATGTAAATAACAAATATACCACAGTCGGACGTCTGAGCGACATCACAGAAAGGGCTTATACCAAAAGTAATAACAGGTTAGTCCATCCACAAGAATAAACCTTTAACCGGATTTACACACACGTAGTCCACCGGAGTTTTGTCACTGAGGTTGATATCTGACAAGATAAGATGAGTACAATACTTGGACAAGTACAACATGATTTAAAGATTTGTGACTCTGCAGAGTTCGTACTAACTAACCACAACCAACGGATTTCCATAGTCACAAAGGACTAGTTCTGTTTACGGTATTTCGGTAGAAACACATTTAACTAGTACACTCCCATTTCACCTCACGATGCCAGGAATCACCCTGGACAACGTCCAAGAAAAACTTTGAGACGGGGAGGTCACAACCTCGAATAGCATGGGATCAAATTTCTATACGCGCGCTCTAAGGGGTGCCCCCCTCTCGGTCACAACCGGAAACACCCATGCCCCCTCACCGGATGACGGGCTTTAATCCAGGGCCATGGAACCCTCATCCCGGCCTCTCTTTTTGGTGTGTACCAGGAAAACGGTTGCAACTTACTAAGCCATATTCCTTCCGGAAAATAAGTGGCAGTACAGGAAGGAAATGAAAGGAAATGTGAATTTGATTCACGATGACACTGAAGTCAAATAGACTGGCATAAGACTGACATGCCACAACATTGCCATCTTACCCATCCTCATGCCATCACATGGCCATGCAAATATGTATCCAACAACATAATGCTTTCCGAAACTTACTTTCCACTTATGTGCATGAAATATAACATTCAACGAAATGTTCAAAAACATGCCATGACCATACAAAAATGCAAACATGCAACAACCACTCATCATATCAAAAGTTCAAACATGCTTGCCTGGTTCGGAGTAGTCGGAGTTTAACTGTGTGAAGTTCACGGCTCCGTCACCTCCTCCGGTATCTACGGTATAAGAAAAATATGCACGTAAAGTAAATACCGTGAGGTGCACAAAAAGTAATCCAAATAATTTTCAAATGAATCTTATAAAAAACTAGACAAACTTTTAAAGAGAGCAGAAAAAGAATCAAACAAAAATACTATTTTGTTTAAAAGATATAAGGGTTTTGATCCAAGGACCCATCTGTAATGAAACAGAAAACACTCAGGGGGTTCTGCAGAAAAGTCCAGAAAACGGTTCGACTAAAAGAAAAGAACTGAGAGGCAGACAGGTGGGCTCCACCCGTCAGGTTTGAAAATTCAAAAGAGGCGGCAGAGCTCGACGGTGCCCGAGAGCCGCGGTGGTCGCCGGCGGCGATCCACGGCGAGGCAGGGGGATCGAGGGTTACCTCCGTGTTCAGTGCACCTTTCCGCGTCGGTGGGTGGTGGTGGAGGTCACCGGCGAGCACCACGTCGAGGACGGCCCTTGCTCCGGCGGACGGCAGTTCGGGTGGTCGTGGGCCTCGTTGGAGAGTGCTGTGTAGGACAAATTGAGGTGGGGTTTAGCCTCCTAGAGGTGGTACGAGGCTACGGGTGAGAGTAGGGCGGCGAGGGAGTTCTCACCGAAGAGAATGTTGTCGGAGCCCGAGGCGGACGAAGCTGGCCGGAGTTGAGGAAGAAGGGCCCCTCGAGGCTCTTCTAGTGGCTAGGCGGGGCTGGTGAGGTGGTGGAGTTGTGCGGGGGCGAGAGCAAGCTCGGGGGTGCTATTTATAGCAGGCCCGAGGCGGTTGCCGTGAACGGATAAGTCCGGCGAGCGATTACGGCGGCGCTGTGGCTGTACAGTTGGATTAGAGGCTTGAGCATCGACTAGACGAAGCACTGGTGCCATTCCAGTGTCCAACTCAGCAAGGAAGGGGTGGTTACGGCCTGTCCTCGACGGAACGGCCGCACGGCACGTCGGCGGCAGAGAACGCGCTCTGCGCGTGCCAGGCCACGGCGACGGTGCTGCATGCGTGCGCTGGCAAGGAGATGGCCACGTAGAGCTCTCAGGAGGTTTGGGCGGTGCCGAACGGCGTTATGCCGCAGGGTGCCCCCTTGTCGGCTGTTATGGTGGTTCTGCCGCCGCAAGACACGCCGGTGCAGGCGGGCCAGGGTGCCACCGACGCTAGGGATGAGCCAAGCGCGTGTGTGGTGCTCCGGTCAAGGAGGAGGGGCTGTGAGCAACGTGCCAAGTGCAGAGTTTACCTGTGACTGAAACTCTGACGAAGAAACGACACTGAATTTCTGAATATTACTGAATATGAACAGTAACAGTGCATGCCAGGTGTTCGACAGAATGATTTTGGCATGTGGGGATTTTTCCTTGAGCTGGTTTTTGGTGGAGTGGTCTCTCATTGCAACTAGAGGTTGCCTGAATTTTGGTGGAAATTTTGGAGAAGAGGAGATATGAATCTCACCAAATTTTACAAATCTGGTCCAAACTTGCAGAGGGTGAAATTTGAAAATTTTGAAAATAAGAAGAGTGGATCTTGATGGTTCTAGGTTGTGGGTGCTAATGACCATCCAGAGGAGTTGATTTGAGACCAAAACTCAAAGGCATTAAGGTACTTGCTTTGCAAAACACCTAGGTTCAAAATAATGGACAGAATTGTTTTGGGAAAAGAAATAATTGGAATAATATCCAAAAATGGATTTTATTAGTTTGGACAGAATGTTTGGGTTGTTCCAAAGTGGAAGGAGGGGTTTTGGGGGAGTTTTACCATAAGAGGCATGGTAAAACAAGAATGGATCAAAACCCAAATAAAAGCCCAAAACCAAAAAGGTTTTCTTTTTAGAAGAAACTAAATCCAAGAAAAGATTTTTTTGAGGGCAAACTTAGAAGAGAGGTTTTTAAGAAGGGTTTAAATGACCTTCTTCAAACCAAGCAAGGCTCTTTCTGAAAACAAAAACCACAAAAATTTTGGAGTGTCACAGCACCTACCCCCTTAGGAAAAATCTCGTCCCCGAGATTTCAGCTGATCCTTAAACAGGTGTGGGTGCTCTGTTCGAAGAAAATCCTCGCTCTCCCAAGTTGCTCATTCTAGGTGTGATTGCTCCACTGAACTCTGAAAAACTTGATGGTTTTCTATCGGGTCCTCCTCTCAGACTCTTCTAATATTTTTATTGGGTGCTCCCGGTAGGTGAGGTCTGGTTGCACGTCAATATTTTCATGTGATACTTGCTTCTCTGGGTTGCTCACGTACTTTCTCAACTGCGAGATGTGAAACACGTTGTGGATACCGGATAAATCTCCAGGTAGGTCTAGATGGTAGGCTACCGTGACTCTTCGGGCCACTATACGGAATGGTCCGATGAATCTTGGTGCTAGTTTTCCCTTAATCCTGAATCGCTGCAGACCCCTCATAGGAGAAACTCTTAGGTATACAATTTCTCCGGGTTCGAAACTGATTTCCCGATGCTTTCGATCGTAATAACTCTTTTGCCGACTTTGAGCTGTCTTGAGTCGATCTCTAATCGTCTTAACTTTCTCTTCAGCCTCTTTGAGCATATCTGGGCCGAAGATATGGCTGTCCCCGGTTTCTGACCAGTTAAGCGGGGTACGACATCTTCTCCCATACAGAGCTTCAAAGGGTGCCATTTGTAAGCTGGCTTGATAGCTGTTGTTGTATGCGAACTCTGCATATGGCAAACTTTCTTCCCAACTGGTTCCGTAGGTGAGAACGCAGGCTCTCAGCATGTCTTCTAGAATTTGGTTTACGCGTTCAGTCTGCCCATCAGTCTGGGGATGGTATGCGGTACTGAATGCTAGTTGGGTTCCCAGTGCCTGTTGTAGGTGATCCCAAAATCTAGAGACGAACTGTGTGCCTCTGTCAGATATGATAGTCTTTGGGACTCCATGTAGGCAGACGATACGGGCAAGATAAAGTCTGGCCAGCCTCTGAGTGGTGTGAATTGTCTTCACCGGAATAAAATGTGCCACTTTGGTTAATCTGTCAGTTATGACCCATATGGCATAATTTCCGTGTCGTGACCGTGGCAGTCCAACAATGAAATCCATCCCAATCTCGTCCCACTTCCACTCGGGTATCTTGTTTGGTTGTAATAGCCCGGCTGGTTTCTGGTGCTCGGCCTTGATACGTTGACAAGAGTCACAGCATGCAATGAACGTGGCTATATCTCTCTTCATACCCTGCCACCAAAAAATTTCCTGAAGGTCTTTGTACATTTTTGTTCCTCCAGGATGGATTGAATACGGAGCTGTGTCACTTTCAGCCACAATCTGCTCTTTTGAGGTCCTTGATATTTGGTACGCAAAGTCTCTCTCCGTACCACAATATTCCTTGCTTGTCTACGTTGAATTCTGAGGCCTTGCCCAAACTCACTTTCCTTTTTATGCCTTCAATGCTGGGGTGTCCGTGCTGGGCCTCCTTAATCTTTTCCATCAGGGTAGGCTGTATTTCCAGATTCGACACACTGCCTTTGGTAACCATTATTAAATTGAGTCTGGCAAATTCCTGTTGAAATTTTGGCCTCAACTTTGGTATACTGTCGTCGTCCATGCTGGGATTCCGACTAAGGGCATCTGCCACAACATTTGCCTTTCGGAGATGATAGTGGATCCCCACATCATAATCCTTCACCAACTCCAACCAGCATCGTTGTCGTAAATTAAGTTCCGGCTGTGTGAAAATATACTTAAGACTCTTATGGTCTGTGTATATTTCACAACGATTTCCAAGTAGGAAGTGTCTCCATTCCTTGAGTGCATGGATGACCGCTGCCAATTCTAAGTCATGAGTGGGATAATTCTCCTCATGCTTGCGGAGTTGTCTGGAGACATACGCGACTACCTTGCCTTCTTGCATCAATACACATCCGAGGCCTTTCCGGGATGCGTCACAATATACCTCAAAATTCTTGTGTATATCTGGCACAATTAATACTGGTGTCGTTGTTAACTTCCTTTTTAGCTCTTGGAAGCTTTTCTCACATGCTTCTGTCCATTCAAACTTCTTTCCCTTCTTGAGCAACTGTGTCATTGGCTTTGTTATGGTGGAGAATCCTTCAATAAATCTCCGGTAATAGCCTGCCATTCCCAAGAAACTCCGTACGTCCGTTACGCTAGCTGGTGGTTTCTAGCCAAGTACGGCCTTGACCTTTTCCGGGTCTACTACAATACCTTCTTGGGTGAGTACGTGGCCCAGAAAACCCACCTGTCTTAGCCAAAATTCACATTTGCTGAATTTGGCATACAATTGATGTTTCCTGAGTTCCTCTAGTACAATCCTGAGATCCTTGGCGTGCTCTTCTGGTGTTTTGGAGTATATCAAAATATCATCGATGAATACCGCAACAAACTTGTCATATACTTCATAAATACTTTGTTCATGAGGTGAACAAAATATGCGGGGGCGTTGGTTAGCCCAAATGGCATTACTGTGAACTCATACAGTCCATATCTGGAAGTAAAGGTTGTCTTCGGAATATCATCTGTTCGCACTTTTAATTGGTGGCATCCTGATCTCAAGTCAATTTTGGAGAAGACTTTGGCCTGTGCGAGCTGATCGAATAAATCATTTATTCGGGGCATTGGGTATTTGTTCTTGATTGTGACCTTGTTGAGAGCTCGATAATCAATACACAATCTTAGTGTTCCATCCTTTTTCTTGGCAAATAAAATTGGAGAACCCCAAGGTAAGGAACTGGCTCGAATGTATCCTTTCTCCAATAATTCTTTTATTTGCTTCTTCAATTCTACCAATTCGGATGGTGCCATTCTGTATGGTTTCTTGTAAATAGGAGCGGTTCCGGGTGCTAGCTCAATGCTGAATTCTATCTGTCGGTCCGGTGGCATGCCTCGTAGTTCTTCTGGAAATACGTCTGGAAATTCACACACTACTGGAACCTTGTTCAGCTCAGAAACGTCTACCTTGTTTAATCTTGGTTGCCGAGGTATTTGTCTCTCTTTGGCTGAAACTTTTATATTCTTCCCGTGATGGTGTGTGAGAATCACGGTCCGGTTGAAGCAGTCAATAAAACCTTTGTTGGTGATTAACCAATCCATCCCTAGGATGGCATCCAGTCCTTTGCTTTCCAATACAATAAGGTTCGCGTAAAACTTCAATCCTTCAAATTCAATAACCACACCTTGACAGTAACAATGGGTCACTTGCTTAATTCCAGGGGACTTGATGATCATTAATTTTTCCAAGGGAAGCGTCGAAAATTTATTTTGCAAAGCAAAACTCTTCAAAATGAATGAGTGAGAAGCTCCAGAATCAAACAAAACCATGGCAGGTATTGTGTTGACAGGGTACGTACCGAGTATGATATCTGGGGCGTTCTGTGCTTCCTCTCGGGTCACGTGGTTCAGGTGACCTTTCCGGTGGTTGTTATTGGGGTTGAAATTGTTTCGCTTTGGCACTGAATTATTTCCACCATTGTTAGGCTTCGGGGTTGAGTTCCTTGGCTTGGGGCACTGCTTGGCATAGTGCCCTTCTTCTCCACAAGCGTAACAAGTAACGCCTGGGCGATAGGTGAACTCCTTGTCTCTTGCATGGAAATTCTTGATTGGGCGTGAATTATCCGTCAGGGTTTTGTGTGTTCCACCCTTCTGAAATTCTGTCTTGCTTCTGTGGTTGCGAGCAAAAGTAGTCTGGTCCCTTTTGCGTTTGCGGAAATCTTCCAAACTACGTCGCTCATTTTCCAGAGTAATGGCCTTATCCACCAGTGTTTTAAAATTTGGGAAGGTATGCATAACCAGCTGGCATTTAAGGGCGAGTGCCAGGCCTTCCAAGAATTTTTCCATCTTCTTGCTCTCGGTCATGCGCTCTTCGTTGGCATAGCGAGACAGCAGAGTAAATTGGCTGTTGTATTCTGACACTGTCATGGTCCTTTGCTTGAGGTCATCAAATTCTCTCTTCTTGATTTTCATAACACTCTTAGGAATGTGTGCCCCACGAAAACCTTCTTTGAAATCCTCCCAGGTTATTTCATTTTCGTTGGGGTGCATGTGCAGGAAGTTTTCCCACCATGATGCGGCTGCTCCCGTGAGGTAATGAGGTGCATACAATACTTTTTCACGGTCTGAACACTGTGCAATAATTAATTTTCTCTCCATGTCCCGAAGCCAGTCGTCGGCCTCAAGAGGCTTGTCAGTGTGAGAAAATGTTGGAGGACGCGTCTTCTGTAACTCAGATAATTTGGATTGCTGCTGATACTGACCACGGTGATTTCCCATATTGATGAATTGGTTCATCATTTCCTAGTGTTGTTGCTGACTCTGTTCATACAGACGACACACTTGGGTAAAAGATGTTTCACTGCCCTGTTGACTTGTCTGTCCCTGAGTGAAATTGTTGTTTGGTGGTGTGCCATAATTTTCTTCGGGCTGATTTGGCATAGAGCGCGTCCACGGATGAGACATGTTTCACTCTGGGGATATATTTTGTGAAACTCGTAAGACAAGAAAGAGAGAGTCGCAAAAGTCAAATAAAATAACACATAAAGAAAATTTTAAAACTCCAGGATTTTTTTTTGAAAATACACGATTGCGCGCGGAGAAGGACTATTACACAGCTTACACGCAAGCATAATTATACATTACATCACTCAGGATATGCGTACATAATCCTGACATGTTATTAAGACTAGTGCACTTCTCCAGATCCTACATGATGCGCAAACAGGCTACTTCTCACAACCTATGTACATATAAACATATCACACAAGTCGTTGCATCGCATGGCGTCTACGCGTACTCAGTCGGAGATGGTGAGGATCTCCCTTGGCCTGCCGAATGTGAGACGCAGTGACGCTGGCGAATCAACCTCCTCCTCGCTAATAGGTTCCAGACGAGGAACGCTGCGCTGAGCTGATGGAGCAGGTGCCAGAGGCGGAGTAACCTGAATAGGAGTGGGCGGAATAGGTGGAGTAGCACGTATGGGAGTGGGTGCAATAAGTGGTGCAACGCGAACGGGAGTGGGTGCAATAGCTTGGTTAAATTCCTTAGTGGTTGGCATACGACGAGCAGTGGCGAGAATAGTAGGCGAATGAGAAGCTTATGATGAGATAAAAGTCAGCGGTGGAGCGGTGCAGAAGTTCCCTCCTGTTGGCGGCACAGCCATGGACAGAGTCCATGCGGGCAGCTACGAGGTCGTCCACCATGCTGTCGAAGGCTGCCTCTAGGGCTCGGAGGTACTCGACAAGCATCTCAAAGGCCTTGTCTCGTTCTCCTCTGGGGCAAGAGAATGAGTAGTGACAGGTGTAAGGCACGTGGCATGGAAGGTAGCGGTAGCGACGGGTCTTCATTGCAGGAAGGACATCCCGAAGACGAGCCATCGCCTCGCGTGCAGCCATCTGCATAGCATGCCTTTCTGTAGGCATGGCTCTCCCCAAGAATCGGAAGCGGCGTATCTCAGCACGCGCTCCCCTGAATTACACCGCGGCCTGGTGCATGGTCAGACTGTCGTTGATCTTGTGTGGATAAAGTGTGAAGACTGGGTGCACGGATGGCCCCATCGCGACCTGAACGATGAAGGAGAGGAGCTTGACGAACCCCTCAGGCACGTTGGCGAACATTTGTGACTCACAGTCGTTGCCAGCCATCTACAAAAGTAAGCAAAAGTTCTAAACGATCAGATCATAAATTTTATGCTGACTGTCAGAAAAATGACTACATTTGTAAAAACATGAATAAACTCTATCATGCTAATAACCAATTAGCGATCGCACCTAGTGGCTTCCTACAGTCAGCCTGGCTCTGGTACCAAGTCTGTGACGACCGGTTTTTCAATAAAATAATTATTGAGAAAATCGATCTTTAGATCCCAGTATAGGAAAAGTCATCCTCACTGGTAGACAAATACTTGATAAACAGAGGACCAGTAGCACTAAATATATTACAGGGGTTGAGCTGAGGCTGCTCAACAATTTATGACAAACTCGCCAATATCTTACATAAGGGCGGTTATGACACAAGGGTGTGGTGGCATGCTACTAGATCGAGGTAAGAGTGGTGGTGGATAACTTGAATCCTAACTGGCAGCTCATCGAGCGTCGAGGTGAGGCTCGATGAATTTATTTCTGGGGTGGCGGAAGCGGATATAATATAGTGATCAAATTCAGGATCGCACGGGACTGACTGGGACTCCTCTAGGCGTCGGACTCGCTATCGAACTATTCATCCATGAGATCGCCTTCATCAACATCTGGCCAAATCAACAAACCAGGTGAGTACTTTGAAAGTACTCGCAAGACAGTTCAGACAAAAGATATAATAAAAGTATGCATGAATGTGTCATGAACAAAAATAATGATGCTCATCCCAATAATAATATTATTGAAAGACTTGATAAATAAATAAATAACTGAAAACCGATCGGGTGTCTAGAGCGATGCCTCGAAAGGTAAACAAATAAAGTTTATGCCGTAGTCGGGCGTCTAAGCGACACCACATAAAGGGCTTTAAAAGAAATACCACAGTCGGGCGTCTTAGCGACACCACATAAAGGGCTTAAAAGAAATACCACAGTCGGACGTCTAAGCGACATCACAGAAAGGGCTTATAAAAGAAATGCCACAATCGGACATCTCAGCGACGTCACAGACAGGGCTTATAAAAGAAATGCCACAGTCGGACATCTGAGCTACGTCACAGACAGGGCTTGTAAGAGAAATGCCACAGTCGGACATCTGAGCAACGTCACAGAAAGGGCTTGATAACAAAAGTAAATAACAAGTATGCCACAGTCGGATATCTGAGCAACATCACAGAAAGGGCTTGATAACAAAAGTAAATAACAAGTATGCCACAGTCGGATGTCTGAGCGACATC
Organism: Triticum dicoccoides; assembly: GCF_002162155.2. Lineage (NCBI taxonomy): Eukaryota > Viridiplantae > Streptophyta > Magnoliopsida > Poales > Poaceae > Triticum > Triticum dicoccoides. Next base: position 62,146,755 of record NC_041383.1, read on the forward strand.
ACAGAAAGGGCTTTATAACAAATTTAAATAACAAATATACCACAGTCGGATGTCTGAGCGACGTCACAGAAAGGGCTTATACCAAAAGTAATAACAGGTTAGTCCATCCACAAGAATAAACCTTTAACCGGATTTACACACATGTAGTCCACCGGAGTTTTGTCACTGAGGTTGATATCTGACAAGATAAGATGAGTATAGTACTTGGACAAGTACGAGATGATTTAAAGATTTGTGACTCTGCAGAGTTTGTACTAACTGACAACAGCCAACGGATTTCCGTAGTCATGAAGGACTAGTTCCGTTTACGGTATTTCGGTAGAAACACATTTAACTAGTACACACCCATTTCACCTCACGATGCCAGGAATCACCCTGGACAACGTCCAAGAAAAACTTTGAGACGGGGAGGTCACAACCTCGAATAGCATGGGATCAAATTTCTATACGCGCGCTCTAAGGGGTGCCCCCCTCTCGGTCCCAACCGGAAACACCCATGCCCCCTGACTGGATGACGGGCTTTAATCCAAGGCCATGGAACCCTCATCCCGGCCTCTCTCTTTGGTGTGTACCAGGAAAACGGTTGCAACTTACTAAGCCATATTCCTTGCGGAAAACTAGTGGTAGTACAGGAAGGAAATGAAAGGAAATGTGAATTTGATTCACGATGACACTGAAATCAAATAGACTGGCATCAGACTGACATGCCACAACATTGCCAACCTTACCCATCCTCATGCCATCACATGGCCATGCAAATATGTATCCAACATCATAATGCTTTCCAAAACTTACTTTCCACTTATGTGCATGAAATATAACATTCAACGAAATGTTCAAAAACATGCCATGACCATACACAAATGCAAACATGCAACAACCACTCATCATATCAAAAGTTCAAACATGCTTGCCTGTTTCGGAATAGTCGGAGTTTAATTGTGTGAAGTTCGCGGCTCCGTCACCTCCTTCGGTATCTACGGTATAAGAAAAATATGCACGTAACGTAAATACCGCGAGGTGCACGAAAAGTAATCCAAATAATTTTCAAATAAATCTGTTAAAAAACTAGAAATTTTTTTAAAGAGAACAGAAAAAGAATCAAACAAAAATACTATTCTGTTTAAAAGATATAAGGGTTTTGATCCAAGGACCCATCTGTAATGAAACAGAAAACTCTCAGGGGGTTCTGCAGAAAAGTCCAGAAAACGGTTCGATTAAAAGAAAAGAACTGAGAGGCTGACAGGCGGGCTCCCCCCGTCAGGTTTGAAAATTCAAAAGAGGCGGCAGAGCTCGACGGTGCCCGAGAGCCGCGGTGGTCGCCGCCGGTGATCCACGGCGAGGCAGGGGGATCGGGGGTTACCTCCGTGTTCAGTGCACCTTTCCGCGTCGGTGGGTGGTGGTAGAGGTCACCGGCGAGCACCACGTAGACGGAGGCCCTTGCTCCAGCGGACGGCGGTTCGGGTGGTCGTGGGCCTCGTCGGAGAGTGCTGCGGAGGACAAATTGAGGTGGGTTTTAGCCTCCTAGAGGTGGTACGAGGCTACGAGCGAGAGTAGGGGGCGGAGGAGTTCTCACCAAAGAGAACGTTGTCGGAGCCCGAGGCGGACGGAGGTGGCCGGAGTTGAGGAAGAAGGGCCCCTCGAGGCTCTTCTAGTGGCTAGGCGGGGGCTGGTGAGGTGGTGGAGTTGTACGGGGGCAAGAACAAGCTCGGGGGTGCTATTTATAGCCGGCCCGAGGCGGTTGCCGTGAACAGATAAGTCCGGCGAGCGATTACGGCGGCGCTGTGGCTGGACGGTTGGATTAGAGGCTTGAGCATCGACTAGATGAAGCACTGGTGCCATTCCAGTGTCCAACTCAGCAAGGAAGGGGTGGTTACGGCCTGTCCTCGACTGAACGGCCACACGGCACGTCGGCGGCAGAGAACGCGCTCTGCGCGTGCCAGGCCACGGCGACGGTGCTGCATGCGTGCGCTGGCAAGGAGATGGCCATGGGGAGCTCTCAGGAGATTTGGGCGGTGCCAAACGGCGTTATGCTGCAGGGTGCCCCCTTGTCGGCCGTTACGGTGGTTCTGCCGCCGCAAGACACGCCGGAGCAGGCGGGCCAGGGTGCCACCGACGCCAGGAACGAGCCAAGCGCGCGTGTGGTGCTCCGGACAAGGAGGAGGGGCTGTGAGCAACGTGTCACGTGCACAGTTTACCTGTGACTGAAACTCTGACGAAGAAACGACACTGAATTTCTGAATTTTACTGAATATGAACAGTAACAGTGCATGCCAGGTGTTCGACAGAATGATTTTGGCATGTGGGAATTTTTCCTTGAGCTGGTTTTTGGTGGAGTGGTCTCTCATTGCAACTAGAGGTTGCCTGAATTTTTGTGGAATTTTTGGAGAAGAGGAGATATGAATCTCACCAAATTTTACAAATCTGGTCCAAACTTGCAGAGGGTGAAATTTGAAAATTTTGAAAAGAAGAAGAGTGGATCTTGATGGTTCTAGGTTGTGGGTGCTAATGACCATCCAGAGGAGTTGATTTGAGACCAAAACTCAAAGGCATTAAGGTACTTGCTTTGCAAAACACCTAGGTTCAAAATAATGGACAGAATTGTTTTGGGAAAAGAAATAATTGGAATAAAATCCAAAAATGGATTTTATTAGTTTGGACAGAATGTTTGGGTTGTTACAAAGTGGAAGGAGGGGTTTTGGGGGAGTTTTACCATAAGATCCATGGTAAAACAAGAATGGATCAAAACCCAAATAAAAGCCCAAAACCAAAAAGGTTTTCTTTTTAGAAGAAACTAAATCCAAGAAAAGATTTTTTTTGAGGGCAAACTTAGAAGAGAGGTTTTTAAGAAGGGTTTAAATGACCTTCTTCAAACCAAGCAAGGCTCTTTCTGAAAACAAAAACCACAAAATTTTTGGAGTGTCACAATAATGAATATGTGTATTACCACGATCGAGATCCAACAAATTATTTTCATTGGGTGTATGACCATCGAAGGTTTTATTCATGTAAACAGAACAACAATTATTCTCTGATTTTAAATGAATAACTGTATTGCAACAAACATGATCTAATCATATTTATGCTCAACGCAAACACAAAATAACATTTATTTAGGTTCTACACTAATCTCGAAAGTATAGGGAATGCACTATGATGATTATATCAATCTTGGAACCACTTCCAACACACATCATCACTTCACCCTCAACTAGTCTCTTATTATTCTGTAACTCCTATTTCGAGTTACTAATATTGGCAACTGAACAAGTATCAAATACTCAGGGGCTACTATAAACACTAGTAAGGTACACATCAATAACATGTATATCAAATATACCCTTGTTCACTTTGCCATCCTTCTTATCCACCAAATATTCAGGGCATTTCCGCCTCCGGTGACCATTTGCAGTGTAAGCACTCAGTTTCAGGCTTTGGTCCAGCTTTGCGCTTCTTCGCGGGAGTGACAACTTGCTTGTCATTCTACTTGAAGTTCCCTTTCTTTCCCTTTGCCCTTTTCTTGAAACTAGTGGTCTTGTCAATCATCAACACTTGATGCTCTTTCTTGATTTCTACATTCGTCGATTTCAGCATCATGAAGAGCTCGGGAATCGTTTTTCGTCATCCCTTGCATTATAGTTCATCACGAAGTTCCAGTAACTTGGTGATGGTGACTAGAGAACTCTACCAATCACTATCTTATCTGGAAGATTAACTCCCACTTGATTCAAGCGATTGTAGTACTCAGACAATCTAAGTACTTGCTCACTAGTTGAGCAATTCTCCTCCATCTTTTAGGCGAAGTATTTGTCAAAGGTCTCATACCTCTTGACACGGGCATGAGTCTGAAATACCAATTTCATATATTGAAACATCTTATATGTTCCATGACGTTTCAAAAACGTTTTAGTCCCGGTTCTAAGCCATAAAGCATGGTGCACAAAACCATCAAGTAGTCATCATATTGAGCTAGCCAAACGTTCATAACGTCTGCATCTACTCCTGCAATAGGTCTGTCACCTAGAGGTGCATAAAGGACATAATTCTTCTGTGCACCAGTGAGGATAAACCTCAGATCACGAACCAAGTCCGCATCATTGCTACTAACATTTTTCAACATAGTTTTTCTCTAGGAACATATCAAAAAATAAACATAGGGAAACAACAACGCGAGCTATTGATCTACAACATAATTTGCAAAATACTATCAGGACTATGTTCATGATAAATTTAAGTTCAATTAATCATATTAATTAAGAACTTCCACTTAGATAGACATGCCTCTAATCTTCTAAGTGATTATGTGATCCAAATCAACTAAACCATATCCAATCATCACATGAGATGGAGTAGTTTCAATGGTGAACATCACTATGTTGATCATATCTACTATATGATTCACGCTCGACCTTTCGGTCTCCATGTTCCGAGGCCATATCTGTTATATGCTAGGCTCGTCAAGTTTAACCTGAGTATTCCGCGTGTGCAACTGTTTTGCACCCGTTGTATTTGAACGTAGAGCCTATCACACCCGATCATCACGTGGTGTCTCAGCACGAAGAACTTTTGCAATGGTGGATACTCAGGGAGAACACTTTTACTATGATAATTTAGTGAGGGATCATCTTATAATGCTACCGTCAATCAAAGCAACATAAGATGCATAAAAGATAAACATCACATGCAGTCAATATAAGTGATATGATATGGCCATCATCATCTTGTGCTTGCGATCTCCATCTTCGAAGCACCGTCATGATCACCGGCGCGACACCTTGATCTCCATCGTAGCATCGTTGTCGTCTCGCCAATCTTATGCTCCTACAACTATCGCTACCGCTTAGTGATAAAGTAAAGCATTACAGGGCGATTGCATTGCATACAATAAAGCGACAACCATATGGCTCCTTCCAGTTGCCGATAACTCTGTTACAAAACATGATCATCTCATACAATAAAATTTAGCATCATGTCTTGACCATATCACATCACAACATGCCCTGCAAAAACAAGTTAGACGTCCTCTACTTTGTTGTTGCAAGTTTTACGTGGCTGCTACGGGCTTAGCAAGAATCGCTCTTACCTACGCATCAAAACCACAATGATTGTTTGTCAAGTTGGTGTTGTTTTAACCTTCGCAAGGACCGGGCGTAGCCACACTCGGTTCAACTAAAGTTTGAGAAACTGAGACCCGCCAGCCACCTGTGTGCAAAGCACGTCGGTAGAACCAGTCTCGCGTAAGCGTACGCGTAATGTCGGTCCGGGCCGCTTCATCCAACAATACCGCCAAACCAGAGTATGACATGCTGGTAAGCAGTATCACTTATATCGCCCATAACTCACTTGTGTTCTACTCGTGCATATGACATCTACGCATAAAACCTGGCTCGGATGCCACTGTTGGGGAACATAGTAATTTCAAAAAAAATCCTACGCACACGCAAGATCATGATGATGCATAGCAACGAGAGGGGAGAGTGTTGTCCATGTACCCTCGTAGCCCGATAGCGGAAGCGTTATAACAACACGGTTGATGTAGTCGTGCGTCTTCACGGCCCGACCGATCAAGCACCGAAACTACGGCACCTCCGAGTCCTAGCACACGTTCAGCTCGATGACGATCCCCGGACTCCGATCCAGCAAAGTGTCGAGGAAGAGTTCTTTAAGCTTGATGTTCTACCGTCGCAGGGCTTCGCCTAAGCACCGCTACAGTATTATCGAGGTGGACTATGGTGGAGGGAGGCACCGCACACGGCTAAGAGATCCAAAGGATCAATTGTTGTGTCTATGGGGTGCCCCCTCCTCTGTATATAAAGGAGTGGAGGAGGGGGGCGGGCAAGGGGGGTGGCGCGCCCAAGGGGGGAGTCCAACTCCCCCCGGGAGTAGGACTCCCCCTTTTCTTATTAGGAGTAGGAGAGTGAAGGAAGAGGAAGGAGGGAGGAAGGAAAGGGGGGCCGGCCCCCTTTCCCATTTGGCTTGGGCTTGGGGGGGGCGCCCCCTCCCTAGCTCCTTTCCCCTCCTTTCCACTAAGGCCCAATAAGGCCCATATACCTCCCGGGGGGTTCCGATAACCTCCCGGTGATTCGGTATTGTCCCAATCTCACCTGGAACCTTTTCGGTGTCCAAATATAGTCGTCCAATATATTGATCTTTATGTCTCGACCATTTCGAGACTCCTTGTCAAGTCCGTGATCATATTCAAGACTCCGAACAACCTTCGGTACATCAAAATATATAAACTCATAATGAAACTATCATCGTAACGTTAAGCGTGCGGACCCTACGGGTTCGAGAACAATGTAGACATGACCGAGACACGTCTCCGGTCAATAACCAATAGCGGAACCTGGATGCTCATATTGGCTCCCACATATTCTACGAACATCTTTATCGGTCAGACCGCATAACAACATACGTTGTTCCCTTTGTCATCGGTATGTTACTTGCCCGAGATTCAATCGTCCGTATCTCAATACCTAGTTCAATCTCGTTACCGGCAAGTCTCTTTACTCGTTCCGTAATACATCATCTCACAACTAACTCATTAGTTGCAATGCTTGCAAGGCTTAAGTGATGTGCATTACCGAGAGGGCCCAGAGATACCTCTCCGACAATTGGAGTCACAAATCCTAATCTCGAAATACGCCAACCCAACATGTACCTTTGGAAACACCTGTAGAGCTCCTTTATAATCCCCCAGTTACGTTTTGACGTTTGGTAGAACACAAAGTGTTCCTCCGGTAAACGGGAGTTGCATAATATCATAGTCATAGGAACATGTATAAGTCATGAAGAAAGAAATAGCTCTATATTAAACGATCGTGTGCTAAGCTAAGGGAATGGGTCATGTCAATCACATCATTCTCCTAATGATGTGATCCCATTAATCAAATGACAACACATGTCTATGGTTAGGAAACACAACCATGTTTGATCAACAAGCTAGTCAAGTAGAGGCATACTAGTGACACTCTGTTTGTCTATGTATTCACACATGTATTATGTTTCCGGTTAATACAATTCTAGCATGAATAATAAACATTTATTATGATATAAGGAAATAAATAATAACTTTATTATTGCCTCTAGGGCATATTTCCTTCACTACGGCCATTGGATGGACATCGTACGGTCATAGAGCTAGAATCGTTCATATTGACTAAGTTGACAAAGCCCTCCGTCCCCATCAACTTAGTAGGACAACAAGTCAGCCTCCCACCATGGTGGGTCCCAGCTAGCAGGGGGAGTATTTTTTTTTTTTTTGTGCGTAATAAGGAGGCACTTCCGGTGGGTTCTAGCTGACAGCGAGGGGAATGTTTTGTCGCAAAATATGGTGGTCCGTCCGGTGGGTCCCAGCAGTCTGGGGGGAAACATTTTTTTGGCAAAATAAGTTGGACCGTCTGGTGGGTCCCTACTGTCACGTGGAGGAATAATTATTTTGCACGTAATAAGGAGGCACTTCCTTGCGGCCGCCATGGACCCAGCTGTCAGCCTCTCCACATACAATACTCTTCTGATGGAAGTCGGTCATTGACCTTGTTGACCATGTCACGCCGAGAGCACCAGGCTGGTGGATGACGGCGAGGTCTCGGAAGGGGACGACATGGAGCCGGGGAAGACGCAGCAGTGGAAGCCCGCGCGGAGAGGAGTACGAGGGTTCATTGGTTCGGCTGCGGTGTGAGGCTGTCGTTGCTGCAGAATAACATGGGGTGTGGGTGAGTAAAGGGATGGCCTGGCCAGCAGTGGGAGTAGTACGGGGCGGTGAGGCCTCCGCGGCATCACAGCCGTCCACGGGAGGTTGGAGCACGCGGCACGACCGGCGCTCCTTTGGGCGGCTAGAGCAAGAAGACCAGAGGTTGAAGAAGCACTATGGCCGTTGGATGGACATCGTACGGTCACTGCAGCTAGAATCGTTTATATTGACTAAGTTGACAAAGCCCTTCGTACGTGTCAACTTAGTAGGCCCACAGCTCGGATTTGGCAGAGAACATATAGCCCATTTGCGATTTGCAAGAATGTAGAACCCATTTTTTAATTCTAATGGAATTTACTAGAGCCCATTTACGGTTTGTTAAAAGTACATCCCAACTTCTAGCTAGGACAGCGATTAATAATTTCAAACAACCGCTCAAAACAGAATTCAAAAAAAAATTCCCACATTTTGATGGGATCCGAAATATTTTTTATCCGAAATTTCTAGTCAGGCTAAATATAATTTAAAAATAAAGCTGTATTACGTTAAAATCCAACGAAATATTGTGCGCGCAACAAGTAATGAAATTAAAAAAATTAAATTCCAAAAATAATATATTTTTTAAACTAATTACGCGTTTGGTGCATAGTTACTACCCAGTTAATATAAATACATCCCATTTATTATTTCTTAAAGTCCATTTTCTTGTTAAGCCTAATGCATACTGCTACCTCTTGAGCACTGCATTGGATTTCCCCGAAGAGGAGAGGATGATGCAGCAAAGTAGCATAAGTATTTCCCTCAGTTTTTGAGAACCAAGGTATCAATCTAGTAGGAGACCACGCACAAGTCCCTCGTACCTACACAAAACGATAGCTCCTCGCAACCAACGCGATTAGGGGTTTTCAATCCCTTCACGGTCACTAACGAGAGTGAGATCTGATGGAAATGATAAATAATATTTTTGGTATTTTTGATATAGAGATGCAAAGTGAAAAGTAAAAGGCAAAGTAAAAACAAAGCAAGTAATAAAATAATGGAGATTGATATGATGAGAATAGACCCGGGGGCATAGGTTTCACTAGTGGCTTCTCTCAAGAGCATAGATATTCTACGGTGGGTGAACAAATTACTGTTGAGCAATTGACTGAATTGAGCATAGTTATGAGTTTATCTAGGTATGATCATGTATATAGGCATCACGTCCGAGACAAGTAGATCGAAATGATTCTGCATCTACTACTATTACTCCACTCATCGACCGCTATCCAGCATGCATCTAGAGTATTAAGTTAAAAATAGAGTAACGCTTTAAGCAAGATGACATGATGTAGAGGGATAAATTCATGCAAAATGATAAAAACCCCATCTTGTTATCCTCGATGGCAACAATACAATACGTGCCTTGCTGCCCCTTTTGTCACTGGGAAAGGACACCGCAAGATTGAACCCAAAGCTAAGCACTTCTCCCATTGCAACAACTACCAATCTAGTTGGCCAAACCAAAAGGATAATTCGAAGAGACTTGCAAACATAACTCAATCATACATAAAAGAATTCAGAGAAGATTCAAATATTATTCATAGATAAGATGGATCATAAACCCACAATTCAGCGGTCTCAACAAACACAGCGCAAAAAGAAGATTACATCGAATAGATCTCCACGAGAGAGGGGGAGAACATTGTATTGAGATCCAAAAAGAGAGAAGAAGCCATCTAGCTACTAGCTATGGACCCAAAGGTCTGAAGTAAACTCCTCACACTTCATCAGAGAGGCTATGACGTTGATGTAGAAGCCCTCCGTGGTGGATTCCCCGTCCGATGGAGTTTCGGAACAGGCCCCAAGATGGGATCTCGTGGATACAGAAAGTTGCGGTGGTGGAATTAGGTTTTTTGGCTCCTCTTCAGATTGTTTGGGGATACATAGGTATATATAGGATGAAGGAGTACGTCGGTGGAGCAACAGGGGGGGCCACGAGGCAGGGGGCGCGCCCCCACCCTCGTGACCGCCTCTGTTACTTCTTGGAGTAAGGTCCAAGTCTCCTGGATCACGTTCCCGAAGGTTTCATTCCATTTGGACTCCGTTTGATATTCCATTTCTTCGAAACACTGAAATAGGCAAAAAAGCAGCAATTCTGGGCTGGACCTCCGGTTAATAGGTTAGTCCCAAAATTATATAAAAGTGGAAAATAAAGCCCAATATAGTCCAAAACAGTAGATAAAGTAGCATGGAGCAATGAAAACTTATAGATACGTTGGAGACGTATCACATACCTCCTAGGAAAGTTTGCAGCCCAGCGGGGCGGAGAATAACAAGTTGACCCGGATATTGTGTACAACTGTTGGCCCAATTGCATTACTGATGTTGGAAAAAAGGCATGTGTAGTACAGTACAACCTAACATGGCTACTCAGCCCACATTCAGCGACACCGGAAAGGACAAAACAAGGCTTCTGTACAAATTTTTGAAGTCACTGAGCTCAATTAATAACTTAAAAAAGTTAGATTACAGTGGAACCTAATTAAAAGTTGTCACGAGCAAATAAATAATTCAACGGGTCCCACTTGTGCGTGTGTGCGTGTGTGTGTGTGTGTGAGAGAGAGAGAGAGAGATAGGGAGAGAGAGATACCCATTGGTCGATGCTCGTAAATACATCTTTCAGCCACATGCATTGCTGATGCTCAGTAAAAACTTATATAGTTGACACAGTCATATAGAACATCGTAGCACACTGAACTTGCATACAAAAATTTCATGTAGGCGGCACAAATCATGATTGAAGCAGTGGATCGCTACGGGTAGGGCTATGTTGAAACCAACAAAGTCGTACATAATGGTTCATCGTCTTTCTCAATGACGGGGAAATATCTTGAATGATGTGCAAAGAAAACAGACAGACAACACAATAAGTTCTGCTAGCACATTAAGTTGACGTACAACCCTTTCTAAAAAAAGTTCAGGTACAATATTAGAACAGGTCACAATTAAATGTACTGGCATATCAGTGCTTCACACCCATAGCTCGGATTTAACTAGTATCCAATAAGATTCAGTTGTTATCTCAAATTAGAGCACATCCAGGCAGCCAGCCCTGCTTCTTCTCCCAAAGAAGCAGTGGCCTCCACCGCGCGATGGAGTAGGCCCTATGCCATCCATCGTTCTGAGCAACATAGGGAAAGTCTGATGTTGAATCCTATAATGGACGCCGTCGACGGACCCTAGCACCAGCAGCGGCGGCAGGACTTCGATTGATGGATTGACCACTTCTTCGACATGCACGAACACTCGATACAGGTACATCCCTAACGTGGTCCGCAGCGGCCTTGGTGGCGACGAATAGTACAACCCCAATTCCTGCACTGGTATCTCAACACCAATCACCTTCGGTATGGTGGACGGCTTCTTCATCCATGCTATAACCGTCAGAGCCTAGCTGTCTGGAGGAACAAACATACTTACGAGCCCCTCCAAGGTCGTTGATAAGCTCATTCATGGACTCACTGTTCCAAGCACGTCGAGGCATGCCGTGGAAGGTAAGCTTTGTTAAAAACTCAAGCTCAAAGGGCACCGATCAAAGCTCACCACCGCACCATCGCAGAACAAACACCGGGAAGATTCGAACACACGACTGCAGTTGAAAGTTATCCAGAACCTGACGAAGAAATCAGCCGGTGGCGGACAGACTTCGACGAGCAAGTCACTTATTTGGATGTTGTGCGCAATGCCAAGAGCTTTGAGAAGGTCGTCCGGCGAGACGGGAGGCCGGTCGCCTTTGATGGTTACCATCAGCACTTTGCCGTCAAACTGGTCGTCAAGCGCTGCCATGCCACTGTTGAGCGACAGCATGCAGCGACTGAAGTTAGGAAACCTCAGGATCTCTGGCTCGGAGATCCACGTTGACCGGCGACATGATAGTGCGCTTGAGTACAGGGAGTACAGGAGGGGGATTTGGGGGAACTGGAGTAGGAATCGAAATTCCAGAGGTGAGGGAGGGGAGGGAGATTGGGGATGAAAAGGTAGCATGAATTTCGAGCACGCGCCAATATGCTCTCGGCGCTCAAGTGCACGAAAACACCGGTGGCGCCCACATGTCGGCCTAAGAGTCCTTATTCTTTTTTTTGGAGAGCCTGGCCTTTTTTTGAGGATCTTTTGAGAGCCCGGCCTGAGAGTCATAATTGACCTGTTGGCATTGCGTTACTACTCGTCCCATATTCAACGACACCTCATTGTCCCAAACAAGTATACATCATTGAAAAGACACTGAGCTCAAATTATATAACTTGAAAAAAGGAGATATACTCTGATCACTGGAGAATGGTGATGCCCTCATTTAGCCCACCAGTAGTTCGAGACAATAAACAGTTCTAAACAACGATATATACAACATTCAAACACTGACTAGTGACTACTACTGACATAAACAGCAAGATATGATAGTTCATAATAAGTCTTGCTACACCACCAAAACGCACCCATCTGCAGCGCTCAGACTCTCGTGATCCAGACGAGAATGATATTCTAAACAGAGGCAACTATTGCATAGTAAGAGTGACATAGACGAGGATGACTGTCGGTGTCAAAACCGGCGGATCTCGGGTAGGGGGGCCCAAGCTGTGCGTCTTAGGATCAATGGTAACATGAACACGGGATTTTACCCAGCTTCGGGCTCTTTTGATGAGATAATACCCTACATGCTGCTTGATTGACTATAATGAGTATAGGGGTTACAAGAGTTGATCTACCTCGAGATCATACGTTGTGGTCTAAATCCTAGAGGTATGATGAGTAATGTCATAATCTATCGACTAGCCTGGCCTCGGTTTATATAATGTACCATAGGCCTAGGGTAGCAAGAGTCCTAGCCGAATACGCCGGTGGGGGAGGAGTCCTTGTCTTGATCACCAAGTCTTGTGGAATCTTCCTTGTATGCGGCAGCTGTCTGAACTGGCCCATGAGTATACGGCCATGGGGGTCCTCGACCCAATCTAATTGATCGGGGGACGACGTGGTGAGTACCCCCTAGTCCACGACACCGTCAGTAGCCCCCTGAACCGGTCTTCAAGTTGGGGACGCTCCTCGATTCTTCCGAACTGTTCTTCATCTTTAGTCGTCGGTCTTGAAAACTGGTTCAACAAATCTTCTCATCTCCGATCTTGAGGATCGCGAAGTAAATCCAAAGAGTTTATATGTCGGGTATCCATGAAGCCCCTTTAAGTTTCCGGCCTTTATCAATGCCTTGTTATTATTATGCCACACCTCAGGTTTGAAGTTATTCCCGGGCGGCAGTGTCCTCTTGCGTCCGAGCTCCAACGTCGGATTGCATTCGAGGTATCTTTTGCAGCCAAGCACCAGTGCCGGACTACTTCCGAGCTCCAACGCCTGAATATATCCAAGCTCTAAGGCCGGACTGTGTCCAAGCTCCAACGCCGGACTGTATCCGAGCTCCAACGCTGAACTATACCCAAGATGTCATAGGTCATCTGGGTTCAAAAAGTTGAAGGAGTTTAGCCGAGATTAATGCCAGAAATGCCCTCTATGGAGCCAGCCACTGGCGCCCGAGCTTAATGCCGGACTGCTTCCGAGGTGGTGCACCACCCCTGACTGCGGGCTGATTTTTTTGATTGGTGCGATTTATTCTCTGCCGAGATATATAGCGAGTAGCGCTCAAGATGTGTGCGTCGGTCTAAAACCCAAGATGCACCTGAAGGAAAACATGAAACAGCTGATCCTAGTTGCCCCTAAGACTCAGGTCGATGCACGAAATTGGCCCGAGGATCAACTCCTAGCTTGGCAGCATACATAGTAATAGAAACACGGTGTGCAAAGTCATCGGGACTCAGGTTGGGTGCGGCCGACCAACCTGAGGATAATAATCTCCTCGAAAACTATGTTGCACTTTAAATTTTCTACATTGGACAAACAATGTAGTAGCCCCCGAGACACTAGTCGGGTGGTGACACCAGATCAGGGGATCGATGTACCCCTTTAATATTTGTAAATAATAAGCATGAAGCCCAGTAGCCCCGAGCCTTAATGTGGACACGGGTGGCCGAATTAAGGATCGATGTCCAAAGTAAAATCACAAATTATGTGTAATGATTCTATGTATCCAAGTACTTTACATCATCAATTCTCGGATCCACATTGTACAAAACTTTGTTGACCGGCCATCGGCTTCAACCTCCTTGGCCAGTAGCCGGAGAGTGTTTGTCCCACTTTATAAAGCCTTGATGGGAGCAAAGATTTGCGGCAAACAAGGCAATCCGGCCATACGATTTTATAAACAAAGGTACGCAGAGAGACATGTTATATTATTGTTTAACATAAGAAACATCATCCAAAGAAAATAGTCCCGCTATCGGTTCCTTTCTTTGGGTTGTCATGCTAAGCATGATCATGAAACCTCAGCTCCAATCAATGTGGGAGGAAAATACTGAGGATTTAGTTCGGGAAAAGCTTCCAAACTCTATGGTCTAGATGAACCTAAATTTTCACTTCCGTTGCGACCATTTATAATCTGAAAGTGGCCCATCTCGGCTTCTACCCCCTTGTAGATGCTATGCAGGGTGTTTCCGAAATAACAAAACAACCCTTAGCCGACGTCTCGGTGCCCGAAGGCGGTTGTGTTGGTGGAAACGAGGCAATCAGATATGCCGGATTTATGACTTTCACTTAGTCATAGGATCTTAAAGTTGGGAGGCCAGCAAGTAGCCCCCCGTTTAGTGTTCCGTGACAACCTAGGTCAAGCCGTAAACACTTCGGCCAATGTTATGAATGGCCCGTCATTTAATATAGTCATCGGATCGCTGACCGGTGTATGCTTTATTGTGACAGTCAGTTTTCGGCTTTCTCCACCGAGGTGCTTAACCATCCGAGCTGGAAGCACAATCGCAGTGGTTCTCCTTTTGCACACCTAACCGAACAAAGCGAAATCTAGGAGGCAAGCACAAGAGCCGGGCAACCCAACTATCGACCAAAGATACAATTTGAAACTGATGGATATATAGCAATATCCGAGAATTTTTTCCGAATCTCTAAAGGTGTCCGGCATTGCACTGCGAGACTTATGAGGAAAACACACAAATAGTTTAAAAGTGCCATAGGATTGGAAAACTAAAAAACCTCAGTAAAAACTCGACGTCCAAACTAGATTAATTGTTCGGTGCCAATCAGAAAATTGGTCTTAGAGAAAAAATTGTGCTTCTGTCGTGCTTTAACATGACACATCCTATCTCAAGACTTCAAGCGGGTCAGCCTACGGCTTCAACCTCCTATCCCGAAGGTGGATGAGAGGGAAATCGGGCTATTGACCACACACTTGCGTCGAAAAAAGGAGTGATAGAAAAAAAAACTTTGCAACGACTAGGAAGAAGAACACTTATTATAAAACAGCTCATATAAATTTAAGAGGCCCCAAGTGACTTGGGTAAAAAGAATTTTATGTATGTACCGAAGTACTTATATCATATATGTGTTCACCCGAACTTTGAACGCGTCTTAACCGACCGTCGACTTCTCCCTCTTCGGCCAAGGGCCGAAAAGTGTTTCCGATAACCAGGCAATCAGGCCATAAGGCTATAACAGACAAAGCTCGCTCAGAGAACTTATGCTATATTACTAACGAAGATGCTTCTTACACTTCGCGCTCAGGCCATAAGGTATCGAAGATGCTTCTTACACTTCGGCACTCCGAGAAGATGAGGCCCTCAGTCCAGCCGCGGTGACGGAGCAGGTCAGCGCGCCAAGGTGACAACACAATTCGGTTGAAGGAGGTGACAGCACGGCTCAGTCTGAGTCAGTTGGTTGCACAGAAAAAATAGTGCAAACCAAAATTCACAGATCGGTCCTGAGCATAATGCAAAAATAGTGCACAAATAAAGATAATAATGTATATATATATATATATAGATATATATAATTCTTCTACTTGTTTAATACAAGTGAAGTAAATAATGAGAGAGATATGGCCTGAGCATCGAGGTCAATGTCGATGCAGGGCGTGATGTGGTAAAGGCATGGCAAAGCCCGAATTCACAGATCGGTCCAAGTTCCAGATACGGCATTCGCCGAACTATGTACGGAAACTGACCGAACCACCATACGACCGTTGTTAATGCGGCCACCATTTGATGGGCTTGTGTATAGATGATGGAACAAAGCAGAGTAATAATTCCTTGGGAAAAATAAACCCAAACAAGCAAAAATTGCTGGGATTAATAGCACCTAGTTTATTTGTTGTAGCGGTCCGAAGAAAGGTTACTCCAAAAATTGGGACTCGATCCACACACCCATTGCCTGATGGGTGATGAAGCGAAGGCATGACGATGCCGGCAAAGGCTGGCTCGCCGAGTCAAAGCCCGTGGTGCAGCTAATGTAATGAAGTTGGTCGGCCGGTGACGCCTGAGTCTCCGAGGTAAGTTGATGAAGGGATGAAGAAGCCCTCAGTCCAGGCGAGGAGACTGAGCAGGTCGGTGAGGAGATGTGTCAGCCGAAGTGTTGAAGTAGTTTGGCGTGATGGACATCGGCTCGATGAAGCAACAGTTCGGCCATGCCCATGCAGGTCGTAGCTTGTGACGTTATCAATGCTGGCTTGAAGAAGTGACCGTGCGGCGATGCCGGTGTGCCCGCTTCGTGTAATCCATGGGGCAGCGATGTTGGTGACAATTTATCCTTCGCGATGCCGAACTATTGTTTGGCCGGCCGAGATGACAATCCGAAGAAGTTGAGCTCGGCTCAACAAAGCGATGATGTGTATAGCGTAGGTCGGCCGTCGTGGAGTGATGTTGTCGGGCAGGTTTCACACCGCCGCGATGGTGAAGATCATATTGTAAAAATACTTTTAATAATAGGGATGTGTTTGAGAATAAAACACAATACCCCATACGAAAACGTCCTTCAAAAAGGATGTCTGAAATCCCGTTTGTAAAGAATATGAACTTGGGTCGGATTCGTTCTCGTGTCGAAAACAAATCCGAAAAGTGGTGCACTAATCAGAATGTTCCCGGAGTTTGGACAGTCGGATCGAGCTGAATTTTTGGCAGGTGGTAGATATGGGAATTCCGCCGACGATCAACGGTTGGCTCTTCCAAAGGACATCCGAGCTAGATGCCTGACACCCTGCTCCAAACTTGTCCGGATTCTCGTCCAGATTCAACTTGGCTCCGGTATATCAGAGATTGCCAGAGATTCCTCCATCGGAACGCGACGAAATTTTTGCAGGGTTGTTGTAGACTTAATTCCGCATAATTCCACCGAAGCAATCGTCTAGGCGACACTCAAGGAGGTGGTGGCGGCGGATACGATTTTGCTGTCCAAAACCACAGCACGGTCGCCCGCGGGCAATGTTGACGTTGAGCCCCCGAGCTCCATGAATGACTCCTCCATGATCTTTATAGAGATCGGAGGTGATGTTAATGAAATCCCTCATCCGAACATGACGATCGGAGGTAGGGTGCAGCCCTCAGTCAAGCCAAGGTGACCAGTCGAGCTGGTAACGAAGAAACCGACGTCTTAACCTGCAATCGAGCCATTGATCCTTTTGCCGATCACACAGCGGAACTCTCAATGAAAGCACCAACGTCGGTGTCAAAACCGGCGAATCTCGGGTAGGGGGTCCCAAGCTATGCGTCTTAGGATCAATGGTAACATGAACACGGGATTTTACCCAGCTTCGGGCTCTCTTCATGAGATAATACCCTACATGCTGCTTGATTGACTATAATGAGTATAGGGGTTACAAGAGTTGATCTACCTCGAGATCATACATTGTGGTCTAAACCCTAGAGGTATGATGAGTAATGTCATAATCTATCGACTAGCCTGGCCTCGGTTTATATAATGTACCATAGGCCTAGGGTAACAAGAGTCCTAGCCGAATATGCCGGTGGGGGAGGAGTCCTTGTCTTGATCACCAAGTCTTGTGGAATCTTCCTTGTATGTGGCAACTGTCCGAACTGGCCCATGAGTATACGGCCATGGGGGTCCTCGGCCCAATCTAACTGATCGGAGGACGACATGGTGAGTACCCCCTAGTCCAGGACACCGTCAATGACCAAATGACAAAGAATGTGCATAACAAAAGAAAGAACTACCCATCCAGAACTAGCAGCAAAGACAACAAAGTCATTCGAAGAGATGATCCAACACCATAATTTGCAGCCCCGCTTCAGCGACCAGTGATCCGGAGACACCAGTACTCCACCCTTTCGATGCAACAACCCAATTACCTATCAACCTGAAGGCTTGAACCACAACACTGCCTGTTGTAATTGAGACATCCAAGGATCAAATTTAATCCGGATGCCTTTGTCATCCTCACCTTCTTTTGGCTGCAGGCTGTATCGTTGACAATCAGGGGAGTTTCCTCCCGAACTCCTAGGGCTCGCCGTGTAGACACAGTTTTCCATAGCAAACAGAGCCTCTCTGCCATCAAGGTCCTTGCCAACGGTGATCTCCTAGTTAATCAGATAATTGAGTCCGAGAAACAAAGAGTGTGAACCAAGGCTGTTTACCCGCCTCCAACTAAAAAATCCTGAAGGCCCCAACAAGCTGGTATCCTGCTCATAGACATAACAGCCACTGTCCGGATACTCACGTATTTCACGGTGCTTGTATACAGTGGAGTTTTTGCAATATAACTGTTCCCTGTTTTTGCCGTCGTCTGATCGAGCGAGGAACCAGCTGTGCTTCCCTGTTTTTGGCAAAGGTGGTGTGATTACAAAGGGCAGTAACTGTAGGGACACTGCATCATATCAAAAAGGACATGCATTGTTAATGTAAGATCATAATTGTTCAGAGTATGAGTAGGATAATGCAAGAAACAACATTGATATGTCCCTGTTGGAACTGGGAGGAAAATACAGGGAAATGTGTACTGGGTTCGAAAATATAGAAGTGCCATGCATGGTTATACTCATGTTATCTCGCAATCGATTCTTCACAGGAAACTACCATGTCATGCATGTTACGTAATCATGTTCTGTCCTCAAAAACAAATTCTTCAAGGTAACTAACAGACCATGCATTGTTATATACTCGTGTTCTGTGGGCAAAAATCTTGTGAGGATATTATTCTAGCCATTGATTGCTGAAGGGAGAATATAGGTATGTACACATGGTAAGCTGTCAGGACCCCGATTCTATGCCACAATGATCTAGCATGTAACACCTCATATCACTTTGTGGCCTCACGCACGGTATTCCCACGGGTGTCGCCTTACCATGCCTGGGACCGTTTGCGCCTTTTGGCACACGTATATGATGGTGTCGCTAGAATCCATATGACAAAGAACCCGGGCTGACATGGCTAGTCGTGAACCCAAAGTGGAACTAACTTACAGGGACATGCATACATGACCCAGCAACGAGTGAATCCGGGCTGTAGCAGCTGGGCTAGCAGGACTCCGGAGAATCTGGGCTGTAGCAGGCTAACGGGACTCCGGTAGACACCGCGTGACATTTCCCCGAAGGGACAGACACATGAACGAAGTACGACACATGCCGGCCAGCCTAGGTGTTCCAGAGCAGTAGCAAGCTACCAGGTCTCAGTGGAAGCACTAGGAGACATTTCCTGGTAAGAGAGGCTACTAAGGATAAACAACTAGATAGTTAGATCTCCCACATAGCAATACACATTACACGTACGCATAACATGCAAGTATGTGTTGTACAACATGGCATCACAACATAACTCAACAACTCATATAGATAAAGGCTCAGAAGAGCCATCATAGCATTTATACAAACAGGGGTCACATGACCCAACATTCAGAGCATACAAGCAACAAGCGGAAGCATTACATGTCTGAGTACAAACATCTACAAATGAAAAAGGCTGAAGAGCCTGACTATCTACAACATTCGATCAAGATCGTAGCTAAGGTACAAGCTACTTGTCGAAGTCCACGTAAACTAGTAAGACCGAAGTCTCCGCTGCAAAAACAAAAATAAAGCAACATGAGTACAAAGGTACCCAGCAAGACTTACATCAGATCCTATCATACATGCATTTATATCAAGAAGGTAATGTGGGGTTTAGTTGCAACAAGCCAACTTTGACTCAGTGGCTATCCTGTTCTACGACTACGAGAAACTTCTTTGTGGTGAGATGGCGCACACGAGTCCACTAATCACCACACAATACACTACTATGGATTCATCCCCGTCCCCCTACGAGAAGGCCATCCATAGCACTCACACTTGTCTTGATCATTTTAGAGTATCCACTTCAAGTTGTCTATGTACCATGTAAGCATCCAAGAAGTCCATATCCGCGGACCCGGCTATTCGAATAGATGATGTTAACCCTGCAGGGGTGTACTTCTTCACACATGCTCTCGCCACTTACTGCCATGTACACATCATGTATCTCGGCAACCTTCAAGTGGAAGGCTGGCGAGGGTGTCGGCCACGACCTGACTAACCACACAAGACTCTTGTCCAGGTTTATCGCCTATTCAGGTTCCATCCGCAAGGGAGTCTGGCCGAGGTTTCCATCATGGCCCCAAACGATGTGTGCAGGGTTCCCGAGCCCACCATCCGGGTGCCACTCGGTACACCGGGCCACGTGTGCCTAGTCTATCCCAAGCCCACCCTGCCGGTGCCACTTGGTAGAAAAAAAGCACTACCTACAAACACCAGAGACTAGTTGCGACTCCTGGACAGAGATCAAGTTGGTTAATAAGTCGAGAGGGGTCGAGTTACCGGAACCCAATGTGTGGTAGTATCGAGTCATTGGACAACATACATAGAACTTAGTGCTTAAGGACGGTTCCAGTGAGACAACCCACCATGTACTCCTACATGGCCTCTCACCGCTACCTTTACCAAATCGTGTTCACACACTTCACTCTCAGCAACAGAACATAGAGCACTGCACTCCAATTCATTCCCAATGAACCAGACCTGACACACTCTAAGCAATAGCAACCATGACATGGTGCAAAGCCAGCATTCAGGTTTCAACAAATATTATAAACTAACCATACTCACAATAACACCTTGGTCTCACAATTACTCATATCAATAGCATAATTAGCTAGCGAGCGATAATAATAAAAATCGGATGACAACACTTTCTCAAAAGAATCATAACATGACATAACAAATTGGTATCTTGCTAGCACTTTCTGAGACCGCAAAACATAAATGCAGAGAACCTTTAAAGATCAAGGACTGACTAAACATTGTAATTCATGGTAAAAGAGATCCAGTCAAATCATACCCAATATAAACCAATAATAATGAATGCAAATGACAGTGTGCTCTCCAGCAGGTGCTTTTTAATAAGATGGTGATGACTCAACATAAAAGTAAATAGATAGGCCCTTCACAGAGGGAAGCATGGATTTGTAGAGGTGCCAGAGCTCGATTTTAAAATAGAGATTGAATAACATTTTGGGCGGCATACTTTCACTGTCAACGCAACAACTATGAGATGGATGTATCTTCCATACTACATGCATTATAGGTTGTTCCCACGCATAATGGTAAAAGTTTATACTCCCCCACCTCTAACAAGCATCAATCCATTTCTTGTTCGAAACAACGAGTGCCACCAACTAACAACAATCCTGGGGGAGTTTTGTTTAATTATATTGATTTACTTTGATCTTTTTGGATCATGTGACTGTGCAACCCGGTTACCGGCCCTTTCTCGTGAATGAGGAGCGGAGTCCACTCCTCTTGAGAATAACCCACCTAGCATGGAAGATATAGGCAGCCCTAGTTGAAACATGAGCTGCTCGAGCATACAAAACAGAATTTCATTTGAAGGTTTAGAGTTTGGCACATACAAATTTACATGGAACGGCAGGTAGATACCACATATAGGAAGCTATGTTGGACTCATATTGAATAACTTTCGGGTTTAAGGAGTTTTGATGCACAAGCAGTATTCCCACTTAGTACTGGTGAAGGCTAGCAAAAGACTGGGAAGCGACCAACTTAGAGAGCGACAACAGTCATAAACATGCATTAAAACTTACACTACTAGGAAAACGGCTATAGATGAAATGGACACTAATGGGGCACCACATATGTGGTGCACCATTAGTATATAGCAATGGCGCACCACATACAGGTGCGCCATTGGTAATATATTACTAATGGCGCACCTCGTGTGTGGTGCGCCATTAGAAGTTTTGAAAAAAATAAAAAAAATGTTACTAATAGCGCACCGTGGGACAGTGCGCCATAACTAGTTGACATAGTAATGGCGCACCACACCCACCGTGCACCATTAGTAGTTTTGAAAAAAAAAGTAAAAATAAATAAAAAAATTATTAGTAAATGCGCACCTGTGGACAGTGCGCCATTACTAGTAATGGCGCACCACATACAGGTGCGCCATTACTAAGTTTTTTCAAAAATAATCAAAAAAAATCATTTTTTTCAAAACTAGTAATGGCGCACCGTGGGTGTGGTGCGCCATTACTAGTTTGCGCCATTACTAGTTAAACTAGTAATGGCGCACCACACCCACGGTGTGCCATTACTAGTTTTGAAAAAAATGAAATTTTGGGAAAATTTGAAAAAACTTGGCCCAACATAACTTGGCCCAACAGCGAATGCACCACCCCCGGGGGACCACCTTTTCAGTTTTAAAAATAATAAAAGAAAATGATGGAAACTTCAAAAAAAATAAAAGAAAATAAGTTTCCCATGTGATATGTGGTCTAGTTGTTGGGAAAATTTACAAATATGAATTTCGACTTTATTTGCAAAATCTCTCTGGAAATTTGTAAAATGGGTATAACTTTTGCATATGAACTTGGATTAAAAAGTTTTTTATATGAAAAATCATCTACTCGAAAAGTTACATCCTAAAAGTTACACCCGTTAAACATTTTCAAAATCCCCAAAAACCTAACAGAAAAATTTACGGGTCTTTCAAGATCTAGAGGCATAAAAATTCAAAAAATTTCAAACTTACTAGTGACGCACCGTGGATGTGGTGTGCCACTAGTAACAGAAAAAAATGGTTTTGAATTTTCTTTAAAAAAATTCAAAAAATGATACGTAATATGACCGGGAAGTTTGAAATATTTTTCAAAATTTCATCATAGTCATGAACATGAACAAACTCCTAGACATCAATAAGGTATAATAGGATTGATATGCTAGATATATCAACAAGTGCCTGTGAAGTAAGTTGTTGCTGGGGTTGGATAGAACTCTGAAGTTAAGCGTGCTTGGGCTGGAGTAGTGTGAGGATGGGTGACCTTTTGGGAAGTTTGACCACACAGTGCAATTTGACCTGAGATTAAGCATATTGACCCGAGATTAAGCCATATTGCCCTCAGATTAAGAAAAAAACGAAAAAAAATAAAAAAAATTGTTACTAGTGGCGCACTTCTATGTGGTGCGCCATTAGTATACCAGATACTAATGACGCACCGTGGGCTATTCTAATGGCGCACCAGCAGTGCGCCATTAGTATATCAGATACTAATGGCGCACCACGGGTGCACCATTAGAAAAAAAATCTAATGGCGTGGTGCTAGTGGCGCACCTGTAGTGCACCATTAGTAGCGAAAACAGGTGCGCCACTAGCAGCCCTTTTTCTAGTAGTGTAATTCACACCGAATACAAACATGAGTAGGATATAATCCATGATGAACATAAATATCATGAAGGCTATGTTGATTTGTTTCAACTACATGCGTGAACATGTGCCAAGTCGAGTCACTCAATTCATTCAAAGGAGGATACCATCCCATCATACCACATCATAATCATTCTAATATCATGTTGGCAGGCAAGGTAAACCATTATAACTCATAGCTGATCAAGCATGGCACAAGCAATTATAATCTCTAAATGTTATTGCAAATATGTTTACTTCACAACAAGCTGAATCAAGAACGATGAACTCATCATATTTATAAAAACAAGAGAGGTCGAGTTCATACCAGCTTCTCTCATCACAATCAGTCCATCATATATCATCATTATTGCCTTTCACACGCATGACCGAACGATGTGTATAATAATAATAGTGCACATGCATTGGACTAAGCTGGAATCTGCAAGCATTCAACTCAAGAGAGAAGACAAAGTAATATGGCTCTAAATTAAATAAACAACTATGCATATGAGAGCCACTAAACATTTTCAATACGGTCTTCTAATCTCAACCCCCCAAAGGTAAGAAAAGAAAATAAAACTATTTACACGGGAAAGCTCCCAACAAGTAAAAAGAAGAACGAGAAATCTTTTTGGGTTTTCAATTTAATTTCTACTGCAAGCATGGAAATTAAACTAACTAATTTTTTTTTGGTTTTTCTTAAGGTTTATCAAACACACAAGAAGAAAACTAGAAAAAGAAAATTAAACTAGCATGGATAATACAACGAAAGAGTATGAGCACCAACGACTAGGATAGTGTGTGAACATGAATGTAAAGTCAGTGAGAAATACGTACTCCCCCAAGCTTAGGCTTTTGGCCTAAGTTGGTCTATGGCCATGATAGCCTGGCTGATATCCGTAGTTGTAACTGGGATCGTACTGAGAAGCAGTAGCAAATGCCTCCTGAGCTGCAGCATGTTGGCTAGCCGCCTCCGCTCTCCCCTCGTGTTCAGCTGCTTCCTCCCTGGTAACAACATATCTTCCTTTTGACTGGTAATCAAAAGGGAAAGGAGCAGGAAGAGTAACATGGACAGAGCTATGTTTGTCAAAGATTAGTCGATACTAGAGGAATTGTTCATTCCTCTTAAGAAAATGATGTTTCACCATAGCGTCATAATCTAAATAAGCAGGAGGCAACATCACATCACCCTCTCGTGGGGCTATACCAAGATAATTGGCCACACGGGTCGCATAAATTCCTCCAAATAAATCTCCAGCTCTACCATTTTTATGCAACCTACGTGCAACTATTGCCCCCAAGTTATAATCTATATAACCTAACACGACACTCTTGAGGACACAAAGACCAGGGACACACATATGACATGCTTCATCTTTACCATTAATGCATCTACCAATGAAGAGAGCAAAATAATGTATAGCAGGAAAATGAATGCTCCCTATGGTAGCTTGTGTAATATCCCTGGATTCTCCCACAGTAATACAAGCAAGGAAATCTCTAAATTCAGATTTGTGGGGATCATTAACACTTCCCCACTGCGGGAGCTTGCAAGCAGTAGTAAAATTTTCTAAGTCCATGGTATATGATTTGTCATAAATATCAAACAAGACACAATGAGAATTACACGAAGATGAAAATTTAAACCTTCTCACGAACGAATCAGTTAGATAGTAGTACTGAGGACACTTATCTTGTATGAAGTCCTCAAGATCGGCATTACGCACATATGTATCAAATTCATCCTTAATGCCTGCATTGACCATAAATTCTTCTGACGGCCATTCACAAGACCGCACTTCAGCTTCCCTTGGTGGCTCATCGTCTTGCTCACGCATAGCAATCCTAGGTCCTTTCTTTACTGAGGAACCACCTTGGTACATTTTCCTGAACATATTTATTTTTCTGCAATATTTCTTAAATTTTAGTAACTTCTAAATAAAAGTGAATAAAACTAAACAAGATCGATAGAAACTATTCCTACAAGTGCCTAGAGCCTATATCATGCATTAGAATTACTTGGGACCTCATAAATTTAACATGCAAGCTCAAGAAATAGGTCACCAAGACAGAAAGGATTTGCAATGAATAAAGCACTAGAACAAAAATTATTTGGACCAATGGAGGAGTCACATGCCAAGCAACAATCTCCCAAAGCAGTTTTGTGAATGGAGCTTTGAGCAAGAAGATCGAAAATCGCAGCAAAATGAGCTAGAACTCGTGCTTGAGCTGGATGGGGATTTTTTTGGGAAGAAGATGGAGTGTGTGGGTGCTGGCATAAATGGAGGGGGGCCACTAGGGGCCCACGGGACAGGGGTGCTCCCAGGGGGTGTGGGCACGCCCTCCACTCTCGTGGCATGGTGCTTGCCCCTCCTGCAGTGATTTCAGTGCCTGAAATCCTCAAATATTCCATAAAAATTCATACTAAATTTGCAGGGCATTTGGAGCACTTTTATTTTCGGGATATATTTTTATTGCATGGGTAATTCAGAAAATAGATAGATAATACTATTTTTGCTTTATTTATTATAAATAACAGAAAGTAAAAAGAGGGTACAGAAGGTTGTGCCTTCTAATTTCATCCATCTCATGATCATCAAAAATGAATCCACTAACAAGGTTGATCAAGTCTTGTTAACCAACTCATTCCGAATAACATGGAATCGGAGAAATTTCAAAGTGATACTAGGTTACCTCAACAGGGATATGAACATCCCAATAATAAGAATATCATACTTTTTCTTTCCAGTAGGGAGAGTAAATTCAAAACCTCCAATAATAATTGATGGAATTTTCTCAATAGAATTTATGCTATGAACTTGAGGTTGTTTCCTCGGAAAATATACCGTATGCTCATTTCCATTAACATGAAAGGTGACATTGCCTTTGTTGCAATCAATAACAGCTCATGCAGTATTTAAAAAGGGTCTACCAAGGATAATCGACATACTGTCATCCTCAGGAATATCAAGAATGACAAAGTCTGTTAAGATAGTGACGTTCGCAACAACAACAGGCACGTCCTCACAAATGCCGACAGGTATAGCGGTCGATTTATCTGCCATTTGCAAGGATATCTCAGTGGGTGTCAACTAATTTAATTCAAGTCTAAGGTACAAGGAAAGAGGCATAACACTAACACTGGCTCCTAAATCACATAAAGCAGTTTTAACATAATTTCTTTTTATGGAGCATGGTATAGTGGGTACTCCGGGATCACCGAGTTTCATAGGTATTCCACCCTTAAATGTATAGTTGGCAAGCATGGTGGAAATCTCAACTTCAGGTATTTTCCTCTTATTTGTGATGATATCTTTCATATATTTCGAATAAGAGTTTGTTTTAAGCATATCAGTTAAGCGCATGCGCAAGAAAATAGGTCTAATCATTTCAGCAAAATGCTCAAAGTCCTCATCATCCTTTGTCTTGGATGGTTTAGGAGGAAAAGGCATGGGTTTCTGAACCCATGTTTCTCTTGCTCTACCATGCTTCCTAGCAACAAAATCTCTCTTATCATAACGTTGGTTTCTTGATTGTGGCTTATCAAGACCAACAGCAGGTTCAGTTTCTATATCATTGTTATTACTAGGTTGAGCATCCACATGAACATCATTATTAGCATTATCATCAGGTTCATGTTCATCTCCGGATTGTGTTTCAACATCAGAGAAAGAAGTATTATTAGGATTCTCAGGTGTTTCTACATTATGTTCACTACAAGCATGCAAAGTCCTATCCTTCTTCTTTTTCTTCTTCTTAGAAAAACTAGGAGCATCTAGGTTATTATTCTAAGAATCTTGTTCAATTCTCTTAGGGTGGCCTTCGGGATACAAAGGTTCCTGAGTCATTTTACCAGTTCTAGTAGCCACTCTAACAGCAAAGTCATGTTTATTTTTTCATTCAACTAGCAATTCATTCTGAGCTTTAAGTACTTGTTCAGCTTGAGTAGCAACCATAGAAGCATGTTTACTAGTGAGTTTAAGTTCACCTTTAACTCTAGCTATATAATCATTCAAGCGTCCTATCATATAGGAATTATTCTTCAATTGTCTACTAACATAATCATTGAAATTTTCTTGTCTGTCCATGAAATCATCGAAATTCATCTAAGCATGGACTGTGAAATTTAGTAGATGGGATTTCATCTTTATCATATCTATAGAGAGAATTTACCTTCACAACCTGTGTCGGGTTATCAAGACGATGTGATTCTTCAACAGGCGGTATATTAAGACCATGTATTTCTTCAATAGGAGGTAAATTCTTAACGTCTTCAGCTTTAATACCTTTCTCTTTCATTGATTTCTTTGCCTCTTGCATATCTTCAGGACTGAGGAATAGAACACCTCTCTTCTTCGGAGTAGGTTTAGGTATAGGCTCAGGAGTTGGCTCAATTAGTTTAGGAATTGCCTCAGGAATTGGCTCAGGAAGAGTCCAACTATTCTCATTAGTCAACATATTGTTCAATAGAAATTCAGCTTCGTCGACTGTTCTTTCCCTGAAAACACAACCAGCACAACTATCCAAGTGGTCCTTGGAAGCATCAGTTAGTCCATTATAGAAGATATCAAGTATTTCAATTTTTTTAAGTGGATGATCAGGCAAAGCATTAAGTAATAGGCGAAGCCTCCCCCAAGCTTGTGGGAGACTCTCTTCTTCGATTTGCACAAAATTATATATTTCCCGCAAGGCAGCTTGTTTCTTATGAGCAGGAAAATACTTAGTAGAGAAGTAATAAATCATATCCTGGGGACTACGCACACAACCAGGATCAAGAGAATTAAACCAAGTCTTAGCATCACCCTTTAATGAGAAAGGAAATATCTTAAGTATGTAATAATAGCGAGACGTCTCATCATTAGTAAACAGAGTGGCTATATCATTTAACTTGGTAAGATGTGCCACAACAGTCTCAGATTCAGTGCCATGGAAAGGATCGGATTCAACTAAAGTAATAATCTCAGGATCAACAGAGAATTCATATTCCTTATCAGTAACAAAGATAGGTGAAGTGGCAAAAGAAGGGTCATGTTTCATTTTAGCATTTAAAGTCTTTTGTTTCAGCTTAGCTAACAATTTCTTAAGGTCTGATATATCATTACAAGCAAGAAAATCTCTACCAGTTTCCTCATCCATGACATAACCCTCAGGAACAACATGCAATTCATAATCATTCGGAGAACTTTCATCATCACTATCATCAATAATAGCATCTTCAATAATTTCATTCTCTCTAGCCCTAACAAGTTGTTCATCAAGAAATTCACCTAATGGCAAAGTAGTATCACACACAGAAGTAGTTTCATCATAAGTATCATGCATAGCAGAAGTGGCATCATCAATAACATGCGACATATCAGAATTCATAGCAGTAGCAGGTTTAGGTGTCACAAGCTTATTAACAACAGAAGGAGAATCTAGTGTAGAGCTAGATGGCAGTTCCTTACCTCCCCTCGTAGTTGAGGGATAAATTTTAGTTCTTTGATCTTTCAAGTTCTTCATAGTGATCAACAGATATAAATCCCAAGTGATTCAGAGAATAGAGCTATGCTCCCCGGCAATGGTGCCAGAAATTAGTTTTGATAACCCACAAGTGTAGGGGATCACAACAGCTTTCTAGGGTAGAGTATTCAAACCAAATTTATTGATTCGACACAAGGGGAGCCAAAGAATATTCTTGAGTATTAGCAGTTGAGTTGTCAATTCAACCACACCTGGATAACTTAGTATCTGTAGCAAAGTATTTAGTAGCAAAGTAGTATGATAGTAATGGTAATGATAGCAAAAGTAATATTTTTGGATTTTGTAGTGATTGTAACAATGGCAACAGAAAAGTAAATAAGAAAAGGACAGTATATGAAAAGCTCGTAGGCAATCGATCAGTGATGGATAATTATGTCGGATGCGATTCCACATGCAATAGCTATAACATAGGGTGACACAGAACTAGCTCCAATTCATCAATGTAATGTAGGCATGTATTCCGAATATAGTCATACGTGCTTATGGAAAAGAACTTGCATGACATCTTTTGTCCTACCCTCCCATGGTAGCGGGGTCCTAGCCGAAACTAAGGGATATTAAGGCATCCTTTTAATAGAGAACTGGACCAAAGCATTAACACATAGTGAATACATGAACTCCTCAAACTATGGCCATCACCGAGAAGTATCCCGATTATTGTCACTTCGGGGTTGTCGGATCATAACACATAATAGGTGACTATAGACTTGCAAGATAGGATCAAGAACACACATGTATTCATGAAAACATAATAGGTACAGATCTGAAATGGGGTTGGCCCCACGCGTCAGTGACCCAGGGTGGTCAAACCCTGGTCATACGGGGTCAAACCCGGTCAACCGGGGCTAACCGCACCGGCGACTCGACACCGGCGAGGCCAGACGTGGCAGCGGCGTGCGGGATTGTGTCTCTGGCGACCAAATGGGCTGCGGAGACCATCTCTGAGGAGCTGGTGCTCGCGCGCATCCACTGGTGCCCTCCGTTTCACCGGAGATGGCCTATATCGATGGTGGCGACCACTTGGGCGGCGTCCGTAGTTCGGCAAGGAGGGGAGAAGGGGCTACGGTGCATGACATGGGCCGGGGTTGGATGTGTTCGTCTCCTGGAGACGTATTGACCACGTTGGCATGCACGGGCGTGAGCTACGACAGCTAGCGCGACGGCGGCGACATGGACGGCGGCGAGGTGCTACCGTCGTGGTGGGAGAGGGAGCTATGGCGCGAGAACGGAGGAACGGAGAGAGGGGAACGGAGCAAAAGCTCACAACGGACTCGACGGCCTTGACGGCGAGCTCGGGGACGCACTGGAGATGACGGGGCGGCGAAGACGATCTCCGGTGGCCGGAGATGAAGACGACATCGATGGAGGCGCTCCAGGGCCTCCCGGGGGGCGAGGCTTGACAGAGAGGTAGCCGGCGACGTGGCAGAGCTTCTAGGCACGACGGAGGAGCGAAGGGACGGTGGTAGCTATGGCAACGGTGGTCGGTGGCGACGGCAGCGTTCGGCCGTGCGCGTGGGAGAGAGACCAGGAGAGGGGGAGAACGAGAGAGAGTGAGAGAGGTCCGGGTGCGTCGTGGCGTCGTCCAGGTCGTCCAGGGCGACGAGGGGGGTGAGGCAGACTGGCAGGAGGCGCCCGAACGCGTGGCCGTGTGCACCGAGCGCGTGCCCTTGTCCTCCTGGCGCGATAAAGGGGACGACTGGCACGGCCAGCTGGCCGGGGCGGCATGCTGGGCCGCTAGTCCAGGCCAGGCTGCACAGTGATGGGCTGCACAGGGAAGTAAGCTCCCATTTTTTCCTATTTGTTTTCCTTTTCTATTTTCTGACATTTGTTTTAATTTAATAAAAATACTAAACCATTTTATTTTCTTATGCCAATTTTTGTAGGGGCTAGTGGTATTATTCCAGAGCTCCTCAACAACTGGCATAATTTTTGGACAATATTTTATATATATAACAATATATATCCAAAGCAAATAATTACTGCATTAATTTCAAATGCCCAAAATAAATACTTATGAGCTCGTAAAAATATTGGTTTGATTTTTATCTCTGTCCAATATTTTCAGAGAGCAACATGAACATTTTCTTGGACCTTTTTGCAGCAATTTTTATCTGGGTCATTTCCAGAAATGATTCTGAGGGTTTCACAAATCCCCATTTCAAATTTAAATGGAATTTAAACATGATGCACACATGACTAGCTAGCCTTGAGCATACCAGAACTAGGGATGTGACAACACTCCCCCACTTGGAAGAATCTCGTCCCAAGATTCAGGGGTCGATGGGAAGAAAGTGGGGTACTCCAGTCAAAGACGATCTTCTCGCTCCCAAGTAGCTTTTCTCTCAGAATGATGAGACCATTGAACCTTGAGAAACTTGATGTTCTGACATCGGGTGACACGCTCTGCTTGATCAAGAATGCGAACCGGGTACTCTCGGTATGTGAGGTTATCTTGGAGATCAAGCGTTTCGTGGTCCACTCCACGGATAGGATCCGAGAAGCAACGCCTGAGTTGAGACACGTGGAAGACATCATGCACTCTGGAAAGATTTGGGGGTAGTTCCAACTGGTAGGCAACATCTCCTCGTTTAGTGAGAATGCAAAAAGGACCAATGTAACGAGGAGCCAACTTGCCATTGATACCGAAATGATGGGTACCCTTCAAAGGAGTAACCCGAAGGTAAGCTTTGTCTCCAACTTCATAAGTCATATCCTTAT
The DNA here is from genome assembly GCF_002162155.2 of Triticum dicoccoides. Classification (NCBI taxonomy): domain Eukaryota; kingdom Viridiplantae; phylum Streptophyta; class Magnoliopsida; order Poales; family Poaceae; genus Triticum; species Triticum dicoccoides. The sequence goes on from NC_041383.1 coordinate 62,178,278, forward strand.
GATGACGATCATACTGGCTCTTTTGACGAGACTGGGCTGTTTTCAAATTCTCACGAATGATGCGAACGTGCTCTTCTGTCTCCTGGATCATGTCTGGCCCAAAGAATTGTCTTTCACCAGTTTCTGACCAGTTCAAGTGTGTTTGACATCTTCGTCCATAGAGAATCTCAAAAGGAGCTTTCTTGAGACTGGATTGATAGCTATTGTTATAAGCAAACTCGGCAAAAGGAAGACATTTCTCCCAATCCATACCGAATGAGATAACGCGAGCTCTAAGCATGTCTTCGAGAATTTTATTGACCCTTTACACCTGACCACTCGACTGAGGGTGGAAAGCGGTACTGGAGGAAAGATGGATTCCCATGGCAGTTTGGAAACTCTCCCAGAAATGAGAAGTGAAAAGCCTACCACAGTCTGAATTGATCTCTAGTGGAACACCATGAAGTGACACTATTCGAAAAATATATAAGTCAGCAAGCTGACTAGCAGTGATACTCTCTCGAACAGGTAGGAAGTGCGCCACTTTGGAGAGACGATCAATGACTACGATGATAGCATTATTCCCTCTCTTGGTCCTGGGAAAGCCGGTGATGAAGTCCATACAAACTTTATCCCATTTCCATTCAGGAATAGCTAAAGGCTGAAGGGTGCCAGCAAGTCTTTGATGCTCTGCCTTAACGCGAAGACAAACATCACAGTTAGCAATAAATTGAGCAATTTCTCTCTTCATCCTAGTCCACCAGAACCTCTGGCGTAGGTCTTGATACATCTTAGTACTACCGGGGTGAATCGTGAGAGGAGATTCATGCGCCTCCTTAAGAATCAATTTTCACAGATGTTGATTCTTGGGAACCACCAAGCGGTTTTCAAAGAAAGCAACACCTCGATCATCCATAGAGAAACATCCACCAACTCCCTTCTTAATGTTTCTCTTGATCCGGGAAATTCCCGTGTCCTGCTTTTGAGCAGCGATAATCCGATCCTCTAGGTCAGGTTTCGCCACCAAGGTAGAAAGGAATCCGTGAGGAGCAATGTGAAGGTTAAGCTTACATAATTCCTCATGGAGTAGTGGTTGGCCTTGCTGCAACATGAGATTGTTGCAATAGGATTTACGACTTAGCGCATTGTCCATAACATTGGCTTTGCCTGGAGTGTAGGTAAACCCTAGATCATAATCTGAGATCACCTCCAACCAACGTCTTTGCCTAAGGTTCAAATCTGGTTTGGTGAAGATATACTTGAGACTCTGGTGATTGGTGTAGATCCCACAACGTTTACCAAGAAGGTAATGTCGCCAGGTCTTGAGTGCATAGACTACGGTTGCAAGCTCTAGATCATGTGTAGGATAATTCTCCTCATGTGGATGCAACTATCGAGATGCATAGGCAATTGCATGACGATCTTGCATAAGAATGCAGCATAGTCCCTGTCGTGAGGCGTCGCAGTAGATAACAAAGTCTTTAGTGAAATCCGGTGGCACAAGTATGGGAACAGAAGTTAGGCGTCTTTTCAGTTCCTGAAAACTGTACTCACACTGTGGGTACCACTCAAACTTTTTATCCTTCTTGAGAAGTTCCGTGAGGGGTTTGGCTACTTTGGAGAAGTTTTCAACAAAGCGGCGACAATAGCTAGCTAGACTAAGGAAACTCCTAACTTGTTTAACGGTTTCAGGTGGAGTCCAAACAAGAACGGCCTTAATTCTCTTGGGATTGATAGCAATGCCCTTACCAGAGATTACGTGGCCTAGGTAGGTCACTTCTGGCAACCAAAATTCACACTTGGAGAACTTGGCATAAAGGAGGTGATCTCTGAGTTTTTCTAACACAGGTCTATAATGTTCAGCATGCCCTTCCTCATTCTTCGAGTAAAAACGAATATCATCAAGGTAAACCACGACGGATTTATCTAAGTACACCATGAAGATCGAGTTCATCAAGCGGGAGAAAGTAGCTGGAGCGTTGGTTAGACCGAAGGACATGACGGTGTACTCGTACTGGCCATAACGAGTGACAAAGGTTGTCTTGGGGATGACCCCATTTCTAATCTTGATTTGGTGGTAGCCTAACCTCAAATCCATCTTGGAGAAGACTGAGGACCCAACGAGCTGATCATACAGGTCGTTGATCCTGGGGAGCGGATATTTGTTCTTGATCGTGACCAAATTAACGGGACGATAATCTACAACCATCCGGTCCGTACCATCCTTCTTCTTGACGAAGAGGATGGGGCAAGCCCAAGGAGAAGAACTAGGACGGATAAAACCCTTTTGCATGGACTCATCAAGTTGTTTCTTAAGCTCGGCTAGTTCTAAGGGTGCCATTTTATAAGGTCTACTAGAGATTGGAGCGGTTCCTGGGATAAGATCTATGACGAACTCTACATCTCTGTCAGGTGGAACACCTGGCAGTTCCTCTGGAAAGACATCCGAAAAGTCACGGACTACCGGAATATCTTCAAGGTCTGGAAGAGGGTTGGCATTAAGAGAATAGAGCTATGCTTTGCAACTCTAGTGGATACGGTGACTACCTTGCCAGATGGGTGTGTAAGCTGAACAGATCTGGTGTAACAATCAATCTTAGCATGATGAGCTGTCATCTAGTCCATACCCAAGATGATGTTAATATATGAGGACTTGAGGGCTAAAAGTGATGCAAGGAATACAAGTCCATCAACAAGGATTTCATTACCATAGCTTATTCTGGTGGTTTTCCATCTAGACCCTGGGGTTTGGATTTGAAGTGGAGTTGGCATATCACAGAATGACATGTCGTGCAAACGAGCATAGCCTTCAGAAATGAAGGAGTGAGATGCTCCAATATTGAACAGAACTGATGCTAGATGACAATTGACAAGGAGTGTACCAAGAACGACATTCGGATCATCATGAGCGTTTTTAGTTGAGACGTGATGCAAACTTCCATGTTTAGTGCGAGCTGGCTTGGCACTGATCATCTTGCTTGATGGCTTAACACATACTACGGACTTCTCGGGCTGGGGTGGAACATAACTAGTCTGAGAGCAGTCACGTGCATAGTGTCCTGGCTTCCCGCATGTGAAGCATGTCCCTGAGGTTGGACGTGGACCCGCATTGACAAGCGCTCTACCAATAGGCCTGGGTGGAGCATATGACTGAGCTGAGTAAGGCACCACATAAGATGGTCTTGGTGAATATATGTAAGGAAGAGCGGAGTTTGGAACCCAAATCCGGCGCTTCTGCGAACTAGATCCTGTGGAGGATCCCCAATCACGGGTGTTCTTACGAGACTCCTCGTAAGTGAGCTGAGTTGTCTCTGCACTAATGGCCTTGTTCACAAGAGCTTGGAATGTATCACAATGATGCAGGTGGAGATCGTGACGCAACTTGGGGTTGAGACCCTTCCAGAACCTAGTCTGCTTCTTGGCGTTCGTGGACACCTCTTCTGAAGCATAGCGGGCGAGGTTCTCGAACTCTCTGTTGTAAGCATCAACAGCCATCTTACTCTGGGTGAAACTATAGAACTCTTCTCTCTTGCGATCGATGAGGGCCTGAGGAATGTGATGCTCGCGAAAAGCCTTAGTGAAATCCCTCCAAGTAGGAACCTGGCCAGCTGGAAGCATAGCCTCATAGTTCTGCCAGCAAAGACTAGCAGGACCTTCCAGGTGGTATGTGGCATAGGTGACCTTGTCATCTTCAGCTGCGTTCGCGGAGCGCAGCTTATGGGTGATGCTACGGAGCCAGTCATCTGCATCGAGTGGCTCAATAGAATGATGAAAGGTGGGTGGGTGCAAGCGACTAAAGTCATGAATGGTCGTAGACCCTTTGAACTGATGTGTGGTGTTCTCCTTGATACGCACCAACAAGCGGTTAGACTCACGCTTGTTCCTCTCCATCTCTAACATGAACTCTGTCAACGAAGGCGGGTCGGGAGGATCCTCATCCCTACCATCTCTGTGGTTCTGGCTACAAGCAACAGACGTTCGCTTAACTGATGACATCCTGAGAAACGAAACCAAGGACGGAATCTGCATCAACTAAAGGCTATAGAATGTAATACAAGGAAATTAGTATCTCTCGAACTGCTAGGGCAATTCCTGGAGCATAACGGCAGTAAAATGCTCAGAATGTGACATCCTACTAAAATGGGATAGTACATCAACTCAACATCACCACTCAAGGTTCTGAGATCATACTAAACAGGCTACACCAGAAGTACTCGAAACTGGGTTATGACTCTGATCAACCAATCCTATGGGACTACAGAGTAGTAACAGGAGATCTTGATAGACGGAAGAGAAAGCCTAGTTCCTTAACCCTGTAGGAAAGATAGGATGACTCAGATCAGAAGGCCATGAGGTATAAGGAGTAAAAAGAGCCTTACGTTCCTTCCCACAATCAATTCCCTTACATAAGTAAAGAATTTCTAGACTCAACTTCGACCAGGTTGGCTTGGTAATCCTACAGGCTGTCAGGCTCTGATACCAAAGCTGTCAGGACCCCGATTCTATGCCACACCGATCTAGCATGTAACACCTCATATCACTTTGAGGCCTCACGGAAGGTATTCCCATGGGTGTCGTCTTACCATGCCCGGGACCGTTTGCGCCTTTTGGCACACATATATGATGGTGTCACTAGCATCGATATGACAAAGAGCTGGGGCTGACATGGCTAGTCATGAACCCAAAGTGGCACTAACTTACAGGGACAGGCATACATGACCCAACAACGAATGTGTCGGTCATCGGCGAGTGAATCCGGGCTGTAGCAGCTGGGCTAGCAGGACTCCAGAGAATACGGACTGTAGCAGGCTAACAGAACTCTGGTAGACACCGGATGACATTTCCCCAAAGGACAGACACAAGAACGAAGAAGGACACATGCCGGCTAGCCAAGATGTTCCGGAGCTGTAGCAAGCTACCAGGGCTCAGTGGAAGCACTAGGAGACATTTCCCGATAAGAGAGGGTACTAAGGATAATCCACTAGATATTCAGATCCCACACATAGTAATACACATTACACGTACGCATAACATGCAAGTATGTGTTGTACAACATGGCATCACAACATAACTCTACAACTCATATAGATAAAGACTCAGAAGAGCCATCATAGCATTTATACAAACAAGGGTCACATGACCCAACATTCAGAGCATACAAGCAACAAGCGGAAGCATTACATGTCTGAGTACACACATCTACAAATGAAAAAGGCTCAAGAGCCTGACTATCTACAACATCCGATCAAGATCGTAGCTGAGGTACAAGCTACTTGTCGAAGTCCACGTAAACTAGTAAGACCGAAGTCTCCGCTGCAAAAACATAAATAAAGCAACATGAGTACAAAGGTACTCAGCAAGACTTACATCAGATCCTATCATACATGCATTTGTATCAAGAAGGTAATGTGGGGTTTAGTTGCAGCAAGCCAGCTTTGACTTAGTGGCTATCCTGTTCTATGACTACGAGAAACTTCTTTCAGGTGAGATGGCGCACACGATTCCACTAATCACCACGCAATACACTACTATGGATTCATCCTAGTCTCCCTACGAGAAGGCCATCCATAGCACTCACACTTGTCTTGAGCATTTTACAGTATCCACTTCAAGTTGTCTATGTACCATGTAAGCCTCCAAGAAGTCCATATCCGCGGACCTGGCTATTCGAATAGATCATGATAACCCTCCAGGGGTGTTGTCGGTGTCAAAACCGGCGGATCTCGGGTAGAGGGTCCCGAACTGTGCGTCTAGGCGGATGGTAACAGGAGACAAGGGACACAATGTTTTACCCAGGTTCGGGCCCTCTTGATGGAGGTAAAACCCTACGTCCTGCTTGATTGATATTGATGATGTGGGTATTACAAGAGTAGATCTACCATGAGATCAAGGAGGCTAAACCCTAGAAGCTAGCCTATGGTATGATTGTTGTTCGTCCTATGGACTAAAGCCATCCGGTTTATATAGACACCAGAGAGGGCTAGGGTTACACAGAGTCGGTTACAATGGTAGGAGATCTACATATCCGTATTGCCAAGCTTGGCTTCCATGCCAAGGAAAGTCCCATCCGGACACGGGACGAAGTCTTCAATCTTGTATCTTCATAGTCTTGGAGTCTGGCCGATGATGATAGTTCGGCTATCCGCACACCCCCTAGTCCAGGACTCCCTCAGGTGTACTTCTTCACACACGCTCTAGCCACTTACCGCCATGTACACATCATGTATCTCGGCAACCTTCAAGCGGAAGCCTGGCGAGGGTGTCGGCCATGACCTGACTAACCACACAAGACTCTAGTCTAGGTTTATCGCCTATTCGGTTTCCATCCGCAAGGGAGTCTGGCCGAGGTTTCCATCACGGCTCCAAACGATGTGTGCAGGGTTCCCAAGCCCACCATCCGGGTGCCACTCGGCACACCAGGCCACGTGTGCCTAGTCTGTCCCAAGCCCACCCTGCCGGGTGCCACTTGGTAGAAAAATAGCAATACCTACAAACACCAGAGACTAGTTGCGACTCCTGGACAGAGATCAAGTTGGTTAATAAGTCGAGAGGGGTCGAGTTACCGGAACCCAATGTGTGGTAGTATCAAGTCATTGGAAAACATACATAGAACTCAGTGCTTAAGGATGGGTCAAGTGAGACAACCCGCCATGTACTCATACATGGCCTCTCACCGCTACCTTTACCAAATCATGTTCACACACTTCACTCTCAGCATCAGAACATAGAGCACTACACTCCAATTCATTCCCAATGAATCAGACCGGACACACTCTAAGCCATAGCAAGCATGGCATGGTAGGAACACAACAATTGCTTCAATCAACTCCTACACATGCTAGTGGGTTTCAACTATTTACTATGGCAATGACAGGTCATGCAAAGGAATGGGTTCAACTACCACAGCACAAAGTAGCAATGGAATCATTATTGTCCTAATGCAATAATAGAGAGCAGGAGCGAGAGAGTAGGATTGTATCGGAATGAACAAGGAGGTTTGCTTGCCTGGTAGATCAACAGGGGGCACTGCTCCTCAGACAGGTACTCTGGAGCACTCTCTGGAGCAGGGCCTGTCGAGAAGGAACGGTATCGACAATCAAAACACAAGCATATGCAACAATATGATGCATAATCATGGCATGTAGATGTGATGCTGTTTGAGCTAATGCAACTAGTTGTTATTTGGATGGAGTCCATTTGAACCAAAGATTCGAATGCATCTCCAAAATAAGCCCTTTATAAATGCCATTTTAGTGTTTCACTTATACAGCAGGTATAAGTTGGGTTTTCATGTATGAAACTGGTACAGATGGATACATTGGATTTTTCTGATAGTTTTTCATATATAATTTATTTCAATCTGAGCTACTGTTGAATTTCTATGATTTTTTGATGTTTATCACCTTTTCTAGAATTTCCTGATTAAAATTAAAACCAAAAAATGAATAACTGCGTCAGCACTACGTCATGCTTGCGTCAGCAAGTCAACAGCGCTGATGGCGTCAAACCTGATGTGTGGGTCCCATGTGTCAGTGTCTGTGGCTAATCCTAAATTAAATTAAACCTAAACTGGTTTAGTTAATGGGGTTGGCCCCACGCGCCAGTGACCCAAGGTGGTCAAACCCTGGTTAGACGCGGTCAAACATGGTCAACCGGGGCTAACCCCACCGGCGACTCGACGCCGGCGAGGCCAGACGCGGCGGTGGCCTGTGGGATCGCGTCTCCGGCGACCAAATGGGCCGCAGAGACCATCTCCGAGGAGCTGGTGCTCGTGCGGATCCACTAGTGCCCTCCGTTTCACCGGAGACGGCCTATATCAACGGCGGCGACCACTTGGGCGGCGGCCGGAGTTCGGCAAGGAGGGGAGAAGGGGCTATGGTGCACGGCAGGGGCCAGGGTTGGTCGCGTTCGTCCCCTGGAGACGTACTGACCATGTTGGCGTGCGCGGGCATGAGCTACGGCAGCTAGCGCGACGACGGCGACATGGGCGGCGGTGAGGTGCTACTGCCGTGGTGGGAGAGGGAGCTACGGCACGCGAATGGAGGAACGGAGAGAAGGGAATGGAGCAGAAGCTCACAGCGGACTCGACGGCCTTGACGGCAAGCTCGGGGACGCACTGGAGATGGCAGGGCGGCGAAGACGATCTCTGGTGGCCGGGGATGAAGACGACGTCGATGGAGGTGCTCCAGGGCCTCCCGAGGCGTGTGGCTTGACGGAGAGGTAGCCGGCGATGTGGCGGAGCTTCTGGGCACGACGGAGGGGCGAGGGGACGACAGTAGCTACGGCAATGGTGGCCGGTGGCAACGGCAGCATTCGGCCGTGCGCGTGGGAGAGAGACCAGGGGAGGGGGAGAGAGTGAGAGAGGTACGGGTGGGTCGTGGCGTTGTCCAGGGCGTCCAGGGCGACGAGGGGGGTGAGGCAGACAGGCAGGAGGCGGCCGGACGCGTGGCCGCGTGCACCGAGCGCGTGCCCCTGTCCTCCTGGTGCGAGGAAGGGGACAACTAGCACGGCCAGCTGGCTGGGCCGGCCTGCTGGGCTGCTGGGCCAGGCCAGGCTGCACAGTAACGGGCTGCACAGGAAGGTAAGCTCCCATTTTTTCCTATTTGTTTTTCTTTTCTATTTTCTGACATTTGTTTTAATTTAATAAAAATAGTAACCCATTTTATGTTCTTATGCCAATTTTTGTAGGGGCTACACTACTAGGGAAAAGCCTAGCAGCACAGCGGATTCTAGGTATATCAGTAGCGCGTGGGGCGGCGCTACTAGTAAGGCGCTATAGCTAACTCATAGCAGCAGCGCGTGCGCGCCCATGCTACTTATATACAAGTGTAGCAGCGGCGTTCTTACCCGGAGCTCGCTACTGCTACTAGCTATAGCGCGCTTCCCCAGTGCGTGCTACTGATACTATCACGCTGCTGCTAACTTTTCTCCACTCGCTACTGCTAATTCTAGTTGTTTTTTGTTTTTTTCTGCATATTTGTTTTGTATTTGAGCAGACTTTATAGAAGAATCTTTAGCACATACAAATGTCATCATGATACACATACAAATGCATGCGAGACCAGAAATGTAATCATAGCATATACATACAAATAGTCTCATCATAATCATCATCCAACACAAAGTGGTATCTTGTCATCATCTCAAAAATAGCGATACATGCAAGTCTCGAATACTTGCAACTACAACATCATCCATCTAAACAAATGTATATGCGAGAAGAGCTATCATTATGAGTGAGTGCGGAACTATGCAGTACATGAGGTGGCGGTTACGAGCCCTCTCTCGCACTAGCGTGAACCTCAAGTAACTAGCTTCTCCTTCTTGTCTGCTTTCGAAGCCTTTATGGCTGGCGCCCGAGAACCCATTCACTTGCGCCTAACAATCATGCTACTCGTTGTACACCCCCGGAACCTTCCCTTTGTACACGACGTAGCACTTCCATCTCGCCATCAAGAAACTAGGTACCTGTTAGAGATGCATCTTCATGAAGAGGATGTACAATCATATGCAACAAAATATAAGAGAGGAACACGAAAAAGAAAGGGTTAGCAACTAGATGCAACATACAAAACGCAAACTAACTAGAGGTACGCAGTTCATCGTACGCAAACTAACAAAGTAGCGTTACGCAAGTTTGGCAGGGACCGTGGACATCACAAAGTTTCATCGATACAAAAAGTATACAAGTTGAACCGACAAATATCATCATCATCGGTATCATAAATCACTAGAAGTTCCATCCTTCCATATCATCGAGGATGGACCCTAGCTTCTGGAACGGCGTGAGGTCTAGATGTTCCATGCCTATGCGAGTTCAGACATCAGCTCGCGATATAGGGCCGTGGTGGAACTTCCCCTTCTCATCGACGACTTCTTTCATGATGATCATTGCAATGTCCCTTTGGATGCGAAAGAAGTCATCTCTAAGTTTAAAATCTGCTCCTCCATGAGATTCTAGCCACTTTTGGATATGATCATCATTTCTTCTTGTCATGCGAAGCTTTTGGTGATCCTTGTTGAACTGAATCATGAGATGGACGATGTAGAATCCATCCTTCTTGCTTGGTTTTGGGACATGGATGCAGGAGAAGTTAGTTTTATGCGCGAAACCCATCTTCTTGTTCCTTTGTTTCCTGATCTGCATGTGGCCACCTCTAATGTCGAAGCCTTGGAGAGCATCATCTAGAATATTCATTATGTGGGTGTAGTCTGTTTTCTCGTAGTCTCTGGAAGGGTCGAAATACACGGTGTGGGAGACTTGTGGGTAAAGAACGATAAGGACGGCACGCCCGTTGCTGCGGGGAAAAGACACCTCAAATTATTCTCCATATGAGCGAGAAGGAATGATTGAAATGTATGAAAGGGTTGTTCGTAACTGACTTACTTTGGATGATAAGGCACGAGGACAATTTCGTGGTCCTTATTTTGTACCATGAAGTTTTGGAGGTAGTCCCTAGCAGTTTCACGCTCAAAGTCGCCGAGACTCAAGAAAGACTCGTGCATGTAGTACGGATCCGCCACACAAATTTGTGATACTTCTTCACTCTTCATGACGGAGCTCATATGTAGCGCAAAAAGGCGGACGATTGTAAAATCGAGCCGCCTTGTCAGAAACATCTCAAAGATATGGTCAAACCGCAGGAAGAACACCTCCGGTGGGACGTGTGTCTATGTAGCACTTCCCCTCAGGCACACGAGCCACGTATGTCGGATATCCTGGATCCTTTGAGGCTAGTAGGCTTTTCTCAATCGACAGCACATGGTCGTGCAGTCTCCTGAGATCCCATGATAGTGCCTCCAGCGGTTTCGGCGGTAGCATTGTCTGGCCCGTGAGATGGAACATGGCCGCACCTTTCACGGGTACACGCTCTTCAGAATCCATCGTCTGGCTATTATGTGCTCTGGCTTGTTTGGAGGTAGTTATCTTCCCCGGTCTCTTCCTCTCCTTTTTCTTGGGCACACCTTCCAGACCCTTCCTTACCTCTGCCCCAGGGTTCCTGGGCTAAGCATTGCACGACCGCTGGCTAGTTGAGCCTGTGTTGGGGCGGCATCTTCAGGCGTGTCTTGTGAGGAATTCATGAAAAGAGACTTTTTGCAATCCTTCTAATGACCTTCCTGCCCGGGCATATCATCCATATCCTCATTAGCATGCTCATAGCTCGATTCGTCATATGGTTGACTCATCATATCTATGTCACAGTCATACGCGTTTGTATTGAGGAAACCCATAGGGTCGACCTCCGTCTCATCATCCATTCTCTATTCTACAGGACTGATTACATCATCCAGTACTATTGCACCCCCTTCATCACGTCGTCCGCCGCTCTCACCCGGCACTACAGGAGCTAGTAATTGCGTACGCGGGGTGGTGGTCTCTGCACATGCTTGTTGATGTGTGGTTATTGGTGTGCTCTCAGCCGGCTCCAGACGAATAAGATTCTTCGGCCATAGAAGCACCCAACCATTGCAGCTTCCAATCCGCGGCGGGGTCTCATCGTCCTCTCACACATGCTGTACTGGAGGAGGCAAAGCCTCGTTCCCCGAGTTCACACTGGACAAGCTATCCCTGAAGTACCCAGCGGGGATCGGCTGGTTGTGGAACGTTGGTTTCAAGGGGTTCAATATCATCCCCTTTCCCACGTCCACCTTCTGGCCTTTGATCAAGTAGAGTATAGTGCACGGGGTTTCTTCGCCCTACAAACACATATGTATGTGGCGTAAAACATCCGAAAGGCAACGAAAATGGAATATTATATATATATATATATATATATATATATATATATATATATATATATATATGTTGGTGTGACATATAATTACCGTGACGGCGTCGAGCTCAGCGAAAGACGAAGGCCCACAGTGCACGCCAGAAATGGAGGACGGGCTGCTATGAGCAGGAGCGACTGCGAGAGGAGGCCCGGTTGCGTGAGCAAGTGATGGTGCGGTATTGTTGTTGTTCATGGAGTTGCTCCCGACGAAACTGGGCATCGGGAAATCATGTACCATCTTGTCTGGATTTTCCTTCGTCCAGTTGATGATAGGTGGAACCAAGTTAGTAGCAAAATCATTTCTGCAGGCAGTTACAACTGCATTGACTACCTGCTGTAGCAACTCATTTTTCTCCTCGGCTATTTTTTCCGCGTCCTCAGCTGCTTTTTTCTCGACCGCAAGCTTCACCTTCATGTTGATGTCCGCCTGACTAAACTTCTTTTTCTGCTTCTTGGCCTCCGGGCCCTCCTTGTAAAACACCTTCCACGTGGCGCCATCTCCAGCGCCGTGCACACGACCATATTGTGGCCGCTGGCCCAAAGGGAGTCCCTTAAGTGCGTTCAAGGACCGGTTGAGAGGGGTGTCCCACTTGGGCCTCATCCGAGAAGTAGGGCTTTCGGATGCAAGCTGGTGTTGCTTCTCCTACGGATGGAGCGTGAACCGTTTAGGAATGTGTAGTCGACTAGATATGGAGCTAAATGTAAAGTGCTAAAAGAATAATTACCAGTAGTCTAATCAATTTCCTCATGATCTGGTCCGTGTAAAAAACCTTTTTTTCCTTGTCCCACTTGTAACGGACCCTGATGAAGTCACGCTCCAAGGGGTTGGTGAACTTCACGAAGGGGTCTGGAAGACCCGCGGCTTCATCTTCCCGCGTCCTCCTTATCCCATATGGGCCTTTTACCGAGGTAGCCACGGCTTCTGAGGCGATGCTTCCCCGTGTTCCTTTGCTGAAGGCTCTTGAATTTCACAGCCTTAGCCTTGGCTGCCTCGGTAGCGCAAGTGTCCTTGAACTTTTCGAACTCCTCTTCCGTAAGTGTCGGATTTTCCTCCAAAATCTTGGAAAGGGGTTCCTCAGCCTCAATAGCTTGTTTCACCCTCCCTTTCCAGGAGGCCAAATCATTGTTGAACATGCCCATGGCGTGATTGTTAATCTTTTTCATCTTCGGATCATCCCAGAAGTGTTCTATGTTATCATCCCGTTCGGGGAACTTGAATCTCTTGTGCAACTTCGTTAGGAGCAACTGCGTCAAATGTTCTTTACTCCTTAAGTCATCATCGTTGATGCTCGCGCCTTCCCGTAGGATGCATCCTACTTGGTTCCCATAGCACTTGCGAGGTTCTTCCGGCTTTAATGGCTCAAACTTGCCAAGTGCCATCTTTGTGATCACTAGTCATTCAATCCCTAGCTTGTTAGGTTTTCGTATACTCTACTTCTTATGCTTCTTCTTTTCGGTAGCGGCATCGGCGCCGGTACCTTCCCCGCCGGTATCTTCCCCGCCGGTCCCTTCCCCATTGGTCTCGATGCCGCCATCGGTGCCGGCGCCATCGGTGTCGATGTCGGCGTCAGTACCATCATTGAGGCCGACCTGCAAACCTTGCTTAGCAGTCAAATAGTCGAGGTACTCTTGTTCACCATCATAATCCATCTCGTCTGCATCTTGGTCAGAAGGCCCAGTTTCTTTGTTGTTCGACATGTTTCCTACGATTAAGTCTCCTAGTTTATTTCTAAAAGTATGAAAAAATGAGAAATGACATAAAAAAGAAATATATGTGGCAGCACTCGATATGCCTACTATCTAGCACAAATCATGCCAAAATTCACAGAAAATTTCGGCATGACCTTTGCTAAAAAAATGGACATATCGAGCGCTTGAAATTCACAGGAACGGAAATGAATCAACATTCCGGTGTAACATAGGCCACTCGGATCATTTACCAAAATTGAGCCAAAACATCACATGTCCAAATGACATGTCCAAATTCCAAACATGACATGTCCACATATCACATGTCCAATTAAAATTTGCATATAAATTCAACCTAGCTAAATTGGCATATAAGTTCAACCTAGCTAAATTCATAACTAAAAAAGAACATAATTAACCTAATTAACCCTAGCTAGCAGAGAGAGGGGGGGTTTACATATGGTGCAGGGGCGAGGTGGCCGAGGTTGGGAGGGGAGGAAACAGAGGAGGGAGGCGTGGCGCGTCGGGGTCGGGGACGAGCGCCGGGGTCGGGGCCGAGCGCCGGGGTCGGGGCCGAGCGCAGGGGTCGGGGGCGAGAGCCGGGTCGGCAAGGGCGAGGACTGGGTCGGGGGCGAGTGCCGGGGTCAGGGGCGAGCGTCGGGGTCGGGGGCGAGCGCCGGGGCGCGACGGTGCGACGGGGGAAGAGAGAGTGGGGATTTGGGGGGAAAAGAGGCGGGATGAAGCAGAGAGAGGGAGGATTTTGGGTTAAGTGGACATAGCAGCAGCGCGTTTATATCAAATGTGCTACTACTAAAACAGGTAGCTACAGCGGTTTCTAAGAAAAACGGTACTGCTACCTTTACTACCTGTCGCTCTTTTCAGTAAACCGCTACTACTATAACCAGTTTTCCTTTTTCCTTCCTTTTATTTTCTCTCACTTCTTTTTTTCCGAGAGAAGTGAACGAAGGGAAGGCGATATATATTACATCATTGGACCCATGCATAATAATGGCTAAGTATGTATACAAAATAGGAACATATATATTACATCATTGGACCCATGCATAATAATGGCTAAGTGTGTATACAAAATAAGAACATATATATATATATATATTACATCATTTGACCAATAACATACGGTTCCTCAGCGTTGAGGTTTTCATTTTTGAGACAGCTTCTTTCCCTTCTTGTTCGTTGAAGAATAATTGAGCCCCTCATTGTGACTTTGCCTTTTCCATGGAGTACGATTTTTCTTAGGTAATGTAGTATTGACTCTTATTTTGATGTATCCTTCATCATCATCGTCATCTTCCCTCATTGGGTGCCGTACTGATCGTAGTCTTCCTCGTTGGCGACTCCATCCATTCCAATTATGTTCCTTTTGCCTCTCCTCACGATAACACGGCTGTGATTGCGCGGGTCGGTTATGAAGAAGCATTGTGTCACGTGCTTAGCGTGTACCCATGGCTCTTTTTTTGCGAGAGCGTTCACGGTAGCGCTCTTGGCGTCGGGTATAGTCATGGTAGTGAAAATCCGGCTTTCTCTTTCGACATTCTTCGCCCATCTAACACGGAACATCGTCGTGTTGTGCAGTCCAGAGTAGTCAAGCTCCCAGATCTCCTTGGCCCTTCCAAAAATCGTTCAGTTGCGCCGTTGTCATTGCCGGTCATGCATTCCATCGTCACCCCTGAGTTCTGATCATCACTGTCCATATCTTTGGCCACCGTGTAGAACGTGTATCCGTTGATATCATATGCCTGATAGGTTACGAGGTTGGGCAAGGGGCCATGTGCTAAGGCGTATATGAGCAATCTGTCCTTAGTGCCCTCCTCCAGGGGATTAGAAATAATATGCTCTTTGAACCAATGCAGGAAACTGGAGTTGTGCTCTCTAGTAACTTCGGCGTCCGTCCTGCATACCCCCCGGTCACAATACTTCTTTGCGATAATTTCTTTGTGCAGTGCCATAAAGGATCTACCTCGTCTAGGTGTTGTAGCACTACCAAGTTTGCTCTGTCAAAGTCGCTGCGTCGATCTGAGTATGCCACATGCAGTTCCTTGCGACCATTGTAGTGACCTTCTCCTTCGAGCCTCCCATCATGCTTGTTAACGGGCAAACCAACACTAACACCAGGCGGCTGGTCTGCGCCATATAGAAAATTCTCGCAGAAAGAGATGCACTCTCGTGTCACATAGCCCTGGACGATGCTTCCATCCGGACGGGACATGTTACGAACGAATCCTTTGATGATCCCATTCATCCTCTCAAATGGCATCATGTTGTGCAGGAATGACTGCCCCAGGTCTATTATGTCATCCACAATATGGACACACAGATGCGCCATCATGTCAAAGAACACGGGCGGGAAGTACATCTCAAGCTCATTCAGTATCACAATGATCTCTTCCTGTAGCCTATGGAGCTGCTTCACACTGATCGACTTTCGAGAGATGACGTTGAAAAAGTTGCAGAGACCAATAAGCGTGTCACGGACGTGCTTGTCCATTATCCCTCTAAGGGCAATAGGTAGTATCTGCGTCATCATCACATGACAATCATGGTACTTCATCCCGCTGAACCTTTTCTTGTCCGTGTCTAGATATCTGCTTATCTTGCCACAGTAACCGGAACTAACTTTGACTCCGGTAAGGCACTTAAAGAATTGATTGATCTCAGCCTGACTTAAGGTGAAGCAAGAAGGGGGGTAATAATCATCTTTCTTTATTTTCTTCCCCTTCTTCTCCCGTGCCTCTGTCTCTGTATCTGTCTCGTCTGACATTTTACGGGGCGGCATGTGCAGATCTTCCCTGATTTTCAAAGCTTGCAAGTCTTTTCTTGCCTTCGGCCCATCCTTGGTCTTATCCGGCATGTTCATCAGTGTTGCGAGCAAGCTCTCAAGGACATTCTTACAGATATGCATTTGATCAAGGCAATGAGGTGTATCGAGTTTGTGCCAGTATCCAAGTCCCAGAACACAGACCTCATCTTCCATACCTTCAGCAACGTCTCCGGCGCCTTTCTCATCGTCTTTCCCGGCGCGGGGCACTCCTTCCAGTTTTTCAACAGCTCATCAATTTCGGCACCACTCCGCTTATGTGGAGGTCCTCGATGCTCAGCTTGACCATTGAATAGATATCCATGGATTCTCCATGGGTCGTCCTGTTCGAGCCATCTTCGATGCCCCATGTACATGATTTTCCCAGACCCGCCATCTTTCCTTGACGTTAGCTGCTGAGACGTTGTATCATCCATGCACCGCATGCATCTGCAATATCCATGGCACACCTGGCCTGCGACATATTCGAAACCGAGATAGTCGTGCACCATCGTGATCAGTGCGGCTCTCATGTAGAAATACTCGCCTTTGCTGGCGTCCCATGTCTTGGCCGGTGTTTTCCATAACGTGCCTAACTCCTTTTGAAGTAGCCTCAGATACAAATTAATATTATTTCCTGGTTGTTTTGGCCCTTGAATAAGCATGCTCATGTGAATGTACTTCGACTTCATGCACAACCAGGGGGAGGTTGTACATCCATACAAACACGGGCCATGTGTTATGGTTGGTGTTTTGGTTGCCAAACGGATTCATGCCATCGGTACATGCGCCGAGCACGATGTTCCTTGCATCACATTCGAAAAACCGATAGAAGTTTTTCAACGCTCTGCAATGGCTTCCATCATTGACGTGTCTCAGCTTTGAATCATCTACATCGTCGGGCTTCTTCCTCTCCGTGTGCCAGCACATTAGCTTTGCTTGCTTGGGATCTACAGAATACCGCTGGAGATGGGGAGTGATCGGTAAGTACCATACTACTTTCTGGGGACATTTCTTCCCGGCCTTCTTGTATCGAGAAGCATTGCACACCGGACAACTGGTTTTTTCCGCGTGCTCCTTCCGATAAATTATGCAATCATTGATGCATGCATGGTATCTAACGTGTGGCAGATCAAGAGGGCACACGATCTTCTTGGCCTCAAAACTAGTAGGACAAAGATTCCCCGCGGGAAGAACATCCTTTAGGTACTTGAGATGCTCATCGACGCTAGTGTCGATCCATTTGTTTTTAGCCTTCGTCTTTAGGAGTTGGAGCGTGAAACTCAAGTGGGTCACCTTATGATTGCAACCATCATACAATGGAGTGTTCGAGTCTACCACCAGTTGCTCCAACTTAGCCTCCTCTCTAGAAGCAGCTCTCTCAGTACTCGTCTCCTTGCGAAGCAATGCTTGAACATGAGGGTCCTGCACGATTGAACTTAGTACCAATGAACTCTGCTGCGTGGAGTTCTCTCTGCAGCCATGTCCGGCCCCTTCTCCTCCGCCATGTCCGGCCCCTTCTCCTCTGCCATGTCCGGCCCCTTCTCCGCCTCCATGTCCGGCGTCTTCACCTCCTCCATTATCGATCATCTCTTCGTCTTGCCCTGTGTCATCATTGCCTGCTCCGTCGGCGTCCTCAACATCGTCATCCTCATCTTCAATTATCCACCGAGTATAGCCATCCATGAAACCAGTCATGAGCAGGTGCGCTTCGGCACGACCATCGTCATGGCGGTCGAGCCAAACTATTCCTTTGCATTTTCGACACGGACATAAAACCTCTTCTTTCATGTCCTGCACCACCAACCGCAACCACCTGTCCACCATCGTTCCATTGACCATCATGAACTCTGCACGGTAATAATAAACAAACTGATTATAAAAATGCGTGCATGCATCAAAGTTATACAAAAATTCGGCATGACCTTCCCAAAAAATAGGACATATATAGATCTAGAGTTTGCCCGGAATTCGACGAAACGGAAATAAATCGACATTTTGGCAAAACATAGGCAACTTAAAAGCACAATTTGGCGTCAACTCATGCCACACACACAATTTCCATCATATCTCCCAATTACCATACCACACACACATAAACATATTTCCATTTTGCAAAAGCATTAAATTTTAATCACCTCTATCTCGAGATCAAGCACACGATGGAGATGATGATGTAGGGAGATCAAAAGGCACAAAGCTCTTCTTGACAAAGATAGATCTAGTTAGGGGGCAAATAGGTCACTTAACTAAATGCTACATCTAGCTAGCTAGCTAATTTGGGAGGAGACAACTTCAACTAGTGGAGGGGGAAGGAAAAAGAGAAAGGAGATGCATTAATGGAGGTGGTGTAGTTAGCTAGGAGTAATGAAGAGAGAGAAAGGTAGGTAGGAGAGGGAGAGTAATGGGGAGAAGTATAGAGGAAGAAGAAGAGTGAGAGAGGGAGGATGTGGGGGGTAGGGTAAAGGGAAGAGAGGAGATGGGGGAGGGTAGGGCGGGTGGGGAAAGGTGGTGGGCTGGTGCGGCTTAGTAGTAGCGCATGTGGTCAAACGTGCTGCTAACAATAAATTAGCAGCAACGCGCTTACCACACAAGCGCTACTGCTAACGGGGACCAACAGTGTGCCCAATTTGAATATTAGCAGCAGCGATCTCAGAAAAAGCGCGCTGCTACTAACGCTTTAGCAATAGCGCGGGTCGAGACAACGCGCTGCTGCTGAATGTAGGTTGGCGGACACTATCGGTCGATATTTGTAGCAGCGTGGGTTGCTCCAACCGCGCTACTGCTAAATCCGTTTCAATAGCGAGTTTTGAAAGCATGCGCTGCTGATATTTAGCAGTAGTGCCTCTTTTTGAGCTGCGCTGCTGCTAAGATTCTGTGTATAATGTTTTCCCTAGTAGTGCTAGTGGTGTTATTCCAGAGCTCCACAACAACTGGCATAATTTTTGGACAATATTTAATATATATAACAATATATATCCAAAGCAAATAATTACTGCATTAATTCCAAATGCCCAAAATAAATACTTATGAGCTCCTAAAAATATTGGTTTGATTTTTATCTCTGTCCAATATTTTCAGAGAGCAATATGAACATTTTATTGGACCTTTTTGGAGCAATTTTTATCTGGGTCATTTTTAGAAATGATTCTGAGGGTTTCACAAATCCCCATTTCAAATTTAAATGGAATTTAAACATGATGCACACATGACTAGCTAGCCTTGAGCATACCAGAACTAGGGATGTGACATAAGCATTGCAGGATTTCACTACTTCCAAATATAGAGTTCTCCATATGCACATTTACTTCCCTAATGTATGGTTAGATGAAACCAACAGTGTGGTGCATGTTTCTACATCATGAAAAATGAGGAAACTAACATGGCCATTGATACACACTCATATTTAGTAGTAGTATATAGATTACTGTAAATAAGGATAATATCCATATGTTCTTAACCGTTTGATTATTTAGGGGTACAAATTGGCTGTCATGACATGGTCACAATCGCATGAATTAACTCATTCCAAAAATAGCTGATTTACGGCATCTCTAATACATTGCCATAGTTCTACTCAAATTCTGCTCAAACAGGGATATGCCAATCATCACAAAAAGTTCAAACAATGTCATGGTGTCATCATTAACATGAGATGGAAACAACTTACACACGCCGTCCCAGCAATACGTGGTGCCATCTGCTTTGTCGATCGCGTAGATTATGCCATTGCGTTCAATAGCATCACAGAAGTGTGTATCAGCTTTGACGATGAATCACTGCGAGCTGAGTTGTCTCCAGCTAAAGAAGGCACCGGCGTAAAGATAGGCGAGTCCGCGGTCGAACAAGGAAATTAGCTTGAAGTCTGCGTAATTCGCATATCGTGTGGGCACTTGGCAGATTACAATCTTCTGCAAAACAAGGTCCGTCCAACTGACGTGGTAATCTAGATGACTTGGACCGCGATGGTAAAACTCTATATAATCCAAAGGAGGAAGGATAATCTCATGGGAGATCTTGAAGTTCACGAGCACCAACTTCTTACCGTCTTCTCTGAAGGCAGCCATCCAGTGGGAGCTCATACCGACCCAGTACATACCTGCCAAGAAGTTTCGGGCGATGGTGATTGGATCGAAGTCGAGGGAAATGATGTACGGCGACCCACTACGTACATACCTGCTGTCGGTGTCCAAACCGGCGGATCTCAGGTGGGGGGTCCCAAACTGTGCGTCTAGGCGGATGGTAACAGGAGACAAGGGACATGATGTTTTACCCAGGTTCGGGCCCTCTTGATGGAGGTAAAACCCTATGTCCTGCTTGATTGATATTGATGATGTGGGTATTACAAGAGTAGATCTACCACGAGATCAAGGAGGCTAAACCCTAGAAGCTAGCCTATGGTATGATTGTGGTTCGTCCTATGGACCAAAGCCATCCGGTTTATATAGACACCGGAGAGGGCTAGGGTTACACAGAGTCGATTACAATGGTAGGAGATCTACATATCCGTATTGCCAAGCTTGCCTTCCACGCCAAGGAAAGTCCCATCCGGACACGGGACGAAGTCTTCAATCTTGTATCTTCATAGTCTTGGAGTCCGGCCGATGATGATAGTTCGGCCATCCGGACACCCCCTAGTCCAGGACTCACTCAGTAGCCCCTGAACCAGGCTTCAATGACGACGAGTCCGGCATGCATATTGTCTTTGGCATTGCAAGGCGGGTTCCTTCTCCCAATAATTTATAGAAGATTGTGAACACCAGGATAGTGTCCGGCTCTGCAAAATAAATTCCACATACCACCGTAGAGAGAATAATATTTACACAAGTTCAATCTGCTGACGTATTTTGTGGCGTGATGTCACACCACTACCAAGCCTTTACTCGAATTGTTTTTATTGTACCACCTCAGCGTGTTTAGCGAAGCGGTTTCCTTGGCACGTCTTGTCGAAGCAGAGATCGTGTTCCCCTTATTCCGGGATTCCCATCAATACGGACATGGGTAACCCAACCGCGCCATTGATTATGGCGCTTGGGAGATAAGCGAGTTTTATCACGCCGGTGGGGACGCATGTTTTCGTCCGCCCATATAAGGGGATAAAGATCCAACCCTTTTACCTACGCCTTCTTCCTCCTTTGCTTATCCATCTCCGTGAACTCGAGCTCCAGCGCCCAAGTCCGCACATCTCACCTCAACCTTCTCCAACTATGTCCGGAGCGGGAGGCAAGTGGATGGCCTCCTCCGTTACGGAGGGGCACATCCAGAAGCTGCGCAACACCGGATATCTGTCCAGCGACATCGCGCACCGGCTCCCCGATGAGGGGGAGCTCATCCCCACCCCCAGGCCCCATGAGAGGGTAGTATTTCTTTCCCATTTCCTCCGCGGACTGGGCTTCCCACTCCATCCCTTTGTCCGGGGGCTCATGTTCTACTACGGCCTGGATTTCCATGATCTGGCCCCGAATTTCATCCTCAATATCTCGGCGTTTATCATCGTGTGTGAGGCCTTCCTCTGAATCCAGCCTCACTTCGGCTTGTGGCTCAAGACCTTTAGTGTCAAGCCGAAGGTTGTGAAGGGCAGATAAGCGGAGTGCGGAGGCGCCATGGTGGGCAAGATGCCCAACGTTACTTGGCTCGAGGGCACCTTCGTGGAAACCATTAAGGGGTGGCAATCGGGGTGGTTCTACATCACCGAGCCGAGTGACCCTGAATGGGCAGCGGCCCCCGAATTCAGATCTGGCATCCCCATACGGCTCACCTCCTGGAAAGAGAGTGGCCGGACACGGGGTGATTCGGAGGAGTTAACCGGACTTCAAGCCTGCATCCAAAAGCTAGTGAACAAGAAGCTCAAGCTTGTCAACTAGTCCAGGTCATGCTCATCCGCCGGACTCTCCTGTGCCAACAACGGGACTTCAATATGTGGGAGTTCGATCCGGCGCAGCACCAGACTTTGAGTGGGCTCTTCGACACTACGTACGAAAAGGCCTGGAGGGTGCTGTTTAAGGGCGCCGAGGCTCCCGCATCCGCTACTGAAGATCGTGGATTCAGCTCGCAGCGTCCAGCTAGCGAGGTAAGCGATTTTGCCCTTTACGGGACACTTGTTTTCCATAGTTTGACTCTATGCGGGATCTAAACCCCTCCTTTGACGGAACTGGTTGAAGAAGGCCGAACAGACTATCTGTCGGGCCCCATTGCCAGAAGACCCAGAGGACGCTCGCTTAACGGGGCTGCTGGCTCCGGCACCCCACGTGGTGCCGGAGAAGAAGGCCAAGAAGAAGTCCACGGGCACTCGAAATATTTCCCATTTTCAGGTCTCATCGGACGATGACTCCGAGGCAGACTCCTCCCACAAAGGCGAGGCGGAGAAAAAGAAGGCCTCTCCCCCAGCGGGTGGGAGGGAAGAAAAGGAAGGCCTCCCCAACGAGGGAGGCCGAAGGGTCCAAGAAGGGAAGGACTCTTCCCCCGGACTGCTCTGCCAACGCCGGCGACGACGACGAGGATTGGCCTCCAAGGGCCAAGCCCCTGGCGAGATCGTAAGTATCCGGATTCCCGAATAACTTCATGATTTTTCTTTTCGCCACATGGTGTCTTTCTAATGCCGCATACAACCCTGCAGTCCGCCCAAGGACGATCTTCCCGCTTCGTCGAGCGGGTCCTTGGGTGCGTCGGATATGGATTCTCTTCCAACCGCCTCCACCTCCCGTGATGTGGACGATGCCGAGGTGGGATCCCGGGAAGGGACCCGCTAGGAGGAGGAGGCCCCGGAGGTGCCGTAGGGCAACCTCTCAGACTTTGCACCGGACTCCGCCCCGGAACCTGTAGTGGCTCCGGAGTCCGGCGGGCGGCCCCTTCGTAAGAAGGGGAAGACCGTGACGCTGGCGGCCTCCGTCCAACCGGAGGCGCCGGATAGCTTGCTGGAGGCGCTCAACGGCACCTCCATCAAAGAGGAACACTGCACTTTCATGAGTGTGGTGATTCAGAAGGTTCAGCTCGCCAAGAGCGGGCTGACCGAAGCCTGCAGCAGCCTTCTAACAGGCTTTGAGGTAAGAATTTTGATATATGTAAAATAGTACCGCATAGACAGTAGCCCCTGATGCTCGGTTCGTATTCGGAAAGAAAAGCCGGACTGGGGATCTAAAAAGATATATGCAGGAGTCATAAAAAAGTATGTCAATATGGGATTGCAGGCTGTGCTGCTGACCTCTGCCGCCTGACTGCGGAGGTCAATACTTTGAAGCAAAGCCTCGAGCGGTCCGAGAACGAGCTCGGCCATGCCAAGAAGCAGCTCGAGGATAAGGAAGGTGAGTAACACCTTATTAATAGTGTACCTTACAGAAAAGGATTAGGTTGCAAGAAGGATGACAAGGATAACAAGGGTATTGCAGGGGCCACAAACGAGGTGGCGACCCTGAAGGAGGCGGTGTCCGTGGCCGAACGTAATGCGGCCGCGGAGCGCACCGAGCGAGAGAAGCAGGAGGCGCGGGTGGAGGAGGTACAGCAAGAGCTCCAAGCTCTCGTGGAAAAACATGAGAGTTTGGAGAGTGACTCGAAGACTCGAGATTCCGAGCTTGCATCAGCTCTTGAGAGTGCCAAAGCCGCTAAGGCCGAAGCCTACAAGGCCCTCCAGGAAATCGAGGCGTTGAAGAAAATAGCGGCGGGTATGGCATTTTTCATGCAAAGTAAGCATGTGAGTGTGAATTACCTATCACTTACCCGAATTCGGAGCTCTCCAGGAGCGTTCGCAGATCTGCCCGCAGCGTGTCCGATGCTGCCGCTTTCTATTGGGTCAAGGAGGGGAGCTCGACGGAGAAGGTCTTCTGGTCTTAGTATGCTGAGGCCGGACATCCGGTTCCCCTTAGCGACCAGCTGAAGCAGCTGGTCGAGCTCCACAAGGTGGCCGAACAGGCCATGAAGGGCCTCATAGTTCGGCTGTGGCCTAAGGAGGCCATGCCTGGGAGCTACTTCGGCCTGGTGCAGCGGCTGGTGGATGCGTGTCCATGGGTTGAAGTCATCAAGCACTCCACCTGCATTGAAGGTGCCCGTCGGGCCCTTGCCCGCGCAAAGGTGCAATGGGGAAACATGGATGTTGAGAAGCTTGTGATGGACGCGCCACCGCCGGGCAAGGAGTATCGCACGCCCGAGATGTATTATAAGAGTGTCCTGAAGGGTGCCCGCATTATTGCGGGTGAGTGCTCCAAAGATGTAATACTTGAGTAGACTCGCATTTTGTTATCCTGTGCACTGAAAACTTTGTTCATATGCGCTAAGAAACGCTTGTTAATTTAAAATATTACCTTCTGTGTGGCCGTTTATCAAATCTGACAGATGGCAAGTCGTCGGCTTCAGCCCCCATGCCACGAGTGCTGGGGTGTTCGGGATAAATTTGAGCACTCTTGTTCCCATTTTTGGGTCCATCTAGGGAGGCGCTCAACACAACGAACAAGGCAACCGGAGTTATAATGCTTGAACACTCTCACTTAGCCATAGAATTCTATAATTTTAATTTCGGCGAAGCCCCTAGTGTTCGGAAGGCCGAATTTGGGGCGCTATCCACGCCTGGGCCGGACAAAGCCGGTTCCTCGCTCTAAGCGGCATAAGTCTTTAGGAACTCGAAAAAACATCTCGAACAGCGACCGGCTCTCGCCTCATCATGACGGTCAGTTTTAGCTTTCTCCACTGAGGCGCTCGCCCAGCTCAACTGGGGCGCAATCGCAGTGGTTCTCCCAGTGCTACCTTAGTCGATACAACAGAACATAAGGTACCAAAACATGGGAGCCGGGCAAACCCAACTATTGACCCAAGACATGATTCGGAGCCGATGCATATAATGATATAAGTTCGGGGTGCCGCACTTGTGAAAGTGTTCGGACTTATCACACCATGATGCAGGAAGCATAAGCCCCTGGTGTATTTAGCCGTACCAAAGTGTACGGATGCAACTTGTCATAAATGAACATATGTATAAGAAAGAAATGCAATTATAAGCAAAAAGGTGCTGCATTGTTTATTCAAGAGATACTGCTGTGAATGCAGAACGATACAAATGGTGCGATAAGCAAGGGATGGGACTATTAAACATGTCCCCCTCCAGGGGTAGGCTGCGGAATGGTGTATAAAACAGATTTAATGCTCGTAATGGAGACCACCTGGATATTCATCGTAGCCTTTCTCCTTTCCTGGTTGTTGCATCGTGAGTTCGGCAGGTCTACTGCCGGACAGGGCCTCTGACGAACGGAGTCCTGTGGGTAAAAAAAAGAAAAAGAGAGAAAAAAAAGAACGACACACTTGAGAGCCCTTGGTGTGGTTAAGCCGCATTCTGGGCCTATCGTGGTCGTGCCCCTCCCCCTATGCCCATGGTATCTCCAGAGCGTAATGATGTACACGAAGGACCTATCTTGAAATTTTGCAGGGGCTGGGGTTGGGGCCGCATTGCTACGCGTGCTCGAAACGTGCCAGGTGGTCTTGTTGTAGGTTACTCCGGGCGCGTTTAGCCGTGTCCGGTCACTTAACGGCCGGACTCGAGAATTGCCTTAAGAGGCTGCACTGTACTTCTGCCGCGAGAGCCGCTGTATGTTCCTCCGTTCGGAGAGAGCGTTCAGTGTTTCTGTTGACCGTGATGACTCCTTGAGGGCCTGGCATCTTGAGCTTGAGGTATGCGTAGTGCGGCACCGCGTTGAACTTTGCAAACGCGGTACGTCCGTACAATTGGCCTCTACACCTGGTATGACGCCTTTAAAGGTCGTCTTTGTAGGTTTAATCCTTGAGGGGTCTATGCCCATTTTGCGCACCGTATCCTGCTAAAGCAGGTTCAGGCTGCTGCCGCCGTCCATCAGGACTCTGGTGAGGTGAAATCCATCGACGATTGGGTCTAAAACCAATGCGGCGAATCCGCCGTGGCGGATGCTGGTGGGGTGGTCCCTTCGATCAAAAGTGATCGGGCAGGAGGACCATGGATTGAACTTCGGGGCGACTGGCTCCATCGTGTATACATCCCTGAGTGCACGCTTCCGCTCCCTTTTGGGTATGTGGGTTGCGTATATCATGTTCACCGTCCGCACTTGTGGGGGGAAACCCTGATGTCCTCTATTGTTCGGCGGTCGGGTCTCTTCCTCGTCATTGCTATGCAGCCCCTTGTCGTTGTTTTCGGCAATTAACTTGCCTGCCTGCTTGAATACCCAACAGTCCCTGTTGGTGTGGTTAGCTGGCTTTTCGGGGGTGCCGTGTATCTGGCACGAGCGGTCGAGTATTCGGTCCAAATTGGACGGACTCGGAGTAGTTCTTTTGAATGGCTTTTTCCGTTGACCGGGCTTGGAGCCTCGGAATCCGGCATTGACTGCCGTATCCTCACTGTTGTTGCCGTTAATGCGGCATTTGTTTTTGTTGCAACGCGACCTGCCATTGCGGTCCTTGATATCCGAACTGCCAGAATTTTTGCTAAGGTTGTTGCTGCGGGCTAGCCAGCTGTCCTCACCCGCGCAGAAGCGGGTCATGAGTGATGTGAGGGCTACCATGGATTTCGGCTTTTCTTGTCCTAGGTGTCGGGCAAGCCACTCGTCGCGGATGTTATGTTTGAAGGCCGCAAGGGCCTCCGCATCCAGACAGTCGACGATTTGATTTTTCTTAGTTAGGAACCGTGTCCAGAATTGTCTGGCCGATTCGTCTTGCTGTTGAATTATATGGCTTAGGTTGTCAACGTCTGGTGGTCGCACATACGTGCCTTGGAAGTTATCGAGGAATGCGGCTTCCAGGTCTTCCCAACTCCCAATTGACTCTGCTGGCAAGCTGTTAAGCCAATGTCGGGCTGGTCCTTTAAGCTTGAGTGGGAGGTATTTGATGGCGTGAAGATCATCACCGCGGGCCATGTGGATATGAAGGAGATAGTCTTCGATCCAAACCGCGGGGTCTGTTGTGCCATCGTAAGATTCAATATTCATGGGTTTAAACCCTTCGGGGATTTGATGATCCATTACTTCATCTGTGAAGCATAGTGGGTGTGCGGCGCCTCTGTATTGGGCGATATCACGACGAAGTTCAAGAGAGCTTTGTCTACTGTGTTCAGCCCGGCCGGACTTACTGTGTCCGACGCGACGGTTGTCGTCACGTATCATGGGGCGCCAACGCGATCCATAGATCGATCTTGATTGTCTTGCCTTATCCTCCAATATATCTCGCAAGTCCAGAGCGTTCCCCTGTGGCCTTGTGCTTCTCGAGCGCTGCCGGGGTACGGTTCTAGTGGAGGGCCTAGAGGCCTCTCTGTCGCGGCCACGGGGTGGTCGGTCAGCCGTATTGTCTGCTGGTCATGCAGGTTCGTATGCCTCCTCCTCTAATTGGGGGAGCAACTTGCATTTAGGTTAGCTTTTGGAGGGGCGTTCGAGCTCATGCTCTTCGGCCGCAAGGACTTCAGTCCATCTGTCGGCTAGCAGATCTTGATCAGCTTTAAGCTGTTGCTACTTTTTCTTGAGGCTGTTTGCCGTGGCCATAAGCCTGCATTTAAAACGCTCTTGTTCGACGGGATCCTCAGGCACGACGAATTCGTCGTCGTCGAGGCTTGCCTTGTCTCCGGAGGGAGGCATGTAATCCTCTACCTCTTCGTCTGCCGCTCTCTCATGAGGGCTGGCGTCTCCGTCCTCCTGTGCTGAATCTTGCTGGAGGGGGTTGTCTTCGGCACTGTCTGGGGTGTTATTATCTCCGGTGTTGGAATCTCCATTCTTGCTGTGGCGGGATTTAGAGCGGCGCCGCTGACGGTGGCGCTTGGGCTGTTTCTTGGAGGGGCCATCCTCCGTTGTTCCTTCGCCGTTCCCATCCTTTGGGATATCCACCATGTATATGTCATATGATGAGGTGGCTTTCCAGTGCCCGGTAGGCGCTGGTTCTTGGTCGTCTCCAGCATCGTCGTCCATACTGTCGATGTCTTCGGAGTCGAAGTCTAGCATGTCGGTTAGATCGTCGACAGTGGCTACTAAGTGGGTGGTGGGTGGGCTTTGAATTTCTTCGTCGTCCGCATCCCAACCATCCTGACCGCAGTCCGACCAGGGCTCTCCTGATAACGAGAGATACTTTAGCGAACTCAAGATGTCGCCAAAAGGTGAGTGTTGAAAGATGTCCGCAGCGGTGAACTCCATCATCGGCGCCCAATGGAATTCGATTGGAGGGGGCGCGGGAGGTTCGGAGTCCGGCGAGGAGTCCGGCACCTCGGAATCACGAGCTTCATGAGGGACAAGGTCAGTGTTCGGCTCCATCGCCGTAGAGGTTGCAGCCCCCGAGGCGGTGTCTAGCCACCCGTCCTCGATCTGCGCAGCCGGCTCCAAAGTGAGGATCAGAGCGGACTCGTGTGCGGCCTCCAGGGCACTGTCCAGCTGCAGAGCTAAATCATGCCCATCGTGACAGTGCGGCGCGCTCGGCTGTGGCTCGAATCCATCGAAGATCAAGTCTCCGCAGATGTCAGCCGTGAAGTTCAAACTTCCAAATCTGACCTGACGGCCAGGGGCGTAGCTTTCGATCTGCTCCAGATGGCCAAGTGAATTGACCCGCAGTGCAAAGCCGCCGAATACGAAGATCTGTCCGGGGAGAAAGGTCTCACCCTGGACTACATCGTTGTTGATGATCGAAGAAGCCATCGAGCCTATCGGTGACGACATAGAAGAACTCTCAATGAAAGCACCAAAGTCGGTGTCAAAACCGGTGGATCTCGGGTAGGGGGTCCCGAACTGTGCGTCTAAGAGGATGGTAACAGGAGACAAGGGACACGATGTTTTACCCAGGTTCGGGCCCTCTTGATGGAGGTAAAACCCTACGTCCTGCTTGATTGATATTGATGATGAGGGTATTACAAGAGTAGATCTACCACGAGATCAAGGAGGCTAAACCCTAGAAGCTAGCCTATGGTATGATTGTTGTTCGTCCTATGGACTAAAGCCATCCGGTTTATATAGACACCGGAGAGGGCTAGGGTTACACAGAGTCGGTTACAATGGTAGGAGATCTACATATCCGTATTGCCAAGCTTGCCTTCCACGCCAAGGAAAGTCCCATCCGGACACGGGACGAAGTCTTCAATCTTGTATCTTCATAGTCTTGGAGTCCGGCCGATGATGATAGTTTGGCTATCCGGACACCCCCTAGTCCAGGACTCCCTCACCTGCAAAGAAGTTTCAGCTAATGGAGATCGGATTGAAGTCGAGGGGCATCATGTATGCCTTCGTATCATAGTGAGCCAATCTCGCAAGACCAGATAGGAACAAGCAGGGTGTCTTGAAAAGCTTAGGCCTCGCTTCGATGATGGCCGTGTGCATGTCCCTCGAGCATGCAGCCAACCGCAGGGCGCTCAACATATCCATACACGAACAACAGAGGTCGAGGATGTCACTGGGGAGATTGCTCCAATCACGGCTCATATGGATGTTGTGCGGTTTGCGTTCTACCATGATGGAGTTTGGAAGGTGGGGGTTTTGGGGGCTTGATTTACGCGGGAGAAGGTTGTCGGTGCTGGAGCGGCTAGCGAGGGAATAGTGGTACTGGGGGAGGCGAGCGAGGCGACGGTACACAGGGGCAAAGTGAGATGGAGACGGAGACGGAGAAGGACACAAAGACGGTGATACCGATAGCACAGAAACACAAAGCATGTCTCCTCATTCATCAGAAAAGGTCACAGAACAGACCATGAGGAACAAACCACCTACGGCAGAAATGGTAACTTACACCAGGCTCAATAGGAGTAACACCTAGCAACAAGCAAAAAAAAGAGAAAATCAGATACCAGCACTGTTTTTACTCCTGGAGCAAAAAGGCAAAAGAAAAAGGAAAATGTTGAAAACATTGTCGACAGTGGTACCTTGCAGCATCAACCATTACCTCTAATGGTACTCCCACCAACAGAACCAACCGGCACGAAGAAACAAGCTGAACGCAAGAAGAAAAACAAACGGCAAAGGGTAGAAAAAGAACAAGACGATACCAACAGCAAAGGTTCAGATACCAATGACGACGACGATGACAGACAGCATGATGCAGATTTCATTCCTACAGACAGCGATGATGCCGAAGAGCACGACAGCGACCCAGATCATGACGACGATGTAAAAACACACTTATGCACTAATTTTGAATACCACTAGGGATCTAACATTCCTTTCTAACAAAACCCTTTCTTTTTTTCTTCTGAAACAGCCCAAATCAGGCAAGAAGTACAGAAAGAGAAGAAAGACAAGCAGGAAAGAACTGGTAGTACCAATAGTTGATGAAGAACAGCAAGAAACAGACGAAGAGAAATGCCAAATCAAGGCAGGGGCAGCATTCGCCCATGTCAAGAAAGCATGGAATCTATACCTATACTAATTCTAGACTTCCTAGAAATTACCACGTTAATCAGTAAATAGGAACCGTTAATCTCGGTGGGACCGAGTTATTACGGTTTAGATCAGATCAGCCATTATATACATATTTAATATTTTCTTAGAGAAAATAAGAGTTGTTTAGTTGGTGGGACCACATTATTAGGCGTGGAGTAATAATTTTATTAAAAGGTCACGTACTACATACGTTGTCACAAAAGAGATTGGATCCAGTTATTAAAAAAGAGATTGAACCGTGACCGCCATCTCAACCCATCTACTATTCCAACGAGCCCTCATACTTATTTTTTCTCCCTCCTCCCGATGGAAAGGATCGGTCCTTCGTCAAAAAAATACTCACACACTATGTATCATCCTAAGCCTTCTCTTTCCAATCCTCTTCGATCTTTCAATGTCGGTACTGCAATCTACGTACTCCCTCCGTTCCATATTAATTGTCGCTAAAACGGATGTATCTAGACGTATTTCAGTGCTAGATACATCCGTTTGAGCAACAACTAATATGGCACAGAGGGAGTACAAGCCAATACCGAAGCCGTCCCTCACCCCTTCTGATGCGTATGGCCTGCTGCGCCGTCCAGGAGATTATCCCAGCACAATTTGAGCTATAGCTCGATGGTCATGGTCGACTGACAGTGGCTGCTGTTGTGCCGCCTATTTCTACTCATCCGCCCTCAGCTTCCAAAATCCACCAGCCCTTCTGATTTAAATCAAGCCAACTATCAGATCCGTCATCTACCTAATCTCTTCGAATTCCATGTCCTCACCTGGCTGCAATATAACGATGGTGATGGTTCATGCAAGGTATGGTAAGGAGTAGCGATGTTGTTCTTAAGTAGATGGTCCTCCTGTCATATTGAATGTTCGAGAACCTACTAGGGGACTGGCGGCATAGAGATTTACCTGTCCGAAGTCAAGTACGTTCTGAGTTGTCCATCTCCACAGGCAAGTACCGTATACGTAATTTCCTTGATTATCTTGCTTGAGTTTTCTCTAGCTGTAACATAGCCAAGCCGCTGATTTCAAGGTCGCTAGATCATATCAGTAGCTAAACTGGTTATTTGTTTTTCCTTCTCAGCGAGATATGTTTGCATGGTGAATTTGTTTGTTTTGTGCTGGTAGATGATTCCCAGATAGTGGTTCCGACAACATGCTGCTGCTGTATAGAACTAGGATATGATGTTGTTCAAAAGTACGAACAATGACCCATGCCTCTTCTGCCATGCCTACATTTGCCGGATGTCTCCCAGGCATTCATGGCATCTAATCGGCTGTGTCCAGTGACACAAAAGAACAGCCATTACAGGAACACGTGCAGATCTAAGGGGGGAAGCCGGAGTGAGCTCAACGGAAATTGAAAACGTGTCGTACATGCTGGAAGTAGGGACAACGGGCAGATGAGTGCTAACTTAACGATGGATGATTATGCCGGTACATGCTTCAGAGATTGGATATTAACTAATATATATTCGTTATGAAACTAGCATGTTGCTTCAGGCTTAACTCCTTTGACGGCTGGGACTGTATCATATATTTTGTTGCGGTTCAGCCAAACATTTATTTCTCTCCAAGGTACTAATGATCACTTTAATATTTTCTTAGCAAACATTTTGATTCTCTTTGAGAGGAAATAATCAGTTTCTAGACCAGTTTTAGTTGCTATTCCACGGATGTCATAATGTCTTCTGATTATTGTTTGTTTCATCTTTTATATTATATAAGCCGGGGTGACAATGGCAACCAGCACGATGCTCTATGATTCTTGGAATAGATACAAAAAAATTAATACAGTCTGCCGAAAAAACTCTGTAATGCCATATTCAGATGTATACTATATTTTGTTTAGAACAGTCGAGAAAACATTTTTTGGTCATATACTACATTCAGTTTTCAAACAAAAATTCCAGAAACAGGCAGATATTAGGGGAATTGAAAACTGTAGTTTCGAACATTATTTTGTTTTGTAAGTAGAAATAATATTCCATACAGTTTGAAATTTCTTTGATCTAGGGACACATGTGTACATAAAACAACTTAAAGGCGGAGGTTATTAGGAAGCAACAATACGTGGCTAATTGATTTTTTCGTGTTGACATTAGTTGTTGATGCTTCTGTAAAATTTAATCATGGTCAATTTCTATATAGAAATAATTGTACAATATATCTAAATAGATGGTACATAGTGCACAAAAGGCTCGACTTTATCATGTTGACAGTGAAAAAAAAATTGTAGTTTGTACGTGTTAATATCTAGCCTCATATATATTAAGTTAATGGCCTTTTTATCAGGTATGTGATAGTTTTCTTTTTTGAAATAGTACAGATGGTAGAAATTTAAGGTGACGCCTTACGATGGAGTAACTGTGAGTGGTGAAAAAGTAGATTATTATCTGTGACCAAAGGAAAAGTTTAGAATGTCTTGGAGGTGTATAAATGTTCCTTGCAGGAGGGACTATTTACTACAATAAAAAAGAACTATAGTCATGAATAATTTCGATTGGGACATACTGTTTAGTAAGCTACTTCATGGCGTCACCCATGATTGAGCCAGTGTCCTAATGGTATCTCTCATATATCAAGGTACAGTATTCTATCCTTGAAAGTATATATGGAGATAAATCCACACTTCGGCTTGAATTATTCATGCAGATTATTATCTGAATCAGGATAATTCGATTAATAAAGCACATATGGAGTTGAAATATACGCAGGCTGTGTCCATACACACCTCTCTTCCCAGCTACTTCCCGGCCAGGTAATGCCAGTTCTCCTATGTCCTATTTTTTAACAATATGGTGTAAATTGACCTTCCTCTAAAGCCATTAGCAATAGATAGGTGAAACAAACAATAAGTAAGTATGTTCGAGAAATGAACTACATGGTTTCGGCATGATTGCGTGGGGCTCGCCATCAAAATATGCCATGTACTGACTTAGTTATTCCCAATATGTAATTCATTTAGTATTTTTCTCTTAGAGATTAAGTGATACATTGATTTAATATTTTGGTCTATTTCTGATCATATCAAGATTTGTCATTTATACTTGAAAAATGGTTAAAGAAATAAGGTCAAAGTGCC
The DNA here is from genome assembly GCF_002162155.2 of Triticum dicoccoides. NCBI lineage: Eukaryota > Viridiplantae > Streptophyta > Magnoliopsida > Poales > Poaceae > Triticum > Triticum dicoccoides. The sequence continues at coordinate 62,211,968 of NC_041383.1, forward strand.
GGATTCCAATTCTAATTGCTTACATTGAGAAACAGATGGATTTTTCGAATTTGGTAGCTGAATGTTTGGTCCTTTATGTCTAATGTGCATCTCCTATGTAATTTGGACAAGCATGAAACATTTACGATTGACAAGTGGCATCACACCCCAATTTTATCATGATATTGTACTTAAGCGTTCGACACTTGAGACACAAATTTCATTAAATGAGACTTTAGAAACTAATTATTTCAAGTTCTGCTTAGGATTTTTTTTTATCTTTGGTTATCAAGAAAATAATTTGTATACGATATTCCTCTAATAACACCTTTAACCATATCGAGTATCAGCAAAAAATAGATTTCATATACAGTTTTCTACTGATTTCTTATCCTCAAAACTATAAATGAATCATAGGAGTACTCTCACGATACTCTTTATTTTAGAGATGAGTTTATTGGTCTGCGAGTTGCTTATATGTTACTCAATATGTTTAACCCATTGTTAGAACAAAGTAGGTTTGTTCATGAAATGAATTTGTGCTACAACTTTTTTTTCTTCCTAACAATACCATGCAAAAGAATATCTCTATATGTAGCTGATTTAAAGTTTTTCTTCTCATTTGTGTTCCCATAGCATGTTCTCGGTTATTTTGCATTTTCTTTGCTAAATATTGATCTTTTTCATAGTGAATTAGTAATTTATGAAATACCAGCAATGATATTTGTTTATTTCCCCCTATACGTCACAAAGGACTACTTTCATATGTTGTCATACTCCTGTATTCTAAATTATTTTGTGCTAGCCCGTGCAGTTGTACGGGTTCATGACTAGTTTACTTAAAGACCGTCACAAGAAAGATATTAGGACGACAGGATTTGGCAGCATAGAGAACTGCAAAATAACGGGCTCCATCTGCAGACCATTTGCAGCACACATCTACGACAACCTCAACACAGAAACCATGACAATAACCTTCGGTGATGCTACTGAAGACAAAAAAATCAAGATTACCAAGGAAGCTACCCACAAGGTGTTTGGATACCCAAACGGCACGCAAAGGTCAGCACCAAGGCCAGAGACTAGCCCGGCTTCAATGAAAGAACTGATGTCAGAGCTTGGCTTCAAAGATACAAAATTCGCGCCAAAATAACTGTTCGAGAAGCTACAAATATTGGTGGAAATAGATGATGAAGAATCAAACAGGAAATCAGTTAAAATATTTTTCCTTATTTTTTTCCACAATGTTGTCTGCGGGTCAAGCCGCTATCTTTGCACGGACAACTATAATGGTCAAGGACATGGACTATCCAGAAATGGCAAAGATGGATTTCTGCGAGGTAATTGTCGAATGTATTAGGGAAGGAGCCAAGACATGGCAAAAGCACAGGATGTTGCCTCAGGAGGAAAAGAACAAAAAGTACATCAATGGTTTGGCACAGGTACCAGTAATCATGTACCTTGACTCCCTGCTGCTGCCAACCGACACAAAAGAAATGCGGAAGATTGCAAAGACAATGGAAAAAATCTCATTACCATGAGCAAACCATCTCAAAGAGAGTGACCCAGCGAAAATAGCTAGAGCAGACATGAAAACGGACGGAAAAGCATGACCAGATGACTATGAATTTGGCAAGATACAGGTATAGCTCTGTTGTACATAAATCAGTACTTCCCTTTTTGAAAACAGTTTCCATTCTAATCAACTCCATTCCACCGAAACGATGCAGACATGGAAAGGAACAGCATAGAGGATCTTCTATACCAGCATAGCATCAACTTCGTCTTCAATTCACCAGATAGCAGGAGAACATCGTAAAGAACAGCAACACCAGTACACAACCAAGCTGCTACCACCTCCACCCAAGCGCCGGCGCGAACCACATGTCGGCACCAGTGGAAGCACGAAACCAAACAAAAACATCAGCACAGGACCAGAAGAAAGATTCCAAAGGATAAACAAATTGTTGGAAAAAGTGCTCCATGAAGCAGAACAGTTACCCGCAGTAACCACCAGGGCTAAACACCAATGCAACGAAAAAGAAGAGATATTGGATGAAAAAAACAAGGACAAAGTCGTGCAACAAACAATTGCCCTGATGGATTCTCTAGAACAACTCAGCCAATTTCAAGACATAGTTTGCACAAGGTACCTCACAGACAACGCGACCCTGCAGACGCTAGAGCAAGCAGTTCCAGCAGCATCAAGTAGACAAGTCGATGCCAGCCGCACGAATGAAATAGTGGCCACAACAGAACAAAGAGAAAGGAGAAAAGGGAAGAAGAGGACAAAGAGAGGAAGAGAAGAATAAAATCAAGGAACGTGGGCATTGACAAGAAGAAGATAAAGCGGCAAAAACAGGTAAATAAATAGTAATGCATGGTGCCATCCGCAAGCAAAACCCTGTTTTCATACCTCAACTGAAAAGAGCTGTGGCAATGCTTTCAAGAACGTACCAATAGCACACCAGGCCAAGATGAACTCCAACAGCATGATGGCGTCAACAACCCCAAAAACAAGAATGAATGCAACAAACAAAGCAACCTCACAACAGACAGTGCTACAACAACAACTACTCCAACACAAGCACAAGATGCGATCGACGTCAGAACCAGTGAAGAGGTCAGTATGAACATCCATTTTTCCTTTCAAAACTAGATAGAGTTATAAGTTAACTGACAAACCTTCAACAAAATATAGGCTCAGCTGGAGAACAATCAAGTCAGCAGTCCCATCAACCAAATGCAGGAGGCTCACCCACGTTAGCATAACAAACGACAAAGAAGAAGAAAACAACGAAGAGAAGGTAAAATTGCACAGCCCACTACACCCCACACCGAAAACTCATAATGGCAGGAATGAAAGTGAACCACAAACTCATATTGTTTGAACTCTAGGTATCACAATCACTGCAAGACCAAGAGACAACCAGTGTTGAAATTGAACCCCATAGTGAACCTCAAACAAACGAAGGAGTCACAGAACAGGAAGTTTGTGCACAAGAGATTTCCAGTGCCACGACATTGCAGATCACCATCACGAGTACAAAAGAGAAAACCCAAGACATCCAATCCAATGAGGAACTAGAGACTATTATACCTGGCAAAGAAACAGTCGATGCAGGCACAAATAACCCAATCATCAACACATAGTTAAAAATCAACAACAAACCTCTTTCAAACCATTTATGATGTCTGAACTATGTAATACACCCCACCACCGCAATACAACAATTATAAGGCATGTCTGGCCCTTTTCTTTGAACAAATGCAGGAAACAAACAAGTACATTGATCTGGAAGATCAAGAAACAACACAACCAAAGGAAACTGGAAAACACACAGAACTTCAAACAACAACATCTGAAGAGGTGATGTTACAAACCTGAGGCACAAATCAACTTCAAACCATAATTTCAATTTTTTATTGAACTGGAAGAGGAAGCAAGCAAAAGAACTCGCATAAACATTGAACAAGAAAAAGTAGAGGACAAAATGAGACAAGGAGAAGCCGTAGTTCCAGCAGGAGACAGTCCTGCAAATCCAAAGAAAGAGGTCTTATAAAAAGTTTGTAACTCAACAATCAGAGATGCACCCATTTCTTAAATACTTTTTCTATTGGTGCAGGCACAAGAAGCTCAGGAGAGCACCAACAATCAAGACCATCAAACACAACCAGAGGAGCCCAATGAACAACCCAAACATGTTCATCAAACGGTAGACAATAATGCCACTGAAGACCAAGCCACCAAAAATTCAATCACCAAGAAACAGCTACCAGATTCAGGGCCAGCGTCAACGATTGAAAAGGTGAAGTTACGAAACTTGCAAGCATGAAATTATAAAATTACCGCGTGCACAATTAAATAAACTCCAACCTACCACATCTGCACTCACTCCAATGCACTCTCACTTTGCCACCTCTATATTTGAACAGCTGCAAGAAAAAAACAAGGTCACTGACGATGAACAACAAAAAAAGAGCAACAGAAGGACCCAAAAACACCACGCGAAGAACATGTAGAACAATCAGCAGTAACAAGTACAGAGGTGAAAACACATAATACCTATGAATTAACTTATAGTTCAAAAATACACATTTCACATTTCACTACTTTCCTCAATCACAGAGAGAGGAGACAGATGAGGAAAAGGAGGCCAAAGAAGAAGAGCAAAATGTTCTTCAAACGGCAGACGTCAACGTCAAAGAAGACCAAGCGCCAAAATATTCACTCACCGAAAAAACCACAGCAGAGACGGCAGCAGCGACAATGACTGAAAAGGTAAAGTTACATAAGCTGATCCTCTGAAAGTATAAAATAGCTCTGTTGAAGCTCAAATGCACTGCCACTTAGCCACCTATGTGTTTCAAAAGATACAAGACAAAAACAACGGCAGCGGCAATGAACTCCAAAAGACAGAACAGGAAGATGCCCAAAAACCTCCACTCAACGAAGAACAAGCACAACAGTCAGCATCAGCAACGAGAACAGCAGCAGAGACAACAGAAACAGCAACAACTGAGAAGGTAAAGTTATATAAGCTGATTCTACAAAAATATAAAGTAGTTCCATGGTTGAAACTTACCACCTTTATGATTGAACAGCTGCAAGACAAAAACCATGACAGTGACGATGATCACCAAAACAAAGAACAAGACGGTACCCAAGAAACAACACCCAACGAAGAATAGGTGGAACAATCGGCATCACCAACGACAGCTCAACAGGTGAAGTTGCACGAAATGTTTCCACAAAATGACAACTTAATCACAATCAAAATAGCTCAAAGCATGCACCGAACGCTTCGCTATTTTCCCATAACAGCTGCTATAATTAAAATAAAGTAGCAAGTTAAATCATTTCAATGCTTTTTAAATGACAACGCAGAAAGACGAAGAAGGCAACCACAGAGATGCAACCAATGAAGCAAGCACACAAATTGTTCCGGAGAAAGAACCAGAAACTATCAAAGAAAACCCTACGCCGTCGTACGATGCCAATTCCCCTTGCAGACAGGTCAGTGCCATCCAGGTCGAGACTGAAAAACAAGACGGAAAAAACCACCAGCAAGACATAACGGTTCACAAGAAAAAACATGATGCCAAGAAAAGCACAGACGACTCAAATAAGGATGGAGAAGAAGCTGAACAAAAGGGTACAACGCAAAAAGAAGAACAAAACATGCCGCAGGAAGCAGAAGAAGAACAAGAAAGGAACAACACTCGACAGGACATATCTTCCAGCATTGAAGCAGGCAAGACAATAGAAACATAATTCCTATCTTGTGATCTTTGTGACTTGGAATTATTTATATTAAAATCAAATTCATCGCAGGCACAGTGGAGAAAGGTGGCAAAGATAGCGATTCCGTTAAAGAAGCCATCGAAGACCTGTACAACGCTGTATGCAAGCCATGGACAAAGAGAGAAATGTAAGTTCATGCAACTAACATAGAAAACATTCTTACACACGATCATTTTGACTGTATCATGTGTGAACCAAAACATTTTTCTAAATATACTTTGCAGGGATCAGCTTTTCATTACAACGAACAAGTTTGATGTAAATTTAGGACATGTCTCCGAAAGCTTCAAGGTCGGTAAATCAGTATGCACCGAAGCAATAGAGCCCATGCTAACAATCTTGAGAAAACAACTCAATGGCACACGGAGAAAGATTCTGTCATTAAGCAACACTGTAAGTAAATATCACGGCAAAAGAATCACGTTTAAAACACTATATATGACTTTATAAATAGATAAACTTCCCCTATAGCTGAACTGACAAATTCCCTTTGTCTATCTGTAACGAAACAAGAAGCACTCAATAAGGGAAGCCAACGACGAAGATCCAATGTGCTATGAAAATAATGATCAACAACAGAATAGAAAAAAATTATTACCTGCAAGGCTTATATCATTTTTCAACATGAAAGAAGAAGAAAAACTGCAAGATTATAACATGGTAAGGAGATCAGCTGTTTCAAAAACAAAAAACAATTTACGTATATGCTATGCAAAGTTCTCTTTTTATTTTATGTTTCTAAATATAAGAAGATTTCCAAATGTTTTCTTTTTATTTTGTGTTTTCCAGTTCCTTCTACCATGTTCGTTGAGCGGGTTTGAGCAAGACGAAACTATAAGTCATTACTTCACCATGACAGTTAACATGCAAAAACAGCGTTTTGAACTCCTCGACTCTTCAACTGCATATCCAGGCACAATAGAATTCTTCAACAATGTAACCAGCAAATTAATGAAAATCTGGAAGCACATAAGCACAGAGCTACAGCTTTCAGAAAAAAGCATCAACCATTACAAAAAGGTCAGACTGCAGGTGCCACTTCAATGAGAAGACACGTAAGCACTTCCAACATCTTCACTTATTTCCTTTTTTGTCAATACAACATTCAATACTACAATTACTGAAATAATTCTGTTCTTTCGTCTTTTCAATACAACAATTACCACTACCATTGCTCAAACTTTTCTCTTCTTTCCGTTTCTTGAATGCAACAATCTTACCAATACCATTCATCTAAATGTAGAATGGACTGCGCATTCTACATGTACATGAACCTGAAGCACTACTCCAGTGATGGAACAAAAGCAACCTTAAAGCCAGAACAAGTACGAAAGTTGAGGAAAAAGGTTCTATATCAACTAATCAGCCAACACAGAGGGAATACAAAACTATCACTAATCAAGTGTACAACAGGTAAGTCTTTTCAGAAACTAAATCTTACAGTTTCGTAACACTAGAAGAAGTATTTTTTTTAATTATTGTTTTACAGATATGCTGAAATATGAAGTAGATATGGAAGACAAAGAAATACAACAAGCAAAATGTTGCGTACTAGAAGAGTTTCCGCCAACTACTGGGCCAAAGAACATATTATGCATGCGGAAACCACACAAGAGCATGAAGTTATTGATATAGCCACTAAACGCAAAGATATTATGGATGTCAGCAGCCACGCCGTCGCCCAACAATCTTTCACAGTCCACGAACAAAATGATCCACCAATAGAACCAGATCAACCACCACCAGACGACAAGATACCACACCATGCCGAAGAGGAAACAGACGAGCAAAATATCAACAGCAATATCACGACCACAGAGCAACTGGAACAAACAGGCACTGATTTAAAAGAGGATGACAGAAGCAACGACGTACCAAATACACAACAACAGGTTTCCGAGCAGAAGAAACAGCATGTTCTTCTTCGAGAAGAAACAGCCTCAATAAGCAATCATCAAGGCACCTCCAGCACCATCTCTTTAGACTTCCTAAAACCAAAAACAATGGAAAAGCAGGAAGAAGTTGACGAATTTCTTTCAAACCTTAACCCACTACAACTACAGGTGTACAACGACCATATAAAGATGGGCTCTAACTTCGATTTAATCAAAACATGGCTGACCGAGCATGAAAGCTATGAATTCAACAAAAATCCCAAGCCATTTCTGGCAATCTTGCAGCAAGAGTCAGGAGAACATTCAATGCCTCAATCAGCTGAGAACAGCTCGGACAAGAAAATCTCGGTCAAGAAAAGGCGAGTAAAGCCTTCAAGAAGGCTCCTTGGAGAAATCAAGATTCCTACATTTGTCCCAGGAGATTTCAAATTCATGAACAAAGCTAGAGCACTCCATGAATACCTATTCAGCAAAGAAGGACAGGACGAATGCGGAGAGTAAGTACTTTCTCTTGCATAAACAAAAAAACAAACAAATGTTGCCCCTTTTTAAAACAGCCTAACTAATGTATAAAATTTTTCTGCTTGCAGTCTAAACGTATATATTAGCTCGACGCGACCCGATTGGATTACAGGAAAACAAATAATGGCACAGCTAATGAAAGGAGATGATGGACAGATGGAGGGCTCCATCGCAAACGCATTCTTCGACGAATGGACATCGCAGCAACAATACAACACAACCAATAAAACCATACTTCCTGCAGAATTTGCAAACGTATGAAGTCCATTTTGACAAAAACACTGGCATCATTTCAGTGAATACAAAGATTGAACTAAAAAGTAGAAAACTTTTTGGTCGCAGGTCATGCTCGGTGTTAAAACTGGAGAGGAAGGAGGACTAGCAGAATTCAATGAGGAAGAAGCATTGAAAGAGTTTGCACCCCTTGTAACAGGCAAGGAACTTTTTAAGAAGAAGCTGGTAAGTTAATAGAAATATAGAAACATAACTCATTCTTCCTACAGATTGCACATTCACATGTCATTTAATTCTCTTGACAAGAATTAACTTTAACTCACTCTGTCTCCAAACACTGCAGATTATGATACCTCACAACACAGATAAACACTACACACTGTACGTGCTCAACAAGTACACGAACTCCATCGACATACTTGACTCACTGAATTACAGACACGGAGACAGAAAAAAACATGGAAAACACACCATAAGGACCACCAAGAACTGGTACATCAATTCAACCTTGTTTCCTAATTAGTTTTCCAATTCATGCATTCCCTTTATTAATAGCAAAACCGAACAATAACACAGATTAAAAGGATGCACGCAGTCATGAAGAAGCATTATGGCGAAGCGGAGCTACAAGCCAACAGCGAACCAAACTGGTCGCGGATAGCACAAACACCTAACAGAGTTTGCGGGCCAAAACAGCAGGGTACCCAATGCGGACACTTCATGGCTCAATTTGCAAAATACTGGAATGGCATTGAACTCATAAAAGATGATGAGGATTTCAATGTAAGTGAATAGTACAAGAGCAACGATTTTAATTTTTACAAGCAGCACTACTTGAATACTTCAATATCCGATAACCTCCATGCAGCAAAGCAACGTAGGTGCCGAGTGGAAACCGGAGTTCCTTTTTACAGCCATATTTGGTGAAACAAACAAAGTAAAGTGGGAGCAACTACCTGGAAGAATCAAAGAATTCAAAGCAGAAACTTCAAAGTTCTTCTCCACCAAAACATGTAAGAAAATCATTTCTACTTATCCTCTTTTTTTTTAATAACCTACGCATCACACGGTGTTCACCAACATCTTTCGTATCACGAGAGCTTACATATTACATATCTGCTTCCGTTGACTGAAACAGATGAAACAGAAAGGAAAAAAAGACAAAGCACCAGTCCATATCCAAAACATTCTCATTGCTTCCAACACACAGAGGAGGCGTCCGACCTCTTCCATCTAGTCATGAGCGACAGCTGGCAGGAGAAATACAAAAGGTGAGTTGTTTTCTATTGCACCTCAAAATAGTTAGACAGAGGCCAAAAATAATGTAAGAATATGTTTCTCACTAACCGTCACCTCCAAAATAATTTTATCTCCCTTGTCGCAGCAAAACTATATTTAGGCGCATCCGCAGGGACAGTGAAAGCACGCAACTTACTGGAGCCCAGCTGAAGGCAGTATTTGGTCCAAGACCAGCACAAACGAACAAACGACATCATATGGAAAAGAGGATCCTCGATGACATAGCAGAAATCTGGAAAAGCAGACAAGAATCAAAACAGAGTGACAGAGTAATATTAGGCCCAAACTTTGCAGAGGTAAACTTTTAAAAAGCAAAATCTTGTGAACATTGCAACAACTACTCTTTTTATATTCTTAGACGGCTCTTTTTTCTAACAGTTTTTTTCATCATAAATATTGTTTGCAGCATATATTGGATTTGAACAAACACACAACTAGTATTACAAAATTTAAAATGAATTGCAAAAAAAACAAAGAATCAGCTAGTTCCCATGTATCTCAAGGAAAATCAACGAAAAAAGCTCTCAATAGCAAACATGGTAACAACCTATTCTACCATGACAAAAACAGAAAATATGCATTCTATTAAATTACTTTATATTAAACTGTCATCTAAGCAACAAGTTTTTTGTACGCAGATATTCATTCCAATGGAGAAGCATGACCGCTATGTACTATATGTGATGGACAAATACAAACACAAAGTTCACATTACTGATCCTCGAGAAACAACTCACGAGGAATTTGAGAAAGAAAAGATAGACATCGACAAATTAACACCAGAAGAAGCAAGCCGACTACTTCAGGAAAATGAAGATGCCAGAAAAGAAAGAGAAAGACAGTTTCACAAATATCATGTTCATAAGACGGCAATCGTAAGCATTTATACATAACAATTTTTTCAGTTTTACAAGTTGCAATATTAAAACAATTAATTACAAAATACAATATTCCCAAGTACCTAGATTTAAAGAAGTCTTCAACATCATAATAGGACAAACAATGAATGTCAAGGGTACAAGATGGCAGACTCATACCGTGCAAGATGTTCCAGTGGTAGAAAAGGGAGAATCAACATTTGTTGTTTTAAAGCTTGCATTCCTCTACAATGGTGAAAAGTTTGTCGAAGACCTGGAAGATTTGTCTATAAGTTTATATATATATACTTATAAACAACTTATATGCACAAACTCTAATAATATACTTCTCCTCTCGGCAAAATTTCACAGGATGAGGTCAAAGACTGGAGGGCAGAGGCAATGTACATTCTCTTAAATAGCGAGATGAATCAAGTCAAAGCTAGTGAAATGGGAGACGAGATTAGCAAGATCTTAAGGAAAAATGAAGACTAAAACTTTCGATGTAGCCCGCGAAGCTAATTCTATCTAGATGTGACAAAACAGTTTGTCAATAACTCACATTTATATGCAATGTAGTTAGAAATTGCGTGCTCATGTTAAAAAAAGAACTATTTCGACAACAGTGCGTCTTACATCATAAGAGAGCGCCAGTAAACTATAAACAACAATGCCTCTTCTTATTTGTACAACAGTAGTGACTCCAAAAACGAACCCTTACGCGTGACTCTGGAAAGCACCGTCCCGTGCCTCCAGAGGCGACATGGCCTCGTGCCACCAAACCCTGGGTCACCATGCCTCTGGGCAATATCCATACACACACATACCCTTACGTGTGACTCTGGAAAGCACCATCCTGTGCCTCTAGAGGCAGAGGCGACATGGCCTCGTGCCACCAAACCCTGGGTCACCATGCCTCCGGGCAATATCCACACACACACATACCCTTACGCGTGA
>NC_041383.1:62223183-62223810 GCF_002162155.2 Triticum dicoccoides
GTCCCGTGCCTCCAGAGGCGACATGGCCTCGTGCCACCAAACCCTGGGTCACCATGCCTCTGGGAAATATCCACACACACACATACCCTTACGCGTGACTCTGAAAAGCACCATCCCGTGCCTCCAGAGGCTACATGGCCTCGTGCCACCAAACCCTGGGTCACCATGCCTCCGGGCAATATCCACACACACACATACCAAGAGCGCCTCAACCGTTGCTAGATCCTACGCACACTTGACTTCACATGCTTCAAACTCGTGCCTACGGAGGCAACATAACAATGCCTTTGTAGTATGCACACATGTGCATACACACACAAACATATATATCGTCAACAAAGCATAACTCTTAACCAGACGTGACTGCACATTCTTCAAACCTATGCGTTTCGAAACAAAGTAGCTTACCTTTTGCACGACCTGCTAGGAGGTTTCCTCGCACCAGAGGCACCGTGTCACACCGCGACGGACAATGCGCCGCACGAACCAGCACGCTGCACGAACCAACACAGACTTCGACCAACACACACTTCGACTTATGCCCCCCCTTCAAGATGTTTATGAAAATTAAACGAGCCGAAGGCGAGCAGGAGGTTCCCTCGCGCCGAAGGCGCCGTGTCACACCGC
>NC_041383.1:62224293-62231993 GCF_002162155.2 Triticum dicoccoides
GAAGGCGAGCAGGAGGTTCCCTCGCGCCGAAGGCGCTGTGTCACACCACGACAGACAATGCGTCGCACAAACCAGCACGCCGCACGAACCATCACACACTTCGACCAACACACACTTCGACCTATGCCCCCCCTTCAAGATGTTTATGAAAATTAAACGAGCCGAAGGCGAGCAGGAGGTTCCCTCGCGCCGAAGGCGCCGTGTCACACCGCGACGCACAATGCGCCGCACAAACCAGCACGCCACACGAACCAGCACACACTTCGACCAACACACACTTCGACCTATGCCCCTCCTTCAAGATGTTTATGAAAATTAAACGAGCCGAAGGCGAGCAGGAGGTTCCCTCGCGCCGAAGGCGCCGTGTCACACCGCGACGCACAATGCGTCGCACAAACCAGCACACTTTTCTTCAATTTAGTAAAGTTATACACCCGTGCCTCTCCTAGTGCTCACCTGTGCCTATAAAGAAGTGACACGATTGAACAATTCTGAAGACTGCCGTTTTACAATAAAAAGTTGCTTTTTTCGTTACTTGAAAGGTCACATATGATAGTGTTGGTAGTCCCCGCCCGTAACTCCCCATAAATCTCCATTACCCGGAAATATAATGGGAACAGGAAGGGAAACGTGAAACGGAAACAGGGAACCAAGCGCGTGAACTGGTATTTATTTTTGTTTTCGCGTGGAAAGGGAAAACGAAAAAATCTAATAGTATGAGGGTCAAAGTGCAAAACGCACGAAACCACAAACCGGAAAGGGAAAACCAGGAACCAACCGCGCCACTTGGTTTTCCCTGGTGGGAGCGCTCCACGCGAGACACTTGTCACGCGCGGGGCGCTCCCGAACCGCTCGTTACGAGCGCTCCTTCGGAGCGCTCGTTAACTAGTTGCTCCCAGAAAGCCTTGGTAGAATGTAGCACCGTGTACAACGTTGTAGCTAAAGCTGGGCTTGAGCAGCCCGGTCCGACAACCCAGCCTGAGCCCTGATATAAGTGTTTACATGGGATGTGGGCTGATCCTGACGGGACCTCCTATACGGCGCGTGACGCGCTCGCGAACATGCTAGTGCACACCCCTCCCCTCCCACGCGCCCCTAGTGGCCAGCCCATGAATAGGTCTGGACGGCCTAGGTTTTTAATACGTTTTTATTTTTTGGTTTTATTTTTATTTCTAATTTTAGTTTTTTCTTCTTCAAATAATTCAGAATTTTCAAATTTAACCAAAATTTATTTAATGTTCATCATTTCAAAGGATTGAACATTTTTGAATTTTAATAAACATTTTTTATTTTAATGAACAATTTTTATGAGCATTTTTGATAATGATGAACATTTTTTGTATTTAATTAACTGATTTTTAATTCAATGAACATTTTTTGAACTTTATAAACAAAATTGGTATTCAAGAACTTTTTTAAAAAAAATAGATGATTTTTTAAAAAAAACTGGATGAACATTTTTAAAATTGATGAAGAAATTCCGAATTTGTTGAAATATTGTTTCAATTCGATGATTTTTTAAAAAAATTGATAACTTTTTAAAATCTGATGTTTTTTTAATATTATGAACATTTTTTGAATTGTTGAACATCTTTATACATTGATGAAAAAATGTTCACGAATTTGGTAAGAAAATTCGCAAAAAATGAAAAAGTAAAGAAGAAAAAAGAGAAAAGAAAGAGAAACGGAAAGAAAAAACAAAAGGAAAAAAGGGGGATATGGGCTGGCCCATATGAACGCCCAGCGCGTGAGGGAGAGTGTGCGCCAGGTCACTCGGTGACGCCCTACACGCTTTGGATATCGAAAGTTTTCTCGCAAAAAAAGAGTTGATTAATCGTGTCTTGTTCGTTTTCAGATCTTCTGTCAAACAGAGGTGATGAAGTTGTTGATATTGGTCCTCAAGTTGTTGAAAGTCTCATGCACAAAAGTGTTGTTGATATGGAAACAGGCAGAAGAAGGAAAACACCAAAATATATCAGGTTGCTAAGCTACTTGAGCGTGCAATATATACTTTCTTTTACAAAAACTTCCAATCTATTCATCAACAGTCAAGGTAGTACAAAGAATACGAGAAATAAAAATTATATTCAGGTCAATAGACCACCTAGCGACGACTACAAGCACTGGAGCGAGCCGAAGGCGCGTCTCCGTCATCGCCCCTCCCTTATTCGAGTCGGGCAAACATTGTTGTAGTAGAGAGTCGGGAAGTCATCGTGCTAAGGCTACATAAGACCAGCGCACCAGAACAGCAACCACCGCCAATCAAGAAACATCTAGACTGGAAGTATCCAACCTGCAGACACATAGACTAACGAAGACCAGATCCAAACTGATCCACCAAAGACAAACGCCGACCAGATCCCACGAGATGCGCTGGAGACACACCTCCACACGCCCTCTGACAATGCTAGAAATATCGCCGAGACGGGGCTAGATGGGGAGGACCTTATTCCATCTTCAAGAAGTCGCCTCCACCTCATCTTCCTGAGCATGGCACAAATCCTAACAAAACTCAAAAAAACATCTAAAAACGAAGCCCTCCCGCCAGTAAGGGCCGGGATCCACTGCGCCTCCATGATCTAAGGACCATAGGAGACGAGGCGGACCAGCGGCGGTGCCGGTGAGAGGCAGGGAAACCCTAACTCGAAGGTTGCAGCAGGCAGACGCATGGCTATCTAACTATGAGCAACCATGACCTCCTCAAAAAAAATGGGGATGTCGACCCAACAATTTGGCGCATTGGGCTTCCGCTCTAGGCTGCGCCCTCTGCGACACTCGTACTATTCAAAACAGGCTTCTTACCAATGAAAAAATAACGTGCTATGACAAAATAGCGAGGCTCTTAAAATACTCTATTAGCGCGCTATATCGCACTATAGCATGTTATTAGTGAGATATTTTAAATTGATCTATTTAGCGGGACATTGCTTAAAATACTATAGCGTCTTATTAGCGATGCTATAGCGCGCTATTTTGTTTCACCGCTTACAAGCCATGCACTCTAATCACCGCCAAAGAGGCTCAATGCAATTATCCACGGAATTCTGCTATATTCAGGTTCCCATACTTCGTCATGGTAACCTACTTAGCGGACAAAATATCCATTTAAGTGGGCCGGCCTTCAATGCACCTCAATCTTTGCTACCTCGGATGAATAAACTCCTATCCGTAAGTTCAGCCGTCAAGTGTTATGTGTTGATTGTACTAGAAGTTGCAGCAACCAGAGGGAGGTTGATGATAATTAATCCAATGGAGCTTTGTCCAATCATTCCCACCTGCTTAATTAGCTACTGATCCCAGACTAACTAAACAACATCTAATGAGTGGCTGTAGCTAACACTTGTTTTAAAATTTTATTTGTTGCGATTAGAACACTTACTAATTTAGTTGACAACGTTTATCTCGATCGTGTCTTTTGTCGTTACTGTGTGGTCTAGTCTATAGCCTATAGGCGGTGCGCACGCGATCTGATATTCCGATCCGTGTAACAGCGATTTCCTAACAGATATTGGCGCCTCAAGCCTGATACATATGCTCCAAATCACCAGAAACCAATCCACATTTTTGTCCGCATGAAACATGCTGTGCTTAATTTAGTGATTTAGCGGTCATAAAGATCAAAAATAATCAACGAAAGATTTATATGAATTAAGGAGTACATCAATTGGAACTGGACGGTGAAGGATCACATGGTCACAATCCCAGGAGCAGCAGTTCCACGTGCTATCCCCTCATAGCATCTCTAGTAGACCCCGTGTAATGCCGACCCACATAACGTGTTTACAGTTCCTCGCGGAACTGTTTTGGAGGGGCGAAATCGTGCGCTGCAGAATAGACCTCGTATATGAAACTGCATAATTTGAAGAAAAAAACTTTCGCGGGAGTAATTGGAACCACACTAATCGTTCATAGTTCATCACATACTATATGATCATACATAGATTCTACTACTACTACTACTACTACTACTACTACTACTACTAGAGGGGGGTAGGGGATCTGCGGGCTCGAGGCGGCTACCAAAATGGACGAGCTCGTGGTGGTGGAGGAGCTCAGTTCTCCTCGTCGGAGCTGACGAGGTCGACGTACTTCTCCCTATGCTCCTCGCGGATGCGTTGCCACTCCTCGGCCTTGTCCTTCACAGCGAGGTTGGCCGCGACCGCCTGCTGGAAAAGGAGGTCTTCGAGCTCCACGTCGTGGCGGCGATGCTCCGCCTCCTCTCGCAAGCTCCGTTCGGCAATGGCGGCCGCGACTGCACCGACATCGTCGTTGACGAAATTTTTGGGCCCGACGACGCCTAGGCGCGCGATCTGGTCCGCGCCTGCTTGACGGCGACAAGCCCGCCCTCCTTCGGCTCCTGCTTGACGGTGACGATCTCCTCCGCCCACTCCCTCTTCGCGAGGAGAAGCGCCGCGTCGGAAGAGGAAGATCCCACGACAGTGGTGAGCCACGAGGCCGACGAAGAGCCCGCGGTCGAGGAGGGCGTCCGCCCGTGCCGATGGTCGTACTCGTCCGTCTCGCGACGGAGGAGCCTTGCCGGTGGCTGGAGGCCCGGGTTGGTCTACTTCCCCGCCGCACGCTTCCTCACGCCGTCCGCACGGACGCACCGCTCGCGCTCGGGGTCGCTGCCCCCGCCGGAGCTGCGGCCGGAGCTCCACATGGCGGCCGAAGGCGGAAGTGGGCTCACCGGCGGCAAGAAATGTGAGGGAGGGAGTGGGAAATTGCGGCGAAACGCGGCGGTGGGGGGATAGGGTTTCGACCTGTATCTGCCCCACAAACTCGTAGTTATACGGATTCGGGGGTGAGCTTTGCGGGCCGCGGTAAAAAAAAAGGCCGGGCGAGTATATAGGCTTTGTTTTGGGTAGAAAAATGGACCGAGCCCGTATACTCGCCGGAGTTATGCGGGTTCGCACCTTATACGGGGTCTGGTAGAGATGCTCTCGGAAGAGTACAATACTACCAATGCAGGACAACATCGTACATAGTTGTGAATTTATTTTATTTTTTTGAAAAAAACTGAATGGGTCGATACAAGATGTGTCTACGTTCCTACAAAATTCAAATTAGAGTTTGGTCTATGCAGATAAGCAAATAAGATAAAACCAGGGAAAGATAAGCAGTACTAGTTGGTAACATTATAATCTTGCTGTCCATGGGTGACGAACTGATTTTTACGCAGATCTTACGGTTGTTTTGAGAGTCGCTGAAGACAAAGGCTAATCAGGTAGGAGCCCGAGAAGATCTCATTGGTGATTACTAAGATATGGTATTTACCTAAGTTCCGACCATTGAGATGAGTAATAGCTCTGACTCCTACTTCGAGTTTATATTGACATGATGATTTACGTAGTACAAGCACTAGTGCAGAACCGGGCTTTAGTGCCGGTTCGTGACGGCCTTTAGTGCCGGTTAGCGAACCGGCACTAAAGAGTGGGGACTAAAGGTCCCCTACCATTAGTGACCGGTTCGTCACGAATCGGCGCTAAAGTGCCACCACGTGGCACGAGCCAGGCCCGTTTGCGTGGAGAGCATTAGTACCGGTTGGTAACACCAACCGGTACTAAATGTTTGGGCGTTTTTTTTTTAATTTCTTTAATTTTGTGTTTTCAATTTAATTTAGTGATTGTTTTACATTATAATGAGTTGTTAAATCATTAGGTGAAAGTACCACGGATTAGTTTGAACTGGATGCATTATTGGATATCTCTATATATAGCTAGCTAGCTAGAGTATATGCCATATCCATATTATACTTGATCAACTATATAATACATAAGGATATGGCATATACTTGATCACTTAGCTAGGCAGGATTCATCGAGCTGAAACTAATCTGCAGTTTCTTTCATTAAATGATATAATAATTAACTAGCTATCTAATCACCACCAGCACTACTAGCTTAAAGAAGAAACATTCACTTGTATACCAGAAGCAAAAATATTATCGATTGAGTTCAACATGATTGTCATGATATTATAAGCATTCATATATATATATAACACCACAAAAGCAAATCACTTAAATTCAGAACGAAGAACACGAACATGAAAGGACAAGTACTAATTAAGAGCGGCATGAAGAACTAGCTAAATCACTCCTGCTAGCTACTCTCTCTCTCTGATAAAATAGCATAGAACAAGTATAGCTCTCCTGATTGATCATACTGGAGCATGCCGATAAACATGTCTCCTAATCGTGGGCTGCGCTTCTCATTGCTGCCCCCTAGTACTTCTCTGCGATCATTAACAATTTTCCTCCAATCTTTCACTATTAAGCATTCATCGCTTCTAGAAATCATGAATGCATTCATGTGCAATGCAGGATATCTTGGCCGTAAGCTAACAATTGACATCTGACATTTAGTCTCGATCCCCTGAGGCACAACTGTCATTGGGAGTCCCTGTTGAAGAACATTGTATAGTACTTAATTAATATACTTAGCAATGAAAGTTTAGCAAAAAAATTATGTATGCAAAATATACACTGAGGACAAATAGTAAATATCTTACCATCATTCCTAAATAGGTAGTACAATACCATCACTACTGGTCACACGTTTTGAGTACTAACATTTCTAAGTGCAGGAAGAAAATTTGTCTTGACAGTATGAAGATCCTCAAGCCATGAAACATAATGACTTATCTCCTCGCAGTTTAGTTCAGCTCCGGAACAGTAATAGGTCATGTCTACCAAGCGCCGGACATGTTTGGTTGAATGGAGATAAGCTGTCAATAAAAATTAGTTGTCAGTTATTTTTGAATAAGCAATATCAAAGACAAAAATATAGTTGAGAAGAACTCACATAATGGTAGAACTGGAGGCGTCTGCACATCGACCCATATGTCTCTATTACCTTCAATATCATCTTCCGGACGAATATCAAAGGTGAGAACCATACCAGACTCAAATGCATAAGCCTTGCATAGTGCTTGCCAAGTTTTGCATTCAAAATATGTGTATGTGTGTGTATTGTATACTTTGACGTTGAAAGTATAACCATCATGCTCAGTTTTCAGGTAAGCTCTCTTTACTTTCATAGTTTCCATATCTTTGGAACCTATCTTATCCAAGACAAAAATTCTTGCATGGCACGGGATGCGCTAGTAGAATAGTAAAAATTAAAGATTATAAGTCAGGCAAATCAAGCATATATAAGTCATGCTTAATTACAAAAACAGACTTTGTCGTTGTGACTTACTGTATCGAATTCGAAAGTCTCATCCAGCTTGATACTGAATCGTCTACCATCAACAAGGAAATTTCTGTCGCACTGGCCGCGCTGGTCTTCACAGTAATCGCACATAATGAAATTATTTCCGTCGTCAGACGACATTTCCTATGTTCATATTAGGCGAAACATTAATCACTTACTAATTCAATTAATTCAACTACTTCTACTAATTCAACTAAGCATTTACTAAAATAAACTAGTTATATTAATTCAATTAGTTTAAAGCATTTACTAAAAATAAACTAGTTCTATATATATTAATTCAACTAGTTCAACTAAACATTTACTAAAAATAAGCTAGTTATATTAATTCAACTAGTTCAAACTAAGCATATACTAAAAATAATCTAGTTCTATATATTAATTCAATTAGTTCAACTAAGCATTTACTAAAAATAAACTAGTTCTCTATATATATTAATTCAACTAGTTCAACTAAACATTTACTAAAAATAAACTAGTTATATT
>NC_041383.1:62233043-62234082 GCF_002162155.2 Triticum dicoccoides
TGTATGGAGCGGGCCGGGCGCGTACGGGCGGCGGCGACGACGGGCGGCGGGGGCCTATGACGGCGACGAGACGGGCGGCGGCAGCCAGGGACGGAGACGGGCCGGCGGCGGCCGGGGACGGCGAGACGAGACGGGCGCGGCAACGACGACGGGCGGCGGGGGCGCGCGGCGACGACGACGACGGGCGGCGGGGGCGACGAGGGCGACGGCACAGCGGCGCGGCGGCGTCGGCGTCATCGAGATTGAGACTCGCGCGCGCGAGAAGTGGAACGACTGGCGACGATAACTGAATTTTCGTAAGTGTCATATATATAGGATGGGCCTTTAGTACCGGTTGGTGGCTCCAACCGGTACTAAAGGCCAATTTTGGCCAGCCCAAGCAGCGGAAAACGTGGGCCTTTAGTACCGTTGGTGGGTCCAACCGGTACTAAAGGGCAACACATTGGTACCAGTTGGAGAGGCTCCAACCGGTACTAATGCCCGTGCGCTGCCACCCCGCAGTGCGCTACGTTTAGTCCCACCTCGCCGAGCGAAAGGTAGCCGCACTGGTTTATAAACCCAGCCACGGCTGCCCTTTCGAACTCCTCTATATAACAGGCTTCTGAGCCTAATTAAGGCGCGCTGCGCTGTGAGCCTGCTGACCCTACTGGGCATGTATTTGCACACCCAAGGTCTGGCAGGCCCACTGGGCAGCGCCCCAACATGTTTTTTATAAATTATTTTCTTTTCTACATTATTTATTTTCTTCTATTTATTTTTCACTAATTTTTTATATAGTTATTCCTTTTCTGCTTTATTTTTTTCTTCTATTTATTTCTGAATAGTATTTATTTTCTTCTATTTATTTTTCAGTAATTTTTTATATAATTATTCCTTTTCTGCTTTATTTTTTTCTTCTATTTATTTCTGAATAGTATTTATTTTCTTCTATTTATTTTTCAGTAATTTTTTTATATACTTATTCCTTTTCTTCTTTATTTTTTTTCTATTTATTTCTGAATAGTATTTATTTTCTTCTATTTATTTTTCAGTAATTTTT
>NC_041383.1:62235056-62235651 GCF_002162155.2 Triticum dicoccoides
ATATTAATTCAACAAGTTCAACTAAGCATTTACTAAAAATAAACTAGTTCTATATATTAATTCAACTAGTTCAACTAAACATTTACTAAAAATAAACTAGTTCTATATATTAATTCAACTAGTTCAACTAAGCATTATATTTACTAAAAATAAACTAGTTATTATATTAATTCAACTAGTTGAACTAAAATTAACATATTTCTAATTCATCGATGATAATATTTCTAACATTCTAAAAATAAACTAGATGGTTCTAATTCATCTAAACATTAGAAATTAAACAGAAAATAAGTAAAAAAAATGTGTGTGTGTGTGTAGTGTGTGTGTATATGTGTGTACATGTGTAGTGTACGTGTAGTGTACATGTGTGTGTTTGTGTGTGTCTGTGTGTATGTGTGTGTGTAGTGTGTGTGTGTGTGTACATGTGTGTGTGTGTGTGTGTGTGTGTAGTGTGCATGTGTGTGCATGTATGGAGCGGGCCGGGCGCGTACGGGCGGCGGCGACGACGGGCGGCGGGGGCCTATGACGGCGACGAGACGGGCGGCGGCAGCCAGGGACGGAGACGGGCCGGCGGCGGCCGGGGACGGCGAGACGA
>NC_041383.1:62240229-62244015 GCF_002162155.2 Triticum dicoccoides
TTCTTCTTCTTCTTCCTCTTCTTCTTCTCCTTCTTCCTCTTCTTCTTCCTCTCTTCTGCTTCTTCTTCTTCTTCTTCTTCTTCTTCTTCTTCTTCTTCTTCTTCTTCCTTTTTATATAGTTTGAGAAGTAACACAGAAAAAATGCATTGATCAGTACCGCCTTTCAGCCAAAACGCGCTACTGCTACAGAGAAGTACATAAAAAATACATTGATTATCAATGATCTTTTTGTATAGAATCTAAATTATCAATAGGAATCTACCACCAATTTAAGAACCGGCGAAGACTCCTATTGCACCCTCAGATCCTACACATTGAGTTCAATGAAGACCAAATGCTTGTGATAGTTTGAGAAGTAACATATTTAAGATAGTCAGATTCTTGCTAAGGGAGCGATGTGGGACTAAAAATAGCCTCTGCCACAACCTCTTTAGTACCGGTTCATGCCACGAACCGGTACAAAAAATGTTGGTGCCCGACCAGCATCTTTAGTACCGGTTCATGGCACGAACCGGTACTAAAGATTCGCAATGAACCGGTATTAAAGGTCTCCTCCCGCCTAGTCATTTGAACCGGCACTAATGGACGCATTAGTGCCGGCTCATATGCAAACCGGTACTAATGTTACTCATATTAGGTCTTTTTTCTACTTGTGAAGAACAAGATTGCATCTAGAAATCCTAGTCCTATGAGAATGCCAACTTAAATGACTTGAGTCTTTGGTCTCCAAGCTTTTACATTATGTTTCTTAATCCAACCGAAATGACTTGAGTCTTTGTTCTCCGAGCTTTTAGATTATGCGTCTTAATCGACAACAAGTCTTCAGCCTGAGCTCCAACCGAATTAGGCTTTTAGATGTGAATAGTGTCATTCTTGCTTTTGTCTTCTTTTGACACTATTCTTGATGGATTTGTCTTTTTTGTTTCTCCTTCTGTATTTTGAATTTTGATCTGAATTTTTTAGCGATTGTCGACATATGTTTTGTGAACATCCATATGATTTTTTTAGAACTTTATGACATGTAAATATGAATTTTGCAGGTTGGTATCATAGTATCGCGTAGGACTGGTATCACCTGATATTTTCCCACTGGTTTATTACCATATTGTAACAAAACTGTCTTTAAAGTCTTGTCCTAACTTATCCAGTGGGATCTACATTGCTCTTGCCTTAGGTTGGCCATAGTGGGGGTAACATAAGCGGTATCATGCATTTGGGACTCGCAAACATGCTTATGTAGCAAACGAGAGATGGTTATAGTAACATAGGTAGATACCGTATCATAATTAATGTTATGTTACTATATGTCTTGCATGGCAATAAATGAGACCATATATAATACTAATCTATGATATTATGCACTATATATGTAGTATCACACACTAGTATCATATGCATGATACTAGTGTATGATACTCCCCATTATGACCAGCCTTAAATGGTAAAACAGGTCATTAATTGGATGGACAGTTGGAGCAACAACACCATTTTCTAATTTCCTGAAATTAACCTTTAATGGGCTGATGTCTTTTTTACTATGAAAGGGCTCCCGGCCTTGCTCGCGACCATTACAAGCAGAACTCGTGGCATGCTCGACTCAACCTTGCGCTGCAATGGTCCTCGCTGCCGGTGGACGTAGAAATGGACTGTCAATATGCCGTAAAACTCATTAAATCTGAGACTCTGGATAGGTCGCCACAGGAGATGACAGTGCAGGAAGTGAAACGTCTCCTAGGTGTAAGAGCATCTCCAGCCGCGCCCCCAGCAGGCCCCCAGGGCGACTTTTTTCGCGCTGGCGCCAAAGAAACCCCCCAGTCGCGCCCTCAAGATGCAGAAATCCGCCGGCTCGGCCCGTTTTTGGACCCGGCGATCCTAGGCCGAACCCAGCGAACTGGGGGCGCTCGGGGGCTCCGGCGAAAGGGGAAAACACGCCTGGGCCACACTGTCAGGCAAAAAGTCAAGGCAATCGTCCAGATTCGCCCCCTCCCCTTTCCCACGCACGCTCGGCCACTAACCTACCGATCCCGGCGCCGCCTACCGCCCTGCACGCTAGATAGGCCATTTCTCGCCGGAAAAGAGAGAAGGTTTAACCGCGGCAACCTCTCCACCACCTTCCGGGTGAGTTTTCCGACGCTCCGGCCGAGCAGGGCGGTATACCAGCGGCTGTCCGCCCACCACGCCCGCCAGGTGTTCGGCGATTTGTCTGCTCGGCGATGGACTCGGACGATGGTGAAGCGCTTGCAGCGCTGCTGGAGGAGGAAGTCGCTGCCGACGTACAGGACGAGGAGCATTTCATGGTCCTCGCCGCCCTCGCCGGTCTGCTCGCGAGCAATGAAAAGCCGCAGCGAGGTGGCTCGGCGCCGGGGCGGCTGAAAGCAAAGAACCGGCATCGTCTGGAAGGCTATTGCATGCTCTACTCCGACTACTTCGTCGACGCTCCACTGCACAGCGACATAGTATTTTGGCGCCGTTATCGGATGAGCCGAAAGCTTTTTCTCAAGATTGTAAATTCCAACCGGGAGTTCGACAGCTACTTCAAGGCAAGAACGATTGCACCGGCAAACTTGGATTCACCTCAATCCAGAAATGCATGATAGCTATGAGGATGCTTGATACGGAGCTCCCGGTGATTCACTGGACGACTATGGGCGCATGGCCGAGTCCACGACCATTGAGTGTTTCTACAAATTCTGCAGGGCAGTGGTGGCAGTGTTTGGACCGCAATACTTGCGATCATCCAATGTTGAAGACACTGCTCGGATCCTAGCGCAGAATGCAGCAAGAGCATTTCTTGGGATGCTTGGAAGCATCGGCTGCATGCATTGGAAATGGAAGAACTGTCCAAAGGCGGTTGTAGTGCGGTACTTGAGGTAGTGGTCACACAAGACCTTTGGATTTGGCACTCCTTCTTTGGTATGCCAGGAACTCACAATGGCATCAACGTGCTGCAGTGCTCCACTATCTTTGCCAATCTTGTTGAAGGTCATTCTCCTCCGGTGAACTTCGAGGTCAATGGGCGGCACTACAACAAGGGATACTACCTAGCTGATGGCATCTATCCGAGATGATCTACATTTGTGAAGACTATCTCAAACCCTGTGTCAGGAGGCAAGAACTCCCACTTTGCGAAGGTTCAGGAGGCTTGCAGGAAGGATGTTGAGCGGGCATTTGGTGTGATCCAATTTCGGTTTGCTGTTGTCCAGTACCCTGCGCAGACCTGGTCGAAAGATCAAATGTGGGAGATCATGACTTGCTGTGTCATCTTGCACAACATGACCATTGAGAGCGGGCAGAAAGAGCCAGTGTTTGACACTGAACCATATTGCAGGCAGGGTCCTCTTGCGCAAGTTGATCACCAGCTACCGGCAACCTGGACTGCCTTCCTCAATATGCGTCAGGAGATCCGAGACCCACAGGTGCGTCAACAACTGCAGCAGGATCTGGTGGAGCACCTATGGAAGCTCAAGGGAAACGCCTAGCTCGACGTGTGATGAAATATAAGTTTTTGTTTGTTGAACTATATAATTTGTATTGTATTATTTGTTGAACTATTTGATTTTTATTGATTTTCTGTGATGAACTATGTGATAAAAAAAACTTCTGTTGAATTTGCGTCGAACCACGGCGAATATGGGAAGATAGCAGGCCTTTTTTGCCGAAAGTGGGCCGAAAGGCGGGCACATTTGCGCCAAAAATTGGCCGATACCGGTGCCTGGGGCGACCTGGGGACGGCGGCTGGGAACCCAATCGCCCCAGAGCCGATTTTAGCGCCGTCTTGTCCCCAGC
>NC_041383.1:62244287-62287647 GCF_002162155.2 Triticum dicoccoides
GGGGGGGGCAACGGCTGGAGATGCTTTAAGGGATAGCTCTATTGCTCGCATTAGTAGGAATCAAAATTCGTTAGTCATAGATTAGAGCGTAGAGGCTAGGACTGCGGTTTGGTTGAGGTCAGGCCCTACAGATGTACCCCAACTTTGTATGGACGACCTGGTTCCCCATTGAGCAATGAAAATCCCTTTTAACCCCGCAAAAAAAAGGGGGCTCCTGCCTCATTTTTATTCGGAATAGATAAATCTCGAACGTTCGATTTTTAAGCATTCTAATCTGAACTCTTTTCATAGCAACTTTAGTCAAGGCGTTGTTGACAAACATGACAATTTTCTAACAAAAAATCAAATTGAAACAAAGTTGACATGTGTTAACAACTAAAGTTGCCACCTCGCAGCAACTAAAGTTGCCATAAAAAATGTTCGGGGTGACATGCTTAAATTCCGAACGTTCGGGACTTATTGAGGTCTTTTTTTTTAGAAAAACGAGACAAGCAAAATACCACGTACAATTCCCAGCTCTCGAGTCTAGCGCCTGAAAACTGAAAAATCATCAGTCGGTTTTTCTCTTCTTACTCAATCATTCAATCAAGATCCAACGGATAACGTTTTTCCTTTGACATCAAATCGGCACCTTTTTTTTCTCTCATTCCTCTCATACCTGCCGATCCAGCCCAGGGCTACCCACCTGCCTCCACTGCCCGCGGCCGGCGGCGCTCCCTCGACCGCCACGCCGCCCCGTCCTTCCCTCAACCGCACACCACTGTGATGCCACCCCCGGCCATCCCTCTAACCCCGGCGATGTCATTTTTTTTCGGCAAACTTGCCCCACCCCACACCCCTAAGATAAATAATGGGGTCACATGCCACAATAAGATAAAAATCAGGGTCGCCTGCCACTCTAAGATAGACTGAGAGGCTTCTCCAACGAGCTGCTTCCTTTTTCCGGCTGTTCTTTCCTTCACGAAAAATTTGACTGACCAAAATTCCTAATTAAGGCGACTTTCATATATCTATTGTGATTAAAAAATGACAAAACACACCCCATCCATGTAGCTGGCCTGACGTATGTGGATTATATATTGAAATAATAACTCGCGGAAATTACCCGCCACTAACACGTGGAAACTCAGAATGAAATTAGCTAGACCAGATCAGCCTATAAATTGGCGTGACCTACACAAGCCAAACCATCCCCAAGAGAACAGTACTACTCTCTTATACTCTTGTCTTCTTTCTCCAACGTTCGTGTCGCATCGTGAATTCTTGATCATGGAAAATGGTATCGGATCGGTGGACGGGCACAAGGCGGTGTCAAACGGCGTGGTGGCGTGCCCCGCCGCATTCCGCACATCGTCGTCGCCAGCGGCCATGATCACCTCCGCCGAGGCCACGCTGGGCCGCCACCTTGCACGGCGCCTGGTGGAGGTGGGCGTGAGCGACGTGTTCGCCGTGCCAGGGGACTTCAACCTGGCCCTCCTCGACCACCTCATCGCCGAACCAGGCCTGCGCCCCGTGGGCTGCTGCAACGAGCTCAACGCCGGCTACGCCGCCGACGGGTACGCACGCGCCAAGGGCGTGGGCGCCTGCGCCGTCACCTTCACCGTCGGCGGCCTGAGCGTGCTCAACGCCATCGCTGGCGCCTACAGCGAGAACCTCCCCGTGATCTGCATCGTCGGCGGGCCCAACTCCAACGACCACGGCACCAACCGCATCCTCCACCACACCATCGGTCTCCCCGACTTCTCCCAGGAGCTCCGCTGCTTCCAGCCCGTCACCTGTCACCAGGTCGTCATCAACAACCTCGACGACGCCCACGAGCAGGTCGACAAGGCCATCGCCACGGCTCTCAGAGAGAGCAAGCCCGTCTACATCAGCGTCGCCTGCAACCTCCCCGGCGTCTCCCACCCCACCTTCTTCCGCGACCCCATCCCCTACTGCCTCGCCCCGCGGCAGAGCAACCAGATGGGACTCGAGGCGGCGCTCGACGCGACGGTGGAGTTTCTAAACAAGGCGGTGAAGCCGGTGATGGTGGCGGGGCCGAAGCTCCGGGTGGCCAAGGCAGCCGCGGCGTTCGCGGAGCTGGCGGACGCAAGCGGCTACGTTGTGGCGACGATGCCGTCGGCGAAGGGGCTGGTGCCGGAGACGCTGCCGCGGTTCATCGGCACCTACTGGGGCGCGGTGAGCACGTCCTTCTGCGCGGAGATCGTGGAGTCGGCGGACGCCTACCTCTTCGCCGGCCCCATCTTCAACGACTACAGCTCAGTGGGGTACTCGTTCCTGCTCAAGAAGGAGAAGATGGTGAACGTGCAGCCCGACCGAGTCACCGTCGGCAACGGCCCGACGTTCGGGTGCGTCATGATGAAGGACTTCCTGTCGGAGCTGGCCAAGCGCTTGAGCAAGAAGAGGAACACCACGGCGCACGACAACTACCGGAGGATCTTCGTGCCGCAGGGGCAGCCGCTGGAGAGCGAGCGCGGCGAGCCGCTGCGAGTCAACGTGCTGTTCAAGCACATCCAGAAGATGCTCACCGGGGACAGCGCCGTCATCGCTGAGACCGGCGACTCGTGGTTCAACTGCCAGAAGCTCAAGCTACCCGACGGCTGCGGGTACGAGTTCCAGATGCAGTACGGGTCCATCGGGTGGTCGGTGGGGGCGCTGCTCGGGTACGCGCAGGGCGCCATGGACAAGCGCGTCATCGCCTGCATCGGTGACGGGAGCTTCCAGGTGACGGCGCAGGACGTGTCGACGATGCTGCGGTGCCAGCAGAAGAGCATCATCTTCCTCATCAACAATGGAGGTTACACCATTGAGGTGGAGATCCACGACGGGCCTTACAACGTCATCAAGAACTGGAACTACACGGGGCTCGTCGACGCCATCCACAACGGCGAGGGCAACTGCTGGACTGCAAAGGTACGCACTTATTCCCTCCGTAAAAAAGTATAAAAAAAGTTTAGATCACTACTTTAATGATTTAAACGTACGATTAAACGCTCTTATATCTTTTTTTTACATAAGAAACAAGCTTAGCTTTGGTTGACTGATAATGCATGCAATGCAGGTGAGTTGCGAGGAGGAGCTGACGGCGGCGATAGAGACCGCGACGGGAGAGAAGAAGGACTGCCTCTGCTTCATCGAGGTGGTGGTGCACAAGGACGACACCAGTAAGGAGCTCCTGGAATGGGGATCCAGGGTCAGTGCCGCCAACTCTAGGCCACCGAATCCGCAGTAGCTAGATGTTGAGAGTAATAATTCATTGGGACGCCAAACTTCACGTGTATTTCTTGAGTTAATAAATTCATAAAGTTGGAACATATAAGCATGTTTTCCAGATAACATCGGCAAATAAATTTGTTCGACGAAAAATCCCATATATGTATTTGAATAGATAGAAGTTTGAATACAAGTTTGGAAATGGATGGTAAGTCCTAATAGTTCTTTCAAAAATAATCTGAATGTTGATCCAAAAAAATCTGAATGGAAATTGTTATGATTATTAAAACCATTTCATTTTTTTAACACATTACAAACACAAGGGCTCATATAAACGCGCATACACTAGCCCCTATGAACGCACACCCTACCCCTATGAGCACATTCGAGAGACTAAGCCGGCATATCATCTTAAGATTTTACAAAGTCATCATAGGCGCCTCGTAGTTGACGGGAACGTCTCCTCCCACTGAAAGCGTATCACCGGAAATCCTAAAATAAATCCAGGATAAATACGAGCACCAGGATTTGAAACCATTGCGTTGTTGTATGGTATATTCCATGTTTCATAAAAAAGAAAACTTATGTGTAACTAAATTCTTTTGGCAATATTATAGCCTTGATATCTTCAAATTGTTTTATGGCCGACCCTGAATTTGCATGAACTCTAAAGCCAGATGTACTCCCTCCGTTTCATAATGTAATGCGTATATTTTTTAAAAAAATTCAAAATTTTCCAAGATCAAGCTAGAAAAAACTATTTATATCTATATTAAATATAAAATATGAAACTATGTCTTATGATGAATCTAATTATATATTTTAGCATTATAGATTTGAATGTCTTTCTCAACAAACATGGTCAAACTTGGTGAGGTTTGACTTTTCCAATAAATTATATGCACTACATTATGGTATGGAGGGAGTATCATTTTTGGTAGTTATTGCGATCTAATATTTCTATTGATTTAATAAACAAGGGTGGCTAGATCGATCAAGTATAAGAGAGAAACTTTTAACAGAAAATTTCGCACGGATCTTCACGTAAGATCTCATGAATATAGCCTCGGCTGAGATTTAATAATCCCGTTAACAAACAACAAAATCCGTATATATCCACATGCTAGCGGTAATGACCGTTGACTCTAGATATGTGCTCTCGTAGTTCTGTTACTTTTTTTTGCGAGAAGTTCTGTTACTTATGTGCATGTGTGATGCACGTGGATGATTGCATAATTATACATGTGGCGCACATGGATGATTGTACAACTATACATGTGGCGCACGTGGCTGATTGTATATGTACACATGTGAATTTTTGTTGACTCTAGACATGTTTCAATGGATTGTGATTTGTATATGCGTCTATGTGCGAGTGTCTGTTCACTAGATATAATCAAAGGGGTTGCACAGCTTCTCACTTGTCAAATATTTTTCTTCCAACAGGAGGTACCCCAGCCCACTTTATGTATTTGCGTTACTTATGTGTATTTGAGATGTGTGAATGGTTGTATTCTATTTACATATATTTTTAGAATCGCCTCCCGGATTTTATTCATTCAAACGGAAGATCTCTGACTGAACAAGCTCAACCAGGAAACCACTGGTATCATCTAAATTACAGAATTTAGCTACAGATAAAGCATGCCTAGCACATTGGCCATAACATTGGCCTCCTGTTGTACGTAGGTTAAAGAAAACCCATGAAAGTTTGAGAGATAAGAACACATCTCCCTAAACACTTGGCCTCCCGTAGACCGATCATCTCCTTGCGACCCATGGTGCAACACTACAAGAAATATGTCAACTTGCGACCATCACTGTTGGTCGCTGAATGGTCACCGTTTTTCATTTGCGACCTTTTTGCGACCAAAAACAGATGGTCAAAAGCTGGCCGTCGTAAACTGAAATTAACGACCTTTCTTTTGAAATGAGAAAGGTCGTTGATCCTACGACCTTCTGTTTTGGTCGCTAGCTGTCTGCCCAGGCCACGTCAGACCCGGCGTGGCTAGCTGACGTGGCAAAATTATGACCAAATGAAAAGATAGTTGGTAAGAATCAGCCCGGTCCGATTCGTGGTCTATATGGGCTGAGCCCACTAATTCAGCCCATTTATATATATTTTCATGTCAATTTTCGCTAGCTATATGGGCCTAGCCCAGCAATTCGGCCTTTTTTTCTGGGCCATGGCCTTTTTGTACGAACACAGTTATAGTTTTCTTTTTTTATAAAATGGGTCCACTAGTCAAACAGGTCCACTACTAGGGAAAACCCTAGTAGTAGTGCTTGTTTTGTAGCTAGCAGTAGCGCTTGTACAAGCGCTACCACTAAGGCGCTACAGCTAACTGTTAGTTGTAGTGCTGGAATGCCAGCGCTACTGCTATACCAAGTTAGCAGTAGCGCTTTATTTGGTAAAACGCTACAGATAATAGAAAGTAGCAGTAGTGTTTCTTTTGAAAAGCCCTGCTGCTAACTTTTCTTGTATTTCTGAAAATAGAGCTTATTTTCGTTGTGGTTTTATATACAGTACTTTCATCATATGATTTTATGACCATGATTAGTTATTATATATAACAGTGGGTGAAATGAACGTGGAGTAGATTCAAGTGGAGACAACATGTGGTGCATGTCGAAAGTACTACTAATCCACACTTGATCTAGTTTGGATTAGTAGTACTTTCGATGTGCACCACGTGCTGCCTCCACTTGAATCTATTCCATGTTTATTTCACCTATTGATATATATAATAACTCACCATGCTCATATAACAACTTAGCATCATGCATCATCGATCATAATAATAAATAACTCATCATTGGTATCATAATAACAAGTCCTACTCATCATCATCGATCATACAACTTCTACTTGATACCACATCATCATCATAGTCATATAACCAATCCTACTTAGTTGTTCTTAGCACATGATCACACATGATCATGAGTATTAGCTAGAACCTACTACCTTCTCTTAGGTAAAATAGCATAAAACAAGATAGGCCCTGATAACCCACAAGTATAGGGGATCAATCGTAGCCTCTTTCGATAAGTAAGAGCGTCGAACCCAACGAGGAGCTAAAGGTAGAACAAATATTCCCTCAAGTTCTATGGACCACCGATACAACTCTACGCACGCTTAACGTTCGCTTTACCTAGAACAAGTATGAAACTAGAAGTACTTTGTAGGTGTGATAGGATAGATTTGCAAGATAATAAAGAGCATGTAAATATAAACTAGGGGCTGTTTAGATAAAGAAGCAATAAAGTAAATATAGCGAGCGTGGAAAAGTGGTGGTAGGAGTTGTGAAATTGTCCCTAAGCAATTGACTATTTTACTAGACTGATAGCAAGTTTTGTGTGGGAGAGGCATAAGCTAACAACTTTCTCTTCTTGGATCATATGCACTTATGATTGGAACTCTAGCAAGCATCTGCAACTACTAAAGATCATTAAGGTAAAACCCAACCATAGCGTTAAAGCATCAAGTCCCCTTTGTCCCATACGCCACAACCCCCTTACTCGAGTTTATGCTTCTATCACTCAAGCAACCCACTATAAGCGAATCATGAACGTATTGTAACACCCTACAGCGGGAATCCCTCATGCTTGCGCGACACGGAGGGCACAATAGGACAGCAACATAACCACAAGCGAATTAAACCAATCATAGCAATTCATCAATCACCGATAGGACAACGAAAATCTACTCAGACATCATAGGATGGCAACACATCATTAGATAATAATATGAAGCATAAAGCACCATGTTCAAGTAGAGGGTACAGCGGGTTGCGGGAGAGTGGACCGCTGAATATAGATGGGGGGAAGGTGATGGAGATGTTGGTGAAGATGATGGAGGTGTTGGTGTAGATCACGGTGATGATGATGGCCTCCGACGGTGTTCCGGCGCCACCGGAAGCGAGGGGGGGGGAGAGCCCCCCTTCTTCTTCTTCTTCCTTGACCTTGTCCCTAGATGGGAGAAGGGTTTCCCCTTTGGTCCATGGTCTCCATGGCGTGAGAGGGTCGAGAGCCCCTTCAAGATTGGATTTGTCTCTCTGTCTCTCTCTGTTTCTGCATCCCCTGATTTTGCCCTTTCACTGTTTCTTATATTCCCGGAGATCCTAACTCCGATTGGATTGAAACCTTCGCCAAGATTTTTTTTCTGGAAATTAGCTTTCTTGCGGCAAAAAAAGAGCAGCAACCGCCTTACGGGGTGCCCACAAGGGTCAGGGGCGCGCCCACCTCCCTGGGGCGCGCCCCCTACCTCGTGGCCCCCTCGGGCACCGTCTTGCATTGATTCTTCTTCCCAAAAATTATAAATATTCCAAAAATATTCTCCTTCCATTTTTATCCCATTTGGACTCTGTTTGATATGAGTTTTTTGTGAAACATAAAACATGCAACAAACAGGAACTGGCACTGGGCACTGGATCAATATGTTAGTCGCAAAAATAGTATAGTAGGTTGTCAAAAGTATATGAAAGTTGTAGAATATTGGCATGGAACAATCAAAAATTATAGATACGATGGAGACGTATCAGGCCCTGACTCTCCATTATGGAGAATGGAGATTATCCTGTCTCCAATTCTGGCACTTCGCCTAATGTTGCTTCAAAGTACCTCCTTACGAGTGACCATACATTTTTTCCATTCTTTGATTGTCATGTCTTCATTGCTTTTAGAAATCCAATATGAACATGAGTGATTCATAGGATGACCTGGTCGTATATTCAAAACATCAAAGCGACCTTTCTGAAACATCGGATGAGGCACACACTCCTGCGGGGTTATCTGTCGAAAAACATAGTAATAACTTCGTAGTTAGCAATTTAGTTCAGTTTTAGAAGAATTTATGCAAAAGATGCACATATGTGGTAATACTAAAAAATCTTACCATGAGATCTCCTTGGATGTTAGCATAGTTCAACACGTGCACTAGTGGCACATATTGACCATAATGTGGAGGAGTTTGATAATAGACATTGTAATTCTTAAGATCAGTACAAAATGCGACTGGAAGATTTTTCTCCTGATAAGTTAACTCAGAGCCTAATCCGGGCAACCAAAATGGGATACACTCCTGATAAGTTAACTCAGAACCAAAGTGCTCTCAGAATTGTATAGATTTACCTCAAAACCCATACCATGATGGGTCCTTAGGTGAATTTTCTTTGTTTCATTCCTCTCATAATCTTCAAAACCCATCCTCTCTAAGACATAGCGTCTTGCATGGCATCGAATAAGCTAGTTGAGTTGTAAAAGACGAAAATTACACGTTGAAGTAGTAGAAGTCGAGCTTAATTACCAAAAAAACACTTTGCGTCATAGCTTACCGTTTCACAATCAAAGGCATCCTCGAGCTTAAATGCTGAAGCACCAACCTTCTACCAAGTGAGGCCTATCGCAGAAACCCGGGTTGTCGCTGCAATAGGAGCACTCCGCGAGACTTTCGTCTGACGACATTTCCTATGTTCATAATTCAAAGATTAAACTTCTAAAATTCAATATATGTACTACAAAAACTAAATTAGATCATTATTATTCAGCACGGGTTGACTATTGGTCCGTCGAGTCTTTTTTTCGAAAACTCTCAGCTCACGTGGTGTATATATTCGACCGTTGGTGATGGTCGCTCCTCCCTTCGTCCCCGAGTGCATTAAACCAAAATGTCTAGCACACGGGAACAAAGGAGAAGCGACCCCCACGACATTCTTCTTAGTTCTCTCATATATGGTGGACGCACACCCTCACTGATTTTTCGACCGTCAGTGATGGTCGTTATTCCCCTAGTGCCTAACAAAGGTCTAGCACAAGGAGAAGAAGGAGAAACGACACCCACGACAACATTCGGGTTTCTTCCTCTCTCATATATGGTGCAGACTTTCTCCCTCACTCATTTTTTGAATGTCATGTATGGAGCCTCGATAGACTTAAAGTCAACCCGAAATGTCATTTAATTATCTTTCTAGAAAATCCAGGCCACTCGATATTTCCTACATATTCTAGCACAAGTCATGCCAAAATTCACGGAAATATCTGGCATGACCTTTGCTAAAAAAGGACATATCGAGCGCCTGAAATTTGCCGGAACGGAAATTAATCAACACTCCGGCAAAACATAGGCCACTCGGAGGACATATCCTATTTGCATTCAAACTTGATGTTCATTGCATTTCAATGGTTGAAAATATGAACAAAAACATTTCAAAATATCTTATAGGACTCATATTGACATGGAGATTTGACTAGTCTCACCTCGAGGTCGGAGGGGGCCTGTGACGGGGACGACGGCGGCGACGACATGGAGATTTGGCTGCAAAAACAAAATAGTATTCAAAATAGTGCTCTCCAATTTGAGCATTCAAAATAGGAGTAGTTCTCCAATTTGAACATGGGGTGGCTGGTCTCACCTCGAGGTCGGAGGGGTCGGTAACGGGGACAATGGCGGGGATGATGCAGGGGCTCCTTTATTTCTGCAAAAACAAAATATAACAAAAACATTATTATCATCATCCTAGGACTTAGTGAAACCCTATGTATAAAACTTTCTCCTAAACTTATAAAACCTAGTTCTAACCCTAATAATTTGTACTGCTCATCTACCCATCCATTTGTCTAAACCTAGTTCCAACTCTAAAAATTGGTAAAACCTTGTTCTAACCCTAAAAAATGAAAAGACCTGTACATTTACTAAAAATCCCCTAGTTCTAACCCATCCATCCATCTATCTATATATCCATCCATCCATCCATCTATCCATCCGTTTGTCTATCTACGCAATATATAAAAAACATTGTTCTAACCATCTATCTATCCATTCATCTATCTATCCATCTATCTATGCAATGCAGGAGGGATCAGAGGGAGGGAGAGGGTCAGAGGGAGAGGGATGGGAGGGAGAAGGGCGAGGGATGAAGGGAGGGGGCAGGGAGGGAGAAGGGCAGGGGATGGAGGGAGAGGCAGGGTTGGAGGGAGGGAGGAAGAAGGGAGGGATGGAAGGAGAAGGGAGGGAGGGAGACATACCGGGCGACGACGGCGGTGCGACGACGGAGGCGGCGGTGGCAGCAGAGGTTGGACGATGAGAGTGTGGGAGAGAGAGTGATCAATCGGGTCGGCGAGGGAGAGGATAAGGTATCATTAGCCGTAGCGCTGGCTAGTGGCCCAGTGCTACTGCTATATCTCTAGCAGTAGCGCTGGTTCCAGCCAGCCGCTACTACTACGTGTAGCCCCTGCCGGTGGCCATGGAACCACTTAGCAGTAGCGCTGCCAGGGGGCCCATCGCTACTGCTACTTTGGTACCTGTAGCGCTTGTTGTCAACCAGCACTACTAATAAGTGGCAGTAGCGCTGGACCCATAACCAGCGCTACTACTAAGCTCATGTGTATAGGCATTTCTCTAGTAGTGGTCCCACTTGTCAGGTTTTGATAAGTGGATGTGGGTCCCAACTGTTAGGCTCAGATTCTTCATATTTCAATTTGACAGTAAAAAAATAACCAGTACTTAAATTTGCAAGCAAAAACACATAATACTTCTAATAACAATAGCCAGATTCAGTACAAGCTCTATAAATGACAAGTAATAGAAGTTGTAACATATACAGTACTTTACAAGCTCTACAAGCTGATACAAGCTCTACAAGTATGGGAATCACAGTTAGAAGCTCTACAAGTGTTTTCTTCTTCATCATGGAGCTCCTTCCATAGCGATCAAATACCAGACTCACTGGACCCATAGTCTGGGCTGGGCTAACTCTCTGGTCCCTGTTATATGAATCAGCCGGGAAGAATTAGAAAAACTGGAGCCAATATATTATGAAGAGGCTAAGTAGAACAAAATCATCATCATTAAACTACAGCTTCAAGTACAAGCTAAGTATATATCAAGTGGCAACAAAGACAAGTTGAGGAAAACACTGAAAGTTGTTGCTGATATTAAATATTCATTGTCCAGTTTTACTTCCATTTCTTTTGTTCATGTAAGTCATAGTGCTAATAAGGTGGCTCATATGCTCGCCAGATAAGTGAACTTGTTGTCCGCTCTATCTACTATGCAGTGTATCCCTGGTTGTATCCAAGATACTGTAAACACTAAACTGCCACTTGAATGAAAGAGACAGGTTTATTACTGCTAAAGAATACTTAACGGCCACAACAAATTATTATCAAAGGAATGGCAACAAATCAAAGGGTTTATTTTTGGCAAAATATCCAAAGTCGAGAAATGAAAAAATGCAAAAAAAACCCGATCTACTGTAGTTGTTTAACCATCGCCACACTAACTTACATGTGTTCAAGAGAGCCGTTCGATCCAAAGAATTGAAGATAGATAAAAGAAAGAGAAATGTTTCATTCTGTTCAGAGCGTGGTCCGAGCTTTATCTGACTTCTGATGAAATGCATAAGTCTAGCGGATGACTACACAGCAGCAACTACTTCAAACATTGGCTGGAGAAATGCTCATCTATTTTATTCTTTATAAATGAAATTTCGAGTTAAGCAGTAGCAGTGGTTACTACACATGTACCACTAGAACTACCAAACAAGATTATAAAAAACCCAGAAGAAAAAAGAGGAGACTAAAAAAATTGCTCGAATAAGCTTGTTATTTAACGCGGCTGTGAAAGTGTAAGTTAGCAATAGACAAACACTCACTCACGCTTGTTTCATCACGTTACAAAGGAGCAGCAGAAACCACAACTTTACACACACACACACGCGCGCGCGCGCGCGGGGACCAGTAGATCAACTGGAGGACATAGATTAGACCAAATCCACATAAACAGATCCATACACCTAGCAGGATAACTGGATAGTGGCCAATTGGTTCGATCAGGAGCAACAGTACATATTTCCCTAAACCTAAAATTGCCATAGTGCATAGCCACTGGTTAGAGCACAACGGGCTGTTTGGTTTGCGCCCCAACTTGCCCTGCCAAAATTTTGGCATAGCCAAAGCAAGGACATGACCAAATTTTTGGTGTGGTAGTGTTGTTTGGATTGTAGAGGTAGCATCTACCAATTTTTTTGGCAAAATGGTTGGGTATCTGTTTGGTTTCTAGCCAATTAACATGCCATATATTTGCATATCAGGTCTTTTTTATTTTTCTTTAGCAAATGAGCATTTGAGGTCCTAACTTGGAATGTTTATATAAGGAGCCAATAAATCATGATGACCAAAAAGAAAAAGGCAGAAAAAAGGTTCAACGAAGCAACATGCACACATGTTTGCCGAGTGAAACACACGTACTAGCCGGCTGAATCGATGCGGTCCATAGAGGCGTAAGCATACGGGCTAGCCAATTATTTTTCCGGCTCATCTAATAGCCAAGCATAATACGGGATGCTAGCAGGTTGGCAACCAATAATTTTAGTGGACGAATTCGTCGCCCTCGGCTCGCCCGCGTATTGGCCAGAATTGCATGGGCAAATGCCGGCTGGGTTTTTTTGAAGCACTGACCGTAGAACACGCCTTTGCTTGTTTAGCTCTGATTTGCACTGTTGTGAGCCCTTCCTGGAGATAGTAAAGCCAACTTTGTATATGCGAAGTAGCATGTCTGAATATTTTATCATTTCTGACAAACCAAATACCCCAACAGCCCATGATGATAATATCTAAGGAGATACTGTCAGGCAGATGTTGCAGAGCCAACTGAATATCATCAATAACTGAGATGCCTCTGTTCCTATTCAGGATGATCTTGTCCCAACAACTTAAAGCAAATGGACAATCCCAGAATAAATGCAAGTTTGTTTCCTCAGTATGGTCTGCACATAGCACACAGTTATAGCTATCCAAGGCCATAGATTTTCTATGCAGAAGATTTCTGAAATTAACTCTGTCATGAAGAAGTAGCCAAAAGAAAATCTGGTGCCTCATACGACAAGCTGTTTTCCAAATATCCTGGAACAATGAGTGTACCTTAGAGGGCCCCATCATGAGTGCATACATTTGGATAGATGAATATCCTTTGGAACAGCCATTAATAGACCATCTATCATTTCCTTGCATGACATTCCTTTCTTGTAGGTATTCTTGCAGAGCATTGAACTGACTAAAAGCCTGCTGGGATAAAGGTGTATGAAAATGAGAAGCCAAATCTTCAGTGCCCAGAATTTGCTGCAAGGAAACGTTGTCATTGTTTCTGAAAGAGCTGAGTTCAGGGAATTTGTTGAGGAGTGGCTGGTCCCACCAGCAGTCTGACCAGAAAAAGGTTGAGTTACCAGAAAGACCTGAAGAAACAGCAAATGATTTGTAGCGAGGTAACAGTTTGAGCAGTGATTTCCACCAAACGATCACCAGGCAATGAGGTATGATAATAGGTTTCCCAAATGATATTCACCCATGGAATATTTTCTCTGTTAAGAAATTTGTGCACTTGTTTCATGAGCAACGCCTGGTTATGCACCTCAATATTTAGAATACCCAGTCCCCCATTAGACTTGGGTTCGCAAACAGTGCTCCATCCAATCAAAACTGCCCCTCTGTCTTGAGTACCATATTTCCTCCAAAAACAATTTCTAAAATAGCTATGGAGTTGATTAACCACTGTAATTGGAATCTGAAGGGAGCACATGAAATAGATGGGCAGACTGGAGAAGACCGATTTAATGAGTGTGAGCTTATCACCAGTAGATAGCAAAGTTGAGCAGCTCAGAAGCCTGGATTCAATTCTCTTCAGTAGAGGTAGGTAGTCTTCCACGGTTTGTTGAGGCTAAGAGGAAGGCCTAGATACTGAAGTGGTAGAGTACCAATCTGGCATCCCAAAAGGTCAGAGAGAAAATGCATCTTGTCCTCGGGAGTATTGATTGAAATCATGGTAGACTTGGAATAATTAACTTTGAGGCCAGTGTATGCAGCAAAGTGAAGCAAAAGGTTCTTGATGTTGTGAAGCTGAGATGCCTCTGCATTAGCAATCAAAATGGTATCGTCAGCATATTTAATAATGGGATAATCCTGACTGAAAGGATGAATCAGTGGTGCAGTGATGATGTCATTTCTTTTGGCCTCATTCAACATAGTTTGGAGAATATCTGCAGCAATGACAAAGATGAGGGGAGATAGTGGGTCTCCTTGTCTAACACCACATTTGCAAAGAAATTGTTTGCCTGATACCCCATTAAGCAGCACTGAAGAGAATCCAGTACTGTAAATCATCTTAATCCACTGAATCCATTTCCTTCCAAAACCTTTAGCTTCAAGAATTTGCAAGATAGTATCATGGTTGAGCATATCAAATGCCTTCTCAAAGTCCAACTTCAGGAGAATCAGTTCTTTATTGGACTGCTTACATTGATGAATATATTCATAAGACCAAACAATACAGTCCTGAATGCATCTATTAAAAAGAAATCCATACTGATTTTGATGCACTAAGGAGAGGATTACTTTCTGCAGTCTATTAGCCAACGGCTTGGTGATGATCTTCAGAGTGCAATTCAAAAGAGAGATAGGTCTATAATCATTTGGCAGGAGAGCAGCATCTTTCTTGGGAATGAGAGTGATGAATGAGTAATTGATGCTTTGAAGGTTGATAGTCCCCTTGTGAAAATCTTCAATTAATCTGTAAAAGTCAAGTGCAATGATATCCCAGCATACCTTGAGAAATTTGGCATTAAAACCATCTGGGCCTGGGGATTTATCAGCAGACATGTGCTTGATCACCTTATCAATTTTCTCCTTGGAGAAAGGGAGTTCCAAATCAGAGAGATCCAATGGTTGGTGAAGCAGATTGTGCAGCATCAGAGGGTTTTCTGGTTTGGATGCAGAACCCATCCTGTTTTTAAAAGCTCTGTAAAGAATGGATGCTTTGGCTTGGTGCTCATGATGTTCAAAACCAT
The DNA here is from genome assembly GCF_002162155.2 of Triticum dicoccoides. NCBI lineage: Eukaryota > Viridiplantae > Streptophyta > Magnoliopsida > Poales > Poaceae > Triticum > Triticum dicoccoides. The sequence continues at coordinate 62,259,341 of NC_041383.1, forward strand.
CCTCATCTCTTAAAACAGCAATGTGGTAATTCCTGTGCTTGATGCCGGCTGGGTTGGGCAAGCCAAATATTTGGTGTCCAACCAAACAACAGAAAAAACTCGTGGGCGCACCAATATTTTGGTAAGGCCAGCTTTGGCTCAAAACCAAACACACCCAACACCACAATCACAAGTCCAACGCCACCAGAGGCGCCAGAGGGATAAAGCTCACCTAGGCAGTTTGTAGCCGAGGCAGAAGCACAGCCGGCCGCGGCAGCAGCATAGTTGAAAGGGATGGTAGCGTGCTTCTTGAGGAACTTGTACATCTGCACCATCGTCCGGTCCCCCACAAAAGTTATCTGCAAAGAGTTTATTCAGCCAAAAGCAAGAAAACAAATTGAATTAGTAAATGCCAATGCAACATTAATAGTAAAAATTCTCAGGTTGCACAGTTGACTAATGCCCCATGACGCCCATTCCAGCTCAACCCATGAGGTCATGAGCTTAGGTAGTTGTCTACTAAATTTACTACCATGAATAACCAACTGCAGAACACCTACTGCTGGCTTAAAATTACTTTCAGATTGTGCAGAACATGCTATGCACACTAACAAACTGCAAATTGCCAAGACAAAACACTGTCATGCATTTACTGGACTATGATCAGGTGCAAGTTGATGAGAATCATCATGCTGAAACTGATACAACCACATCATATCCTTCAATCGTTGGCCCCCTGCTTGTCCATCTTGTAGAACTTGTACCAGTGCTCGGCCACCTTTGATCCGAGCGCTCCGAACCCAGTCATGGTCGCCAGCACGACACTTGCAGGCAAGGTAGTAAGCTACGGATCAATTCCCCACCGCATCTCAACCAGCCACAGCAGCAACGATGATGCGTGGAAGCCAAGAATCAAGATCAATTGAGAGAGGTAGGAAGAGAGAGATCGGGATCCGATTGCCGGAGAGGGTAGGGCAGGGAGATACCTGCGGGCTGTAGATGTGGTCAAAGGCGATGAACTCGTAGACGAGAACGTCCGATGTACAAGCGGTGGCTGTGCTCCCCGTCCTCCGCCGGCAGGGCCCGGCCCATGAGCAGCGCCGCTAGCAGGTCGGGCTCGTCGGAGGTGGCCGGCTGTCGGCTCGTGTTCGCCATGGAGGTCTCCGCCACCGCGCCGTCGTCGCCCCGTCCCCATCCATCCATTGGTGGGTGGGTGAAGGGCTAGGGCTTCAGCCCTCATCCGCCCATGGGTCGGACTAACCTGAGGGAGGGAGAGCTAGGGAGCGAGGGAGTGAGGTCACGGTGGTAATGCGATTGGGGGAGACGGTCGCTGGTGGGGGTGGGGTTGGGTGTCGGCGGCGGGAGGAGCTTGAGTGAATCTTCAGCCATGGAGGAGAGGGGAGAGGTGGGAGGCAAAAGGAAGGGGAGGCCGAGGCGGCGGTGGAAGGAAGGGAAGGACAGGGCGGTGAGGGAGGGATCTGGATCGGGGGGTGGAGCGGAGGCAGAGAGGGGCCTGGGTCGGCTAGGGTTGACGCGCGCGTGAGAGAGAGGGGGGCTGCAGTGGGTTGGATGGACGGATGGATGGATGGATAGACGGACGGATGTTTGCCATGTCATCGATCCATGCCACAATGGAGTCCACCAATCAGAATTAAGCTTATGCAATTTTATTTTTCTGTTTTGTTTCTCTTACAGTTTTTTACCCTCTTACTTAGGGCAAACATTCAACATATTAACCACTAATAGTTTGTTAAAATTAATAAATATTGTGCACATGTGTGTATCTTGGGATGACAAACGGTATTGATCTGGAGAGTTTTCATTTTTCATTGCACAAAAAAGCCATTTTCTATTTTTCGAGTGTCCGAAATGGTTTTCTTTTGAAGAACCTACCAAATCTTTGTTTCAAATTATCACATATTGTGCACCAGGGTGCATCCTGGAATGGCAAACAATGTCGCCTAAGAAAGTTTTCATTTTCTTTTGACGAAAAAACCATTTTTCATTTTTTTGAATGCCCAAAATGAGTTTTTTTGTGAGGGACCTACCATATATTTGTTGCAAAATTGGACCACACTATTTTAATAAAATATTAGGCCACATTTAATGCACAGTTGACCAAATGGTTGGCTGTCAAAAGTTTTGGTCCACCTCTGGCGAAAAAGACATTCCCGCCGATTTAGTAAGAAGCGGGTCAAATTTGAACTACAGCTGCCTTATAGTTTGCTCTTTATTTTTTTCGAAAATCATTTCTAGGTACATAAGTATCTTTTTAATCAGAGAAATATCAAAAAAATTATAAGATTCAACAACTAGCTACGAACGGTCATTCCCGCCGTTTTGACCGCATTTTGAAACGGGCATAAAAAATTCAAAAAAAATCAAAAAATTGAAAAACCTTCGCATTGTGTCATTACATGTGACCAAGTTACCAGGAAAAATAATAAACTTGTAACACGACAATTTTTTTTAAAGGTGTTCTAAAAAATGAGCTATCATGTGTAAAGATTCATGACTTTCAAGCCAAATGATCAATCTTATGGCCACATTTATAGCATAATTTATTCAAATGATCTCATATTGTTAACAAGGGTGCATCTTGGAATAGCGAACAATGTTGCCTAAAGGAGTTTTCATTTTCTTTGGACGAAAAATCAATTTTCCATTTTACGAGTGCCCAAAATGAGTTTTTTTGTGAAGAACCTACCATATATTTGTTGCAAAATTGGACCAAATCAATTTTCTAAAATACTAGGCCATATTTAATGCAAAATTTACCAAATGGTTGGGTGTCAAAAGTTTTGATCCATCTCTGATGAAAAAGACAAATTTCCTCCGATTCAGTAGGAAGCGGGTCAAATTTGAACTGCAGCTACCTCAGAGTTTGCTATTTATTTTTCCCAAAAATCATTTTTAGGTACAAAAGTATCTATTTAATCAGAAAACGTCAAAAAAATTCTAAGATTCAACCACTAGCTAGAAACTGTCATGCCCGCCGTTTTAACCGCATTTTGGAACGGGCATGAAAAATTCATGGCATAGTTTGTTCAAATGATCTCATATAGTGCACAAGGGTGCATCTTGCAATGAAGAACAATGTTTCCTAAGGGAGTTTTTATTTTCTTTGGACAAAAAATCAATTTTTTATTTTTTTAGTGCCCAAAATAAGGTTTTTTTTTGTGAAGAACCTACCATATATTTATTGCAAAATTGGACCAAATCAAATTTCTAAACTACTAGGCCAAATTTATTGTACAATTGACCAAATGGTTGGGTGTAAAAAGTTTGTGATCCACCTCTCGTGAAAAAGACAAATTTCTGCATATTCATTTTTGAGTTTGCAAAATGAGTTTTTTTTGTAAAGAACCTAACAAATATTCGTTGTAAAAAAAATTCTTCATTTTTCAAAAATATGAGAACACATTTTATGAACAAATTTGTGTACATTAGAAACATTTTTATAGATATTAAACGGTTTTTAGTTACGTCATTAACATTTTTAATAAATATTTTGATGTCTAATATTTTGAACACATGTCTACATTTTTTAAAACACATTGTACATATTGTTTATATATGTTTAACTTTTTTCAAATACATGATTAACATATTTTCATATATTCCCAACAAAAAAACATCTTTTCATATATACGTTTTGATGTCTATATTTGTTTTACACATTGTACATTTTTATATACATATAAAACATTGTTGATATTGGTTAGAAAAAATTAAATACATGATTAACATTTTTAGAAAATATTGTTTTTCATATACTTTTCCATATATATAGGTAAAATGTTTGGGACACCTAGATGCCCAGGCACCTAAGCACCATGCAAATAATGCCCTGTGCGATTGATTCCTTTCCAAATATTGGTGCATGATATACCTGCCATAAAAATGCACGTCATTATAATACCACATGGTTTGTTTCCATATATGATATGACGTCCTAGTTTCTTTTTAAATGTTTATTCATAATATACTCACTATAATACCTTGCGTACACTTTCTTGCTTTTGCCTTGTATTCTTAGCCGAAATACAATACGCATAAACATATGTTGCACCCATCCTTTTTTTTGCTATTAAAAATAAAAAAATACTTTCATGCATGTAGTAAGAATTTGTCCTACTTATCATATATCTAACACAAAGAATTTATATACATATAATAATACATCTATGACAGAAACTTAAAAATGATATACCCATGTACGATAAGCGAAATGATATACCTAAGAAATATATGTCCCAAACATAACATGCCCCCAAATGATAATTAATGTATGATAATAATCAATATATTTTTAAGTGTGTACTCAAGCCCTTGAAAAAAAATATTCAGAAAAATGCATACCCCGACATGAAATTTATGTGTACATATCCGCACATGTACATACCCAGTCATGAAATTTATATGTACATACCCTGACTCGAAATTTATATGTACATATCCTTAACCGTACGTACCCTGACTTAAAATTTATGTGTACATATTCGTAAATTTACATACCCGCCATGAAACCTATGTGTATATACTCATAACAATACTTACCCCGATGTGAAATTTATATTTGTATACAGATAAATGTACATACCCAACATAAAAATTATGCGTACATATCCCAATGTGATTTTTTTCTCTACATACCCATAAAAATGTACATACCCCAACGTTACATTTATGTATACATGCACCGATATATATTTATGTGTACATACTCTGATGTGAAATATATATGTATATATCCGAACGTAAAATTTGGAAGATTTAATCCGTTTAGAACTATCCATTAATTTAAACATAAATGATTGTCATGCATGCATGCACGCTTACCATACTTATTAACTACTGCCATATATAATCATATTAATGATTTACCATATCAAGACAAACATCATACACCAACTCAACATCTAACGGCTACGAGGTAGGTGCCCAGGCACCTAGGTGTCCCAAACCGCCTAATACATATCTAATATTATTTATGATTATCATTTTTTATGATTATCATATATATAATACTGATGACTATTTTGCATATACATGAAACTTTTTTATACATATCTAATATTATTTATGATTATCATTTTTATATGTATGAAAATTTCAAATACACACATTTAATTTTTTAAACACATAATTAATTTTTCTGAAATGCGTATTAACATTAGCTTTTTTTTGAATTACACGTTTAGTTTCCTAATTGCTAAACCATATAGCAAGATTTACGAGAGAGTTCATTATTTTCCTATTCTTATAATTTTATATTGTTTAATTGGTTTTCAGATTTTTCTATAAGGAAAAACTTTTTTAGAGTTATATAATGAAAAACCTGTTTTTAGACAATAATGAAAACTTTTTTTCAGATAACTGACCATCCTTACCAAATGGTAATAATGAAAACTTGTTATTTTTTCATTTTCGTTGGGCCGAATATATGTTTTTATGAGGGCATACCACATTTCTTCCTGGATGGGCCGAGGCCTACATGGCACACGGATTTTTTTTTTAAAAAGGAGGTGGCCTCGTTCCACCGAGGCCCAAGCCCACCTTGAGCTGCGTAAATAATTATTAGTGCTCTTTTACAAAGAAAAAAAGTTTAGAAAGAATTATGATTTTAAGAGCATGGTAAAGTGATTATTAAAATGAATATGATTATGTTACTTTACGCGCAAGGCACGAAGGACTACATGCTAACATACAGGAGATCTGATTCCCTAGAGATAAAAGGGTATTCAGACGCAGATTTTGCGGGGGACAAAGATGATAGAAAATCCAAGTTAGGATACGTATTCACCCTCGCTGGGGGAGCTATTTCGTGGAAAAGCTCCAAACAGTCGACAGTTGCATCATCCACGATGTATGCAGAATTCATAGCATGCTTCGAAGCCACGGGGCAGGCGATATGGCTAAAGAAATTTGTACCCGACTTGAAAGTGGTAGATTGTATTCACAAACCACTAAAGATGTACTACGACAATCAGCCCGCGGTATTTTACGCTCACAACAACAAGTCGAGTAGTGCTGCCAAAACAATAAAGATAAAGTATTATGTTGTGAAAGATAAAATCCAGGATCAAACTATAAGTCTCGAGCATATAAAGACAAAAGATATGCTTGCGGATCAAAGGCTTACAACCCAATGTGTTCAAGGAACACTTAGCCGGCATGGATTTAAAGGAAAGCCTTATGATTCCTGGATAGGCCCAAAAGGAATAGAATTTGTTTCTGAACAAAACATATATTGTAGCTGAATGATTCTATCGGCAATTGAGCTGTGACGATGAAACATGCTCTATGTACCAATATGTGATGAAACAAATAAAGTAGAAAGTATAAAGTTAAAAGTAAAGTTGAGATCAAAGGGGAGAATGTTAGGTTGATCTCTCTCCCGTTCGAACCCAACAGGTCGAACGGACCCCTGACTCGCGCCCTGATCGGGGGCGCCCAACCAAACAATGGTTGGTGGGCCCCTGTGACCCGCGCTATATAAACAGAGGTGGGGGCCGGGGCACGACTTACGAGGTTAATCGCTGCCACAATCCCCACCTACAATCCATACCGATCTAGGGTAAGCGCGGTGCTCACGGGAAGCACACCATTGCCGCCATCTCAGTCCACATCGCCGCCGTCACCACACCACCATGGCCGGCGCTGGATCGAGTTCATCCGCACCAGGAGAAGGTAGGTTACCGGATCTCCTAGCCCACTCCGATCTAAGGATCTATCAATGGTATCAGGTAGCCAGATCGGGCTAGAAGATTTTCGGTACAAAGAAACTAAAACAGAAAAAGAAAAAGAAAAATCCCACCCCAAGGAACCCTAAAAATACAGGGTAAACTTTCACCGGCAGAGGGCCTCAGGCCTCGCCGGAAAAATGCGCCGCCACTCCGGCCGCGCCGTTCCTCTCGATCCCCACACGCATCGGCAAGCCGAGGTGCGGGGAAGAAGAACAAAGCCCCTCCAAAGGGGCAAAAGGGCACCACCACCGCACCGCGTGACGGTGGCGCGTTCTCCCTCAGGAGCTCGCGCACACCGGCAAGGGGGACGGGGGCAGCGCCACCGCATCTGAGATCCGCACCTCTCTCTCTCTGTGTGTGTTGCTAGAAGAGGGGGAGAGGGAAGGGGAAAACGGTAGAAACGGAAAGGGCGGCGCAACACGCTGCTGTGGCCGTCGCCGCCGTTGCCGACGGCACGCGCACGGCGCGGTGGCCGGTCAACCAAAGAGAAGCTGCGTGGGACAGAGACAAAGAGGCGAGGGGGAGCTGAGGAGGCGCAGCCGTCGCTCTCTCTCTCTCTCTCTGCCAAAGGAGGAAGGGGAAGACGGCTCGCGCGGCACAGCGGCGTACGTCGCCGTCAGTGGCTGGCCGGTGACCAGTGCACTCCGCTCCGAGCGGGCGAGAGCGGCGCGAGAGAGGCGAGAGAGGGGGCAGAATGGGCTAGGTTTCGGGCACTGGATCGATCGAGCGGGTACTGTTCACGCGAGATGCGCGCGCAGCCGTCGGATCCCGACGGACGGTCTTGATTGAAAACCTAACCCCTCCCCGGGCCTTCTGGGCCGAAAGTGGAGGCCTGAGCGGCCGGGCCGCGCTGGACCGAGGCCGGCTATGCGGCTGAGGCACTCGGGCGGCCGAGCGGTGCTCGCCTAGCAGGCTGTGGGCCGCGACGAGCGGGCTGCAGAGCGGCGCAAGGCCAACACAGTTTTTTGTTTTTTGTCCAGTTTTTTTGGGCAGATTTGTAATAGATTTTCTATACAAATTTTTCTAACGAAAATTCAGTTTAGAAAATAGAAAAGAAAAGGTATAAAAGTTTCTGAAAATAAAAAAAAAGAAAATTTTCAGAAAAAGAAATGTTCATGAATTTTACAGAGAAAATAATAGTTCATGAATCTTCTATCTAATCAAAGAAAAGTTTCTGTAAAAAGTAAAAAGTTCGTGAATTTTTATTCACATTTTTCCACTGCGTAAATAATTATTAGTGCTCTTTTACAAAGAAAAAAAAGTTTAGAAAGAATTATGATTTTAAGAGCATGGTAAAGTGATTATTAAAATGAATATGATTATGTTACTTTATTATGACCAACATTATTAATAACATGATCATGTTTTATTATTGAAATTTAAAGGTACATTTATTTCTAATATTTTGCCCAACGGTAATATAGATTTAATTGCATAGACAATTGTATGTTTTAATTTGACCAACGTTAGATTATTGCATATGATTGTTTTATTGATGTCACTTAAATTGTGATTTCAGGAGACTTTCACTTGATGAGTTGCCTAAAAAAAGTTCCGACACTCAGAGGTGACAACCACACTGAGTGGAGGAAGAAAGTTGAACTGGCATTTGTTTGTGCTGATCTTGACTGGGTTGTGGAGAAACCACAGCCGGTCAGACCCACAGAGCCAGTAAGAGAGGCCACTGATGATGATGATGCATGGGCTAAAAAGAAGAGGGACTATGCTCCTTCGGAGCAGTCCTACCTCATAGATAACCAAAAGTGGGTCAATGCAAACAAAAAATGCATGTCATTTATAAAGAATACAATTGAGAGCGCCATTGTGAGCTCCATTGCAGAGTGCACTTCCGCAGGGGAGTTGCTTACAAAGATAAAGAGCCAGTTCACTGGCTCTTCAAAGATATATGCCACCCAAGTGTTAGAGCAACTGGTGACACAACGCTACACGGGTGGTAGTCATGGAATAAGAGAGCACATCCTGAGGATGAGCAATATGGAAGCAAAGCTAAAGCCCATGGGTGAGGATCTGGAGATCAAACCAACGCTCCTGGTCCACCTGGTCATGGCTTCACTGCCAAAGGAGTTTGAAACTTTTGTTGTAAACTATAATATGACCCCTGGAACATGGGAAATTGAAAAGACAATAGCAATGTGTATCCAAGAAGAGGAAAGACTCAAAGCCGCACATGGTGGTTCACTCAACTATGTGAAGGATTACAAGAAAAATAACTACAGTCAAAACAACAAAAGTTCTTCTTCAAAGCATGGAAAAGCCCCCCATCAGCATCAGCATCAGCAACAGCCTTTCTCAGTGGACAAAGACACTTGTCTCCACTGCAAGCAGAAAGGGCATTACAAGAAAGACTGCGCTGCTTAGCTGAAGTCAGTCATGGCAAAAAGAGGTAACAATATAGTTTCATTTGTAAATGAATCCTTGTATACACAGTTTTCAAAATCCACTTGGTGGATTGATTCAGCAGCAACTATTCATGTTGCAAATTCTTTACAGGGATTCCATTCGACGCGAACTACGCTAAGAAGCGAAAGACGCATTGAAGTGGCAAACGGAGTAGAAGCAGAAGTTGAAGTTGTCGGTGACATCTCTTGGAGTTAGCTGGCGGATTCAATCTTCTACTTAGAGATGTTTTATTTGTTCCATCATGTCATAGAAACTTAATTAGTGTTTCTTCTTTGGACAAAGATAATAATGAATGTTATTTTGGACATGGCAAGTGTGCCATTTGGTATAATAATGCTTATGTGGGTGATGCTTTACTACATGATGAGCTTTATTTGTTATCACTTCGTGAAAAAGTTTATTCCGTTTGCAATCTGAAAGAAAATGTTTCCGCATCGAATAAAGATCAAAAGAAAAGAAAAAGAACATTCGACTCATCGAAAGTATGGCACTGTCGCTTGGGCCATATTTCGAAGGGGAGAATAGAAAGATTATTCAAAAGTGAAATTCTTTCTCCATTAGAATTTTCAGACTTAGAACAATGCATAGATTGCGTTAAAGGAAAGTACGTAAAACAAATCAAAAAAGGTGCAATCCATAGCACAGGCACACTAGAAATCATCCACACTGATATTTGTGGACCATTTCCGGTGAAAAGTGTGGATGGATATGACTCGTTCATAACATTCGCAGATGATTACTCTCGCTATGGATATATTTATCCAATCAAAGAAATATCTGAAGTGTTGGATAAATTTAAAATATTCAAAGCTGAAATTGAAAATCAGCATGATAAAAGAATAAAGATAGTTAGGTCCGACCGTGGGGGAGAGTACTACGGTCGGCACACTCCATATGGCCAAGTCCCTGGACCTTTTGCAAAGTTCTTGCAGGAGACTGGCATAGTTGCCCAGTATTCAATGCCGGGCGAACCTCAGCAAAATGGAGTAGCTGAAAGGCGCAACCGTACACTTATGGATATGGTGCGCAGCATGATGAGTTATTCCAACTTGCCATTGGGATTATGGATGGAGGCACTTAAAACCGCCATTCACATTCTTAATAGAGTACCAAGCAAGTCGGTGCCCAAAACACCGTACGAGCTATGGACAGGAAGGGTGCCATCCCTACAACAGTTCAGGGTGTGGGGGTGCCCTGCTGAGGCCAAAATGTTTAATCCAAACATTTTAAAGTTAGATCCCAAAACAGTGAGTTGCCACTTCATTGGCTATCCAGACAGATCAAAGGGTTTTCGTTTCTACTGCCTAGACAAATATACAAAGTTTGTAGAAATGAGACATGCAGTATTGTTAGAGGACGAAATGATGAGGGGGAGCTTGGTAGCTCGGAAAATTGATCTTGAGGAGAAGAGGGTGCATGCACCTAATCCGATGATCTAGGAGCCATTTTTCTCACTACCAGTTGCAACTCCACCCATGACAACTACGGGGGCCGATCCGGAACCTGTCCGTCAGGAGCCAAGTGAACCCATTGTTGAGCATGAAAGGGAGGTGCAGCAGCAAATTTTAGAAGAAGTGCCAGAAGTTGAGGCACAGAATGTGCCAGAAACTGAGGCCCTTAGAAGGTCTACAAGACCAAGAAAGTCAGCTATTTCTACTGACTTTAAAGTTTATAACATAGAAATGGTTCATATGGAAAAAGATCCCACCTCATATGAAGAAGCCATGAGAAGCCCTCATTCATCAATGTGGATGAAGGCAATGGAAGACGAGATGAAACCAATGAGTTCCAAAGATGTTTGGGACTTAGAGGAAATTCCTAAAGGAGCCAAATCAGTAGGCTGCAAATGGGTCTACAAAATTAAGTATGACTCTAAAGGGAATATAGAAAAATATAAAGCACGACTCATGGCAAAAGGATTTACACAAAGAGAAGGGATAGATTACAAAGAGACATTTTCTCCGGTCTCATGTAAGGATTCATAATGGCATTAGTTGCTCATTTTGATTTAGAATTACATCAAATGGATGTAAAGACGACATTTCTCAACGGAGATTTAAAAGAAAATGTCTACATGAAACAGCCCAAGGGTTTTATCATGGAAGGCAAGGAAAATATGGGATGCCGCCTCAAGAAATCCATTTATGGATTAAAGCAAGCCTCTAGGCAGTGGTATTTAAAGTTTAATCAAATGATTAAAAGTTTTGGATTTAAAGAAAATATTGAGGATAAATGCATTTATGCAAAGTTTAAAAATGGGAAATGTATTTTCCTAATCTTGTATGTGGATGACATTCTGCTTGCTAGCAGTGATGTTAGTCTACTACAAGAAACAAAGAAGTTCTTATCCTCGAATTTTGACATAACAGATCTTGGTGAAGCATCATATGTTTTGGGCATAGAAATTCACCGAGATAGAAACAATGGAGTCTTAGGACTATCGCAGAAAGCATATTTAGAAAAGGTTCTTAAAAAGTATAATATGCATGCGAGTAAAGCCACACCTGCTCCTATAGTTAATGGCGATAGTTTTGGAAAATTCCAATGTCCCAAAAACTAGTACGAGATCGATCAAATGAAAGGAGTACCATATGCTTCGGCAGTTGCAGCTTGCAGTATGCACAAGTGTGCACTCGCCCTGACTTAGCCTTTATCACCGGGGTACTTGGTAGATATCAAGAGAATCCAGGCATAGAGCACTGGAAGATGATAAAGAAAGCATTGCGTTATGCGCAAGGCACGAAGGACTACATGCTAACATACAGGAGATCTAATTCCCTAGAGATAAAAGGGTATTCAGACGCAGATTTTGCGGGGGACAAAGATGATAGAAAATCCACGTCAGGATACGTATTCACCCTCGCTGGGGGAGCTATTTCGTGGAAAAGCTCCAAACAGTCGACAGTTGCATCATCCACGATGTATGCAGAATTCATAGCATGCTTCGAAGCCACGGGGCAGGCGATATGGCTAAAGAAATTTGTACCCGACTTGAAAGTGGTAGATTGTATTCACAAACCACTAAAGATGTACTACGACAATCAGCCCGCGGTATTTTACGCTCACAACAACAAGTCGAGTAGTGCTGCCAAAACAATAGAGATAAAGTATTATGTTGTGAAAGATAAAATCCAGGATCAAACTATAAGTCTCGAGCATATAAAGACAAAAGATATGCTTGCGGATCAAAGGCTTACCACCCAATGTGTTCAAGGAACACTTAGCCGGCATGGATTTAAGGGAAAGCCTTATGATTCCTGGATAGGCCCAAAAGGAACATAATTTGTTTCTAAACAAAACGTATGTTGTAGCTGAATGATTCTATCGGCAATTGAGCTATGACGATGAAACATGCTCTATGTACCAATATGTGATGAAACAAATAAACTAGAAAGTATAAAGTTAAAAGTAAAGTTGAGATCAAGGGGGAGAATGTTAGGTTGATCTCTCTCCCGTTAGAGCCCAACGGGTCGAACGGGCCCCTGACTGACGCCCTGATCGGGGGCGCCCAACCAAACAATGGTTGGTGGGCCCCTGTGACCCGCACTATATAAATAGAGGTGGGGGCCGGGGCATGACTTACGAGGTTAATTGCTGCCACAATCCCCACCAACAATCCCTACCGATCTAGGGTAAGCGCGGTGCTCACGGGAAGCACACCACCGCCGCCATCTCAGTCCACATCGCCGCCGTCACCACACCACCATGGCCAGCGCTGGATCGAGTTCATCCGCACCAGGAGAAGGTAGGTTACCGGATCTCCTAGCCCACTCCGATCTAAGGATCTATCAATGGTATCAGGTAGCCAGATCGGGCTAGAAGATTTTCGGTACAAAGAAACTAAAACAGAAAAAGAAAAAGAAAAATCCCACCCCAAAGAACCCTAAAAAGACAGGGCAAAGTTTCACCGGCAGAGGGCCTCGGGCCTCGCCGGCAAAGTGCGCCGCCACTCCGGCCGCGCCATTCCTGGATCGGAGCAGTGAGTTTTTAAACAGTTCACACTTCTCATTATCGCCAGGATCGGAGCCATTAGTTCAGTGGTAAGCAGCGAGAGAGGTGGTGAGTTTGATTACTCTCACGGTCGCCCCCTTTTTTTGGGATTTTCACGCCGCGCGTCCGGTGGGCTGGCCCAGTCGCGCGACCTCTACTCGTCGGGCTCATAAGGTGCAAACAGGAAATACCCAAAAATAAACTTTCAAAGTATGCTTTAACGCTGGGTAGCCGCTATACTTGGTTAGGCCAGCCCGGAGAATTTTTATTTGTCTCTGTAAACATTGCGACGGTTGAATAAAGTTTTGTGAGTTTGCCTAAAAAAAGAAAATACCTCAGCGGATTCTTAATTTTTTTTTACTTAGAGCTTAATAGGAGGACTCCTCCGCCGGGATCGGCGTTTATGTTTGTTGCAGCGTACACGAGTTCCCAGCTATCCAGAATTCGAGGTGTGATTTCTGCTGGGTTCAGATCAACTAGCTATTTGCTGCTTCACCCTCGGCTGCATGCTGATCCACAAGCCTGCCTGCGATCTCCGGCCGTGCCGTTCTCCGTCAATCAAAGCTTTACTAGCAGTTCGTACGTCTCAGTCCCCATGGAGCTGGAGGACGGTGGGATCCAGACGACGCCGAATCTGCCGCAGGACATCTTGATGGCCATCTTCGCCGCGTTCGAGATCCCCGACCTGGTGCGCGCTGGCTCCGTATGCTCCTCCTGGCGCTCCGCCTACGAAACCCTGCGCAACCTCGGGCTCTACAACCAGTCCCAGACGCCATGCCTGCTCTACACCTCTGAGTCCGACGGCGAGAGCACCGCGCGCCTCTACAGCCTCGCGGAGAAGAAGGCGTACAAGCTGACTCTCCCAGACCCGCCTATCTGCACCAGGTCTCTGATTGGGTCCTCGCCTCAAGGCCTGCTGGTTACGGTGGACGACAGGTCCGAGATGCACCTTCTCAACCCCATCACCGGTCAACAGGTCGCCCTCCCGTCGGTGATCACCATCCGGCAGGTGAGCCCCATCTACGATGACTCCGGCGTCCTCGACATGTACAGATACTCGGCCCACACTAGGCATACCGTTCTCGCGCTGCCAGCAAACCTTGCTCTCAGCGAGCTGCGCCACCAGCTCCATCACAAGGCTTTTGTGTTTTCTCTTTCCGATGACCATGCATCCTCATCCTCAGGAGGAGGAGGAGGAGGAGGAGGAAGAGGACACATTGTGGTGCTGATCCACAACCCGTCTTGCCAGCTCTCCTTTGCGAGGGTAGGGGCCGAGAGCTGGACCTGGTTGCCACCACACACCTCCTATGACGACTGCATGTACAAGGATGGCCTCATGCATGCGGTGACTTCAAAGGGAGAAATCCATGGCTTCGATCTTGCCAGCCCTGCCCCTGTGGCCACCATGAAGGTAATTATGGAGGGACCAATGACTTACAGATGCCTTCGTATGTACATCATACAAGCCCCATGGGGCGATCTTCTGCAGGTTTGGAGAAAATTTGGGGATCATGATTTAGGAGATACGCCCCAGTCATCTGTGTTTTGGATTACCGGCAAAATTAGAGTATATAAAGTTGATGCCGCGGCGAACGAACTCGAGAGAACCAGTTGCTTGCGCGGTCATGCGTTGTTCCTTGGGCATAATCAGTCGATTTGTCTTAGTACCGAAGAACACCCGGCTCTTAAGGCCAACCATGCCTACTTCACCGACGATTGCAAATATTGGACAATGGGACTTCAGAATAATCGCCGCAATATGGGAATTCTCAACTTGGATGATAACTGCAGCGACGAACTTCTGTCTCCTCACCTTTGGTCCAATCGTCCGGCCCCCATATGGATTACACCAAATCTCAGAGAGATAAATTTTAATTTGGATAATTAGTTTGGAGTTCTTCCTTCTGTACGAAAAAACTGTCTAGTTCGTTAGTAATGGTGGTGATTCCTCATCTGGGTACTATATGTACAGGCCAGAAATTTTAAAGAAAATGCTGCTAGTTCATTCTACAAATTGTAAGTCTCTGTTTTTCTTCTTGTAGTTCTCTGTTTCTCTTTTTGGGAAATCTTTTTGTTTTAAGCACAAGCCGATTCAATTCTGAGAGAGGTCTTGCTCTTGGATCTTAGGTTTATATTTCTTTATTAGTACTCTTGTATGGAGGTAATCAACGTGTTTGATCGTTTTATGCCAGTCTATCTTCTTAGCCAACACCCATAATAGGTCAGAGAAGTAGTATAATACAAACTGTCTATTACTTAGCAGAGTTGGAAAAACAAAGTGGCTTAATTACTAGGCCTATCAGGCAGACATTGTTATTATTTACACCTCAATAAGCTCCCCGAGCTGCAACAATCAAACCTCGAGACTGCCCTTTATTGATTATTAAGATAGCATATACTCCCTCCGTTTCGATTTACTCGTCGTGGTTTTAGTTCAAATTTGAACTAAAACCACGACGAATAAATCGGAACGGAGGGAGTAGGATATAGGAGCAAACCTTCATATATATCTGTTGAGCAATGCAATGATCCTTTTACAGTGATTTTGCTGTTGCAATCAGATTTTCCACCGTCAGACCAAGCTCCTTGTATATCCTTCCAGCAGGAGCACTTGAACCGAAGCGGTCAATGCCGATTGCTTTGCCCTTCTGTCCGAATACTTCTCCCATCCCAGCATGACGCCGGCTTCGACGCTAATCCTGGAAGTAACCTCGCTTGGTAGGACACTCTCCTTGTACTCCTCAGACTGCTCCTCAAACAATTCCCAGCAAACAAGCGAGACAACCCATACAGATTTTCCCTCCTTCCTCAACTGATCTGTGGTCTTTCTCCGCGATCTCGAGCTCAGAGCCTGTGCTGATAAGAATTAGGTCAGGTCTGTTGCCCGAGGAATTGTCAGAAATGACGTATCCTCCCTTAGCAATGCCTTCAACCGATGTTCCTTCCAGCTGTGGGAGCTTCTGCCGAGAGAGTGCAAGGATAGATGGCCTCTTCCTGTTGATAACCGCAATCCAGAGAAGTAGTATAATGCAAACATGTCGTGCGAAAATCTGATGATTAAACTTAAGTGGTGATTTGTGCGGCTTGAAGTAGTAGACCCATTCATCTAACAATTTCTTAATGGTCCTTTTACAGTAGTGGTCCTTGTACTCTAATTTAACTTACTAAATCTTCCTACACACAATGACACATGGCGTCCTGACCACCTCTAGTAGCAGAGCAATCTGAGGTCATTGACACTGATGTTATTGTTGCCATCATCGAGGTTGTCGTCGTGGTTGTTGTCGTGGGCATTCTTGCATACGCTTGTCTTGTCATGCTTCGTCAGTGTGCATGTTGCCGTCGTTGTCGTTGGGGCCCGGCACATCGCATGTTCAAGTCTTCCATTTGCCCGTCGTCATGGGGGAGGATCTACACTGCTCAAATTTAAGGAGGTGGGGAGAGATTTGAGGAGTAACTCCTCAAATTTTTAGAACTAAACTTTTGAGGAAATGGCGAGGTGGGAACTATCTGAAAGTTTAGTTTTCAGGGAGTTAAAGATCAAGAGAAAGGACCAGAGATGCTCTCAATTATTAAACCGGGTGTTCCAACCCTTCAAATTTGAAAAAAGAAACAAACAATTAAATTCTAGGCCACTTAAACTTCCTACCGTCTTAATAGTCTAGATGCACTATCTAACTGTTGCGTGTGCAAACCTAAATTAGGAAAGAAAATCCCTGGCTTCCCAACCAAGATCAACAAAATTAGCGATGAAGCAGTCCTGGTTCATCACCGGTTGGAAGAGTAAATAACAAAAAACTACCACAATTCAGGTTAGGCTTCAAAAACTACCAATTTTCAAATTTGGACAAAAAAACTACCACTTTACAGGTAATATGTAAAAAAAACGACCACTTTCTATTAGTTGGCGGTTGGGACAAAATTAATCACGATTTTGATAGGCATGGGCACCCGTCAGGATTGATGTGGCAGAAAACTCAACTCTGTTAGTGCATATATTTTTTCGAAAAGTCAAACCTCACCAGTTAGTCGTCTGGGAGTAGCTAATTAAGCAGGTGGGAATGATTGGGCAAAGCTGCATTGGATTAATTATCATCAATCTCCCGCTAGCTGCTGCGAGTCGCAACACAGACCGGAGAGAATTACCACCCAATCCAGCCCTTCCAGCTTCAGTTTCGCTTCCGCGATCTTTCAGCATTCAAGTTTTGATGAATTTCGTATCGCAAAACTAAAATGCTGAAAGTTTTTTTTATTAGACTGCACGTGGTATTTCTCATGTACCCGAATTACAGTCCTCACGCACGGCCAGTTAGTGCACAATCAGCACGTCACCCTTGTTAGAGTTGTGTTGAATATTGTGTACAAGGTAGGTTACAGTTGGACTATGAGTTGTATTCCGTTTACATAGGATGCGGAGTCGTGTCCAAGTAGGACACTTGTATCCTAGGCCTCTCATGTATAGCAGGGGTAGACACACGATGTAACTTATGCCAACATAATAGCACATGCGCGCAAGGGGGAGCCGGCGTCGTGTGCCGGTGCCCGGGTGGCAGGTGTGCGGTATTGTGATGGTGTCACGGGGAGGAGCGCCCGTAGTCAGGCCCCGGGGATGTAGCCATATCGGTGAACCTCGTTAACAAATCTCCCTGTCGTGCTCGTGTGATTGCTTGGTTCTCGGATGATCGACGGTATGCCTTAAATTTATTTTAACAAGTGGTATCATGAGTAAGGTTTGATTTGAGGATGTGAATTGTTGATCTAGAGGAGAGAAGCGCTCGGCGTGGATTAACATTGTCCGTATGGACGTGGCAACAGAGCGACATCTCCACCTCATATCTTCGGATCCTTGTATTGCCAGAGATAAACCCTCCATGATTGCATCTAGTTCCGCTTCAACCGCATCTCTGCAAGAAAATAACGCTCTGCATACCGAAAAGATGATCCCCCAGTAAAGTTACGCAGGATCATGCCAGCACCCGCATTGTTAGAATCAACAAAAGAGCCATCTGTGTTCAGTTTTATCCAACCCTCTTACATACAGAAACTGCTGGTGTTGACTAGAAAAGAGATCACGAGATTTGTTTTGAGAAAAAAAAGGAGACCGAGTCTCCATGTGACACGGAGACAGGCAGGCAAATCAATTAGCGGAAAGAGAAAATCCATCAGGTGTACGCATCCATTGAAACAGGGGCTTGGCAAAGCAATTGCTAGTATTGAAGTTGTGCCCGGAGCGGTTACACGTGAGGACCAGAATATTTTTTGGTTGGAACTGCTGTAGTACACGGAGGCTGTTCGAGTACTTGGGGCATCGCGTGGAAAGCTTGAATAATTTTTCACAGGGTCAGTCATATGAAAATCATGGCGCCAACGGATACCAGGTTTGAGGTGGAGAAGTTCACGGAACTGAAAACCTTGAGTTATGACAGACAAGAGTGAAAGTTTTGATGGCACAACAATGATGCTTGAAGGCGTTGCGGGAAGTCATGTCGGCTGAGATGAAATTATCATGTGATGGATGGAAATTCGCGGAAGACGATTTGAGAGCCTCGAGTGTGTCATGCAGTCAGAGAAGTTCGGCTGGGCCGGACTAGATTGTCTGACGGGTCGACGTGAGTCGGTTGGTACAGAAGACGGTGGTGGGATCAGCGACGACGACATAGGAGCGTGATGCTGATTGAAAGCACAAGTGCTCCCTATGTGGTTTTGGTAATTAATGACAACATATCTCTTGTTGGACTAACACTTTTATCTAGTATATTTCAGACAAGTTCAACAATGGAGTGGCATGGACTAAAGGATGTGGGAACTCCTTCAAGATGCTAAGGACAAATGATTGGCTCATGCTTCAAGCTCAAGACTCTTCATTTTACATTTTAGTGATCCAAGATCACATTGAGTCTATAGGAAAAGCCAATACTATCAAGGAGGGATGAGGTGTTGCTTAATGAGCCTCTTGCTTCAAGTGCTTAGTGATATGCTCCAAATACCCTCAACTACTTTCCCACTTCCACACATATGTCCTAAACCTAAAGTCAAACTCGGCCCCACTGATTCCTTCTATCCGGCGCCACCGAGTTTGGATGTCTTAGCCACTGCCACAAACCCTAGGAAAATCGGTCTCACCGATAGGGATCTCGGTCTCATCAAGATGGGATTGTAATCTCTCTGTGTATGTCCATTATCAAAATCGGTCTCACCGAGTTTGAGCAATCGGTACTACCGAGATTACAATGTAAACTCTCTGGTTAACTTATTATCAAAATCGGTCCCACCGAGTTTGATAATCGGTCAAACCGAGTTTGCCTGACCAACTCTTGAAAGCTTATTACCAAAATCAGTCCCACCGAGTTTGTATAATCGGTCTTACCGAGATTACGTTATGCCCTAACCCTAACTGAATCGGTCCCACCGAGTTGCATTCCGGTCTCACCGAAAACCCTAACGGTCACATTATTTGCTAAATCGGTCTAACCGAGTTTAACGATTCGGTCCCATCGAGTTTGGTAGATTGTGTGTAACGGTTAGATTTTGTGTGGAGGCTCTATATACCCCTCCACCTTCTCTTCATTCGTGGAGAGAGCCATCAGACTGAACCTACACTTCCAGCATCCTATTTCTGAGAGAGAACTACCTACTCATGTGTTGAGGCCAAGATATTCCATTCCTACCATATGAATCTTGATCTCTAGCCTTCCCCAAGTTGCTTTCCACTCAAACCCTCTTTCCACCAGATCCAAATCCTATGAGAGAGAGTTGATTGTTGGGGAGACTATCATTTGAAGCACAAGAGCAAGGAGTTCATCATCAACGCACCATTTGTTACTTCTTGGAGAGTGGTGTCTCCTAGATTGGCTAGGTGTCACTTGGGAGCCTCCGACAAGATTGTGGAGTTGAACCAAGGAGTTTGTAAGGGCAAGGAGATCGCCTACTTCGTGAAGATCTACCGCTAGTGAGGCAAGTCCTTCGTGGGCGACGACCATTGTGGGATAGACAAGGTTGCTTCTTCGTGGACCCTTCTTGGGTGGAGCCCTCCGTGGACTCGCGCAACCGTTACCCTTCGTGGGTTGAAGTCTCCATCAACGTGGATGTACGATAGCACCACCTATCGGAACCACGCAAAAAACATCTGTGTCTCCAATTGCGTTTGAATCCTCCAAACCCTTCCCTTTACATTCTTGCAAGTTGCATGGTTTACTTTCCGCTGCTCATATACTCTTTGCATGCTTGCTTGATATGTGTTGTGAATGTTAAACTTGTGTCTAAACTCCACTTAGTTTTAAAGAAACTTAAAAACTGCAACTTTGGTACTTAGTGTCTAATCACCCCCCCCTCTAGACACCTCTTCTCAAGGTCCTACAAGTGGTATCAGAGCATTGGTCTCCATTGCCTTGGTTTAATCACCATTGGAGGAAGATGGATGAGTCTACTTTGGGAGTCTTAGACATAGAGTGCCTATTCTTGATGGAGAGTATTTTCATGAGTGGAAAAATGAGATGCTTATAATTTTCAATCAATATCATTTGAACAAGTACATTGCTAGTCCTTGTGCACCTTGTGTTGATCCTATGCATCCTACCCTTGATGAGTCTATTGACATGATTAGGAATGTTAGAAATGTTAATCTTATCACTAGAGGCTTGCCTAGAAACTTGATTATAAAACTGCCTACTCTTGAGTGTGCCTACACTATATGGAAATTTCTTGAGGAACGATTTCCTGATTATTCTTTGAAAAATCTTGATGAAATTCTTCATAAGTCTATTGCCTTTAGTAAGATGAATACTAGTGATCCTATGTTTGGTGATCGTCTATTGAGCTTACAAACCTTATGCGTGCCAAAGGAAATGTTGGTATTATTAGTGACATTATTTCCGAAGCTATAAAAATTCATAGACAAGATCATTGTCAAACTCATTCTAATGAATCACCCTCTCTAGGATTTGATCCACCACATGACGATGTTGAACATGGATACTATGATGAGGATGATGATAGTGACTTCGATCTTGATGATGCAATGAGACATTTTGGTCTTATGGCAAATCTTCGGGGATATATGTCAGGAGGAAAGGAATGGGTCCTTGACAGTGGATGTACCGATCACATGACCGGAGATAAAGACATGTTTCATGAGCTTGCTGATAATGATAGTCCTCGAAATTATGTCACTTTCGGTGACAACTCAAAGGGTAAGGTGGTTGGCCTTGGTAAGGTGGCCATCTCACATGATAGCTCCATACAAAATGTCATGCTCGTTGAATCTCTTGGGTACAACTTACTTTCAGTATCTAGACTTGCTGATTTTGGTTTCAATGTTCTATTTACTTAAGTAGATTGCCAAGTGTTTCGTCGAGATAATCATAAAATGGTCTTTACCGGCATACGTAGAGGTGATCTATACATTGTTGATTTCACTAAAAAGGCTCAACCTAAAACTTGCTTCATTGCTAAATCCTCAAAAGGTTGGTTATGGCATAGACGACTAGGTCACGTTGGCATGTGAAACCTTGACAAGCTTATTAAAGGAAATCATATCCTTGGAGTTAATGATGTCATATTTGATAAGGATAGACTTTGCAGTGCTTGTCAAGCAGGTAAACAGGTTGGAGGAAGGCATCCCGTGAAGAACATCATGACCACGAAGAGGCCACTCGAGCTACTTCACATGGATATCTTTGGTCCCAACTCTTACAAGAGTCTCGGTGGAAATTCTTTTGGTCTAGTTATAGTCAATGATTTTTCCAGATTTACGTGGGTGTTCTTGCTCGATGATAAATCGCAGGTCCAAAAGATCTTCAAAAACTTTGCTAGGAAGGCCCAAAATCAATTTGAAGTGAAGATCAAGAAGGTTCGCAGCGACAACGGAACGTAGTTCAAGAACGCAAATGTGGACACCTTTCTTGACGAAGAAGGGATTTCACACAAGTTCTCGGCTACGTACACACCTCAACAAAATGGAGTTGTTGAGAGGAAGAACCGAACGCTCATCGAAATGGCGAGAACGATGCTTGATGAGTACAAGACGCCGAAGCATTTTTGGGCAGAAGCGGTTGAGACAGCTTGTCATGCAACAGATCGCTTGTATCTTCACAAGCTACTCGGCAAGACGGCATACGAGCTACTCACCGGTAACAAACCCCAAGTTGGATACTTTCAAGTATTCGGCTCAAAGTGCTACATTCTTGATAAGCATCGTCGTTCTAAATTTGCTCCTAAGTCTCATGAAGGTTTCCTACTAGGTTATGGCTCAAACTCTCACACATACCGTGTCTACAACAATTTCACCCGAAAGGTTGAAGAGACGGTAGATGTGAAGTTTGATGAATCTAACGGCTCGCAAGTAGAGCAACTGCCAATTGATGTAGGAGACAAAGATCCTTCGGAAGCAATCCAAGACTTGTCTATTGGCAAGGTCCGTCCAACGGAGGTGAAGGAGAGTACCTCGTCCGTCCAAGTGGAAGCTTCTACTTCACGAAAAGGTGAACCAAGAGTTGATACGGAAGCATCCACAAGTGGGACACACCAAGATGAAGAAAACGAGGAAGTGCATCAAGATGAACGTCAACAACCTCCTTCTCCACCACGACAAGAGAACGACAACGCCAACAATGAAGAAGGCCAAGAAGAAGAACATGATGAAGAAGATGTTCAATGAAGACCCAAGCAAAAGCTTTCATGAGTTCGAGCAAGAATTGCTAAAGACCATCCCGTAGAGCAAATCTACAATGATATTCAAACCGGGAGAATCACTCGCTCTAAAACTCGTTTAGCTAACTTTTGTAAAACTATTCTTTCATCTCTAGCATTGAACATATGAAGGTCGAAGAAGCATTGGAAGATCCGGATTGGATAAATGCTATGCATGAAGAGCTACACAACTTTGAGAGGAACCAAGTTTGGACATTGGTTGAGAAGCCCGACAACAACCACAACATCATCGGTACCAAATGGGTGTTTCGGAACAAGCAAGATGAAGATGGACAAGTAGTTCGCAACAAAGCACGTCTCGTCGCCCAAGGCTACACACAAGTCGAAGGTATGGACTATGGTGAGACTTATGCCCCCGTTGCTAGACTTGAGTCTATCCGCATCTTACTTGCCTATGCTAATCACCATGATATCACCTTGTACCAAATAGACATTAAAAGTGCTTTTCTAAATGGTGAAATAGAGGAGGAAGTTTATGTTAAGAAACCTCCCGGCTTTGTCAATCCTAAGAAACCCAATCATGTTTACAAACTTCACAAAGCTCTTTATGGTCTTAAACAAGCTCCTAGAGCATGGTATAAATGCTTGACCAAGTTCCTTATTGAAAAAGGGTTTGAAATTGGGAAAATTGATTCTACTCTTTTTACTAAAAGGGTTAATGGTGAACACTTTGTGTGCCAAATCTATGTTGATGATATTATATTTGGTTCAACTAACCCTCATTTTAGTGAAAAGTTGGGAAGCTAATGTCGGAGAAGTTTGAGATGTCTATGATGAGTGAACTCAAATTCTTTCTTGGTTTGCAAATCAAGCAAACTAAGGAAGGTACTTTTGTCTCTCAAATGAAGTACACCAAGGACTTATTCAAGAAGTTCAATATGCAAGAATGCAAAGGTATGACTACACCCATGCCTACTAGTGGACATCTTGACTTAACCAAAGATGATGAACCGGTTGATCAAAAGGTTTATCGCTCTATGATTGGTTCATTGTTATATCTATGCGCTTCACGTCCCGATATTATGCTAAGTGTGTGCATGTGTGCACGATATCAAGCTGCTCCTAAAGAATGTCATCTTAAGGTCGTGAAAAGGATAGTGAGATACTTAATCCATACACCAAATTTTGGCATTTGGTATCCTAAGAGGGCCTCTTTCGATCTTGTTGGCTATTCCGACTCGGACTATGCCGGAGACAAGGTTGATAGAAAGTACACTTCGGGTACTTGTCAATTTCTTGGTAGATCTCTTGTGTCTTGGTCCTCCAAGAAACAAAACTCGGTATCCTTATCCACCGCCGAAGCTGAATATATTGCCGCTGGTTCATGTTGTGCTCAGTTACTTTGGATGACCCAAACTCTTAAAGA
Organism: Triticum dicoccoides; assembly: GCF_002162155.2. Lineage (NCBI taxonomy): Eukaryota > Viridiplantae > Streptophyta > Magnoliopsida > Poales > Poaceae > Triticum > Triticum dicoccoides. The sequence continues at coordinate 62,283,554 of NC_041383.1, forward strand.
TTATGGGATATATGTGAAACATGTTCCATTGCTTTGTGACAATGAAAGTGCTATCAAAATTGGTCATAATCCTGTGCAACATTCTCGAACTAAGCATATTGAAGTTCGTCATCATTTCATTCGAGATCATGTTGCTAAGGGTGACATTGATCTTAAGCATGTTCGCACCGAAAAGCAATTAGCGGATATATTCACTAAACCTCTTGATGAGAAAGTGTTTTGCAGGTTGAGAGGAGAATTGAACGTCATTGATGCTTCAAACTTGGAGTAGAAACTCCATTGGATACATGCAAGACATGAGCTTATGACTAATCCTTGATATTTCTCTTATGATGAAAATCTTATATCCTGGATATATTTGTATCTTGCATGCTATCTAACCCATGTAGGTACTTGGTTGACTCTAATTCCATGAGATTGTAATCTACTCATATCTTGAGCAATCTCTACATCACCAAGTCTCCACAAAGGTGGTTGAAGACAAGGAAGCACGAAACCATTCAAACATATCCTTTGACAAATTCTATGTTGAATTTCATGATTGTCATTTTTGGATATACAAGTGCTCTTCCTTGCAAGAACTAACCCATGTAGGTAGATGGACTCAAATTCCAAGTGGTGCTCGAAATTCTTGATGAGCTACATCAACCTTGAGCAACCCACGCAAGTTCAACTTCATGGACAACACCACCAACCAAGGTATGTCATTCCATCTTAGAGAAGCTTTACTTCGAGTCATGAGTTAAAGCAACTCGACAAGATGTGAATACATCAAGATGCTTAAACGAAAAATGGCAACCCCATTTTGAGCTTAAACGATGAGTATGGCTTATGATCAAGTGATCTCACTTGACTCCTAAGTATATATACTCTAACATAGGTGAATTTGTCGCCGACCATCTCTAGATGAAGTTCTCCTGTGTTCTTTTTTGAGTTTTTTCTTTTGTCTCATGCATATGTGTTTCCCCTTTCAAAAAAAAACTTCATCTAGATTTCTTTCTGTTTTCTCTGCATTTTCTGCATCTAATTCATTGCATATCTTTCAGTTAATTCATTGCAAATCTTTGTGAGATCTTACTAGTCTAGTGAGCTGAGGTGACAAGTGTTTTCTCTACGATGAACTCAGTTACACCGATTTGTTATTTTCGGTCCAACCGAAATTTTTTGGTACCACCGAAGCATACCACTCGGTGCCACCGATTTCATAACAGGAAAAACTCTTTGCCACATATTCTGTGTTTCTTCTGATCCAGCTCCACTCAATGAATCTTGTCCTCTACAAACATCACATTTTTATCTTTGCTTTATGGACTCAAGGATCAAACCCATTCACAACAAATTCTAGAGGGAGAGAGAGATTACATCTTTATCAAGCCCTTCTTGGAAATTGATGTCAAAGGGGGAGAGAGAGATCACATCAAAGCTTATCATTTAGAGAGAGAGATCACATCTCAGAGGGAGAGAGAGAAGATCCTTCAAGGAGAGAGAGAGATCTCCAGGGGAGAGAATACTAGTAGAATGTATTTCTCAAGGATCCCAGATGCTTGGTGTTCAAGAGGAGAGATGCCACATGTCTTCTTGAGGGGAAAGACATGTTCATATGTGCTTATTTGCATTAGCTTGCATTAGATCTGTTCATTTATATCCTTCAGCTCTAATTTTCTGTTCCCTATCTTCTCCCAGTATCCCATGTTAGATTCAGGGGGAGCAAGACATCTAAGGGAAAGAGATCATTTAAATTCATTGCATATCTTTACTCTTGGGGACATGTCTAATCAACTGTGGTACTTAGTACTCACTCTCTACATGTCATCCCAGTCTTGGTATTCTTGTGGTTTCTTCTGTCTGCTCTGACTAGTAGATGCATCTGTGTTATCTAACCTTGTTTATGCAGGTTCATTTCATCCTAAGCCAACTCAAGACTACAAGGTAAGATATGCATCACAATCATGTGTTTGAGGAATTCTTGCTGATGTACATACTGTTTGCAAGAAGGACTCATGGGCATGAAGGTATTCTCTTTAATACTTTTTGCTCTGATGCATATAGCCAAGATACATGTAACACATTGCCTGCTCTATCATGGTTATGCTATCACATGCTTCTATATTTCAAATTCACATGATTGCATACATGTAGGGGGAGCCTATGCTTGTTACATGTCTTTCCAAAGATTTACTTGCTATTCTTTATATCTTTATCTAAAGCTTTGATGTATGTTGCCATCAATTACCAAAAAGGGGGAGATTGAAAGCACAAGTGCTCCCTAGGTGGTTTTGGTAATTAATGACAACATATCTCTTGTTGTACTAACACTTTTATCTAGTATATTTCAGACAAGTTCAACAATGGAGTGGCATGGACTAAAGGATGTGGGAACTCCTTCAAGATGCTAAGGACAAATGATTGGCTCAAGCTTCAAGCTCAAGACTCTTCATTTTACATTTTAGTGATCCAAGATCACATTGAATCTATAGGAAAAGCCAATACTATCAAGGAGGGATGAGGTGTTGCTTAATGAGCCTCTTGCTTCAAGTGCTTAGTGATATGCTCCAAATACCCTCAACTACTTTCCCACTTCCACACATATGTCCTAAACCTAAAGTCAAACTCGGCCCCACTGATTCCTTCTATCCGGCGCCACCGAGTTTGGATGTCTTAGACACTGCCACAAACCCTAGGCAAATCGGTCTCATCGATAGGGATCTCGGTCTCACCGAGATGGGATTGTAATCTCTCTGTGTATGTCCATTATCAAAATCGGTCTCACCGAGTATGAGTAATCGGTACTACCGAGATTACAATGCAAACTCTCTGGTTAACTTATTATCAAAATCGGTCCCACCAAGTTTGATAATCGGTCAAACCGAGTTTGCCTGACCAACTCTCTGGAAAGCTTATTACCAAAATCAGTCCCACCGAGTTTGTGTAATCGGTCTTACCGAGATTACGTTATGCTCTAATCCTAACCGAATCGGTCCCACCGAGTTGCATTCCGGTCTCACCAAAAACCCTAACAGTCGCATTATTTGCTAAATCGGTCTGACCGAGTTTAATGATTCGGTCCCACCGAGTTTGGTAGATTGGGTGTAACGGTTAGATTTTGTGTGGAGGCTATATATACCCCTCCACCTCCTCTTTATTCGTGGAGAGAGCCATCAGACTGAACCTACACTTCCAGCATTCTATTTCTGAGATAGAACTACCTACTCATGTGTTGAGGCCAAGATATTCCATTCCTACCATATGAATCTTGATCTCTAGCCTTCCCCAAGTTGCTTTCCACTCAAACCCTCTTTCCACCAGATCCAAATCCTATGTGTAACGCCCCGGATTCGATGCGCCAGGTGTCTGCCAGTTATTTGCCGTAGTTGCCATGTCATTTGCTTGCATGTTGCATTTTATCATGTCATTATGTGCATTTCATTTTGCATGTGTGTTTGTCTCATGCATCCGAGCATTTTCCCCGTTGTCCGTTTTGCAATCCGGAACTCCTATGCCCTCCAGCGTCCCCCTGTTGTCTCTCGTTGTGAGCAGGTGTTAAACATTCTCGGAATGGACCGAGTCTTGCCAAGCGGCCTTGGTATACCACCGGTAGACCGCCTGTCAAGTTTCGTGCCATTTGGAGGTCGTTTGATACTCCAACGGTTAACCGTGTAGCCCGAAACCTCCCTTTTCTCTTGCAGCCCAACACCCCTCCAAAGTGGCCCAAAACCCATCTAACCCCCTCCATGCTCTCCACCGTTCGATCACGATCGCGTGGCCGAAAACCGTGCTCTATTTGGACTCTTCTAGCTCCCTCTATCTATAAATATGTGATCCCCTCCGATTTTCGCGCAGTCCAACCCTAGCCCTCTCCTCCCCGCGCCGCCGAACATGTCCATCCGCGCCGGACATGTCCGCCGGACACGTCGCCAGGCCCAATTAGGGCGTGCCACGTCAGCAGCGCCGCCGCCTTGCCCTATTGCATGCCGCCACCTCATCCGCCGCCGGGCCCCCTCTCTCTCCTCCTCCGCCAGGGCCCGCGCGACCCAGATCCGGCCCGCGCGGCCCGAAGCAGCCGCTGCCGCAGCCCGCCTGAGGCCCGTCGGGCG
>NC_041383.1:62288298-62322880 GCF_002162155.2 Triticum dicoccoides
GCCCGGCGCGGAGCTCGCCGGAGCAGGAGCTCCCCCGCCGCCGCCCGGGCGCCTCGCCTCGAGCTCGCCATCCCGGCGCCGCCCCGCCGCCTCCGCGTCCGGCCATGGTGCCGCCGTCCTCCGGCGCCCGCGCCTCTCCTTCCCGCCACCAGCATGGCCTCGCCGTCCCCGCCATGGCGCCGCCGTCCCCGCGACCGACCTCGCCGCCGCCAACCACCGTCGCCGCCGGTGTGCCTTGCCTCCTCCGGCGCAGCCCCGCCCTCCGGCCGCCGTCGCCGGCCGCCTCGTCGCCGGATCCGATGGATCGGGACGAGATCCACCAGTCCCTCCATCCAAACACCGTCCCGCGACCCGGATCCCTCCGTCCCGCTCCGTCTCGTCCCGGGTTGACTTTTCGCGAGGGTATAATTCTGCTAAGTCCCTGTATTTTTGACATTATCATGCCATGTTCATCGCATCATAACTCTGTGCATACTGCTCCGTTTCGTGCGTGTAATATGTCAAATTGTTCGCCTCAACGAGTACTTTATTTCATTCCATTGCATCATGTTCATTTGTGCTCATCTTGATGCCTGAATCATCGTTGCAAGAGTGCTTCATGATGTTGTCTGCTATCTGTTAACAGAACATGCTCATTTGTCATTTTTGCCATGTTTGATGTGTGCATCCTATGAGGTTGATGTCTACATGTGTTTTGATCTATGCCATGCCATATTTACAGTGGTGCTTACCATGTATTTTTGTGATCAATGTGATGACTAGCACAAGCATGCAAACTAGGCTTCGTGATGTTGCTGATTTTAGTCCCTGTTCTACTGTTATTTTGATGCCATGTAAACTTGATGCTACAGAGAGATCCATGCATATTTTGAGATACTTCAGTAAGGATGTTTTGAACATATGGTTATTATATATCCATTAATGCCCCTGTTTGCAATTATGGAGTAGTCTAGTATGTCATTTGCTTGCTCTACTTTTGCTAAAAAATATTTCCTGGCAGATTGTTTACATGTTATTCAATTTTGCCAAGGTTGTTGTAGTTGATCCTTGCATGCTATGAACTTGTTCTTGCCTTGGTTAGCTTCATAAACATGTCTTCTTGCTGATGCTATGCTTATCTTATCATGCAAGGACTTGTGGTGAGTGAATCGAGCTTGTTAAGTAGTGTACTTGCTGTTACTGTTTTGCTAGGCTGAATCTGTTATTTCGTGATGCTATGTAAACCTGATGCTACAAGTCATTCTATGCATAATCTGGAGATGTTCACTAAGGGTGTTTTGTTCTACATGTTATGCTCTATCCACCCATGCCCCTGGTTGAATTTATAGCTTGCTGTAGCTTGTTGTAATCTTGATCCAAAGTTGCTAAATAATGTTGCTGTCAGCCTGTTAACATTAAGTTCAGTTGTTGCCATGCTTGTTGTTGGTGATCCATGCACCCTATGAACTTGCTCTTTCCATGCTTAGCTTCACAAATATGCTGTCTTACTGTTGGTTGCCTTATCATGCCATGTAATTCCCTGTGGTGAGTGGTACAAGCTCACCAACATGCCTACTTATTGTTGTTCCTGTCACGTATGAATCTGTATTATAACTTGCTATGTTTACATGGGTGCCATCATATTTTTTGTTCCTTTTTGGCTCATGGTCAGTAAAGGACTTTTGTTCTATGCATTTAGTAGTTTCATGCCATGCCTTTGTTTGCCATGATAAGTTCCTGTAACATATTGTTTGATAGCTCTAAACATTGCAACCTGATGTTATTTCTGCAAAGTCTGAACTGTTATTATTTGCAATCTTTCCATGTGTTTGAGCATGTTCTAGTGATTTTTGGAGATAGCTCAGTGTTCATGTTTTGTTATGCTTTACCTGTACATCATGCCCATGCCTTTTGTTTTCTTGTTGAGATCCTTTAACATGTTGTTTTGATGCTTGTAAGATGCCTAGTTGCTGTTTTGGGCAGATTGTTGTTATGACTTGTATAGAGTATGTGTTGCACCGTTGCTCCGTTTTGAGTGTGCTCTATATGAAACTTGCTTGATTTTGCATGTAGTTTCATATTATCATGTCGCATCCTTATTTTGGTGTGTTTGCTTGATATTTGAATGCATTTTGCATCAATGCCATGTTTAACTTGTTTTGCCCATATCTTCTAGGCCGTAGCTCCGAACTAAATGAACTTTATATGTAACTTGACTAGAATCTCGTGTAGATCATCTTTGTGCATTTTAACTTGCTGTTTAACAACTTGAACATAAGGTTTATTCAGATCTGGACCAATTTCAAAATTTGCATATGAGGACTTACCGGAATTGTTATATGTTGTTCCCGGCCTCATTTAAACTTGCTTTGATGTGTTGCTCTTGTTTGCATCATCTCTTGCCATGAGTAGCTTCATGTAGCTTTGTCATGCATCATGCTTGTTGTGCATCATGTCTTGTATATGTGTGGTGTGTTTACCATGTTGTGGGCTTCTTCTCGATAGTTCCCGTTTCGTTGCGATCGTGAGGATTCGATCGTCTACGCTTGGTTCATCTTCGTGGCTTCATCTTCTTCATGGACTCGTTCTTCTTCCTAGCGGGATTTCAGGCAAGATGACCATTTCCCTGGATCTCACTACTATCATTGCTATGCTAGTTGCTTCATTCTATCGCTATGATGCGCTACCTATCACCTGTTTATCAAGCCATCCCAAATTGCCTTATCAACCTCTAACCTTTGACACCTTTCCTAGCAAACCATTGCTTGGCTATGTTACCGCTTTGCTCAGCCCCTCTTATAGCGTTGCTAGTTGCAGGTGAAGTTGAAGATTGCTCCATGGTGGACAGGATTATGTTGGGATATCACAATATCTTTTATATTATTAATGCATCTATATACTTGGTAAAGGATGGAAGACTCGGCCTTATGCCTAGTGTTTTGTTCCACTCTTGTCGCCCTAGTTTCCGTCATACCAGTGTTATGTTCCCGGATTTTGCGTTCCTTACGCGGTTGGGTGATTTATGGGACCCCCTTGACAGTTCGCTTTGAATAAAACTCCTCCGGCAAGGCCCAACCTTGGTTTTACCATTTGCCTCACCACCACCTATATCTTTCCCTTGGGTCGGCCAACCCGAGGGTCATCTTTATTTTAGCCCCCCCCCGGGCCAGTGCTTGTCTAAGTGTTGATCCGAACCGAGCAGCCTGCGGGGCCACCTCGGGGCAACTCGAGGGCTGGTTTTACTCATTGCTTGACTTATCCGGTGTTGCCCTGAGGACGAGATATGTGCAGCTCCTATCGGGATTATCGGCGCATCGGGCGGCTTTGCTGGTCTTGTTTTACCATTGTCAAAATGTCTTGTAAACCGGGATTTCAAGGTTGATCGGGTCTTCCTGGGAGAAGGTATATCCTTCGTTGATCGCGAGAGCTTATCATGGGCTAAGTTGGGACACCCCTGCAGGGTATAATCTTTTGAAAGTCGTGCCTGCGGTTATAGGCAGATGGGAATTTGTTAATGTTCGGTTGTAGATAACTTGACACCAGATACGAATTAAAACGCATCAATCGTGTATGTAGCCGTGATGGTCTCTTTTCGGCGGAGCCCAGGAAGTGAACACGGTCTTTGGGTTATGTTTGACGTAAGTAGGAGTTCAGGATCACTTCTTGATCATTGCTAGCTTCACGACCGTTCCGCTTGCTCTCTTCTCGCTCTTATTTGCGTATGTTAGCCACCATACTTGCTTAGTCGCTGCTGCAACCTCACCACTTTACCCCTTCCTTTCCCATTAAGCTTTGCTAGTCTTGATACCCATGGTAATGGGATTGCTGAGTCCTCGTGGCTCACAGATTACTACAACAACAGTTGCAGGTACAGGTTACGCGATGTTCATGACGCGTGAGCGATGTTTGCTTGTATTGGAGTTCTTCTTCTGCTCCTTCTTCGATCAGGGGATAGGTTCCAGGTCGGCGGCCTGGGCTAGCAGGGTGGATGTCGTTTGAGTTTCTGTTTGTGTTCCATCCGTAGTCGGATGATGCTCTTATGTATTGTGATATTGTATTCGTGTGTCATTGTATGCCTCTTGTATGTATCCCCATCTATTATGTAATGTTGATGTAATGATATCCACCTTGCAGAAGCGTTTCAATATGCGGGTCTATCCTTGGTGGGACCTTCGAGTTCCTTTTGGATAGGGTCGCATATTGGGCCTGACACTATGAGAGAGAGTTGAGTGTTGGGGAGACTATCATTTGAAGCACAAGAGCAAGGAGTTCATCATCAACGCATCATTTGTTACTTTTTGGAGAGTGGTGTCTCCTAGATTGGCTAGGTGTCACTTGGGAGCCTCCGACAAGATTGTGGAGTTGAACCAAGGAGTTTGTAAGGGTAAGAAGATCGCCTACTTCGTGAAGATCTACCGCTAGTGAGGCAAGTCCTTCGTGGGCGACGTCCATTGTGGGATAGACAAGGTTGCTTCTTCGTGGACCCTTCTTGGGTGGAGCCCTCCATGGACTCGCGCAACCGTTACCCTTCATGGGTTGAAGTCTCCATCAACGTGGATGTACGATAGCACCACCTATCGGAACCACGCCAAAAACATCCGTGTCTCCAATTGCGTTTGAATCCTCCAAACCCTTCCCTTTACATTCTTGCAAGTTGCATGCTTTACTTTCCGCTTCTCATATACTCTTTGCATGCTTGCTTGATATGTATTGTGAATGTTAAACTTGTGCCTAAACTCCACTTAGTTTTAAAGAAACTTAAAAACTGCAACTTTGGTACTTAGTGTCTAATCACCCCACCTCTAGAAACCTCTTCTCCAGGTCCTACACTGATGGTGACCGACTTCTGGGGCGTGGAAACACGTGGCGCAGGCCTGAGGGCTTATGCGGCTTCGACAAGGCTATGGCGCGGGGTTGATTCAAGACGGTGCACATGAGAGCTTGAAGACGACGGGGCCGAGGGTGGACTGATCATCTACCATGGAATCATGTTGAAGGTGGAGCTGGATTGAGTGGCTACGATGTAAGGATCCAGAGAATCGAAGCCTATTCAGCGGGAAGGAAAAAAGCGGGTGACACGTAGTTCAGGCTGGAGCCCAGTGGTCTGATGGAAGCGTGAAACTCGTCATCGGTCAGTGATGATCGGTGGTACTCTGCAATGGGGGTTGAGTGGTGTGGTTTCGCGACCCTTGAGACTCGACCGGGACATCAGAGGCTCGATGCGGAAATAGTGGCGAGACGTGCGGTATGCACGGGACATGGAGACGGGTCAGGTCATACATGTGGTGAGACAACTGCGAATTTGACTTGGGATGACTACAAGTAATGGTGAAATTCTTTCAAGTTTCAGGCAGGCGGTCAAGAAAGGAGCGGTGATGTTGAGTTCAGGTAACTCTTATGTGTGACACCCAATATGTGAGTTGTTCATTTCACACAGGTCAGTGATCAGTGTGTGATGGCGTTGGACTGATACTCTAGAAGTTGGGAGCACAAACTAGAGTAGCAAGGAACTTAATTTTGGCTCGAGCGTTGACTGTGGTTAAGAAAAGGAGGGACTACAAGTTGCAGGTGGAGTCACATGGAGTCTTTGGACTAGCAGCGGTGCTCATGGGACAAGCTCAAGTCCAATGTACATGAAAGTTTGACGCATTGACGAATTCATGGTGGTGGAGAATATTCGTCAAGGTGGAGTTTGTTAGAGTTGTGTCAAACATTGTATACAAGGTAGGTTACAGTTGGACTATGAGTTGTATTGTGTTTACATAGGATGTGGAGTCGTGTCCAAGTAGGACACTTGTATCCTAGGCCTCTCATATATAGCGGGGATAGACACACGATGTAACCTATGCCAACATAATAGCACAGGCGCACAAGGGGGAGCCGGTGGCGTGTGCCGGCGCCCGGATGGCCGGTGTGCGGTATTGTGACAGTGTCACGGGGAGGAGCGCCCGTAGTCAGGCCCCAGGGATGTAGGCACATATCGATGAACCTCGTTAACAAATCTTCGTGTCGTGCTCGCGTGATTGCTTCATACTCGGATGATCGATGGTATGCCTCAGATTTATTCTAACAACCCTTGTCGGGTGAAATTACTGATATGAATATATTCATCCCGGGTAGCAGCAGTGACGGCATCAGTGTGAAAATGTTGCGGGTTCAAACATACTAAACTTTTAAATATGTCCTAATTAATAACACAAATACTCCCTCCGTCCCAAAATATAAGAACGTTTTTCCAGCTTGAAAAACGTTCTTATATTTTGTGGAAAAACGTTCTTATATTTTGGGACGGAGGGAGTGTTAACTAATCTAAGGATGTAGTCCAAAAGGTTATGAGGACAGCTGACTCACAGCGTACACATGGAATCGCTGGTGGGTAGCAGAATCCTATGTTCTTCCAGGACATCATAAGCGTGTCAGCTAAATAGGTTCGCATGACAAAGTATGGGAAGGTGAATATAGCAGAATTTGGAGGATAATTAAATTTCCCTGTTTTACTTCGTGGTTTGATCATTTTCCTGCCTTATCAATGGAAAGTTGACTTGGGCCCCACATACAAGGGGCTTTTTTTTTTGGGAAGTTGTCTCCTAGAGATAAAGTAGACATTATACTCAAACATTCCACAGTCATAGCGCTAGAGTCACAAATGACAGGAGTGCCGTGGCCTCGTGACCAGTGATTTTGGAGAGGAAGTCGAAGGCGTGAAACTAACATCCCCCGCAGTGTCAGTAGAAGTGGCAGGAACAAGTAGTAGTACATTGCGTATGCATTATTGTAGAAGAAGCCCATGAGGAGCTCAAGCAAGGCGATAGTCCTCATTGCCTTTGGAGAGGTTACTAAAAGTGACGGCACAATAGTCGTGGCCGATATAGTCATGCGTGAGGTCAGTGTAGATGTTATTGCCATTGTCAAGGAGGTATGCTTTGCTACTAGTTACATAGTGATGTGTAACAATTCATCATATCTTGTAGCTTGATGTATAGATGCTCAATAGCCTGACATACTTTGATCTTCTACTTCTTCCTCCTCCTCCTCTTCCCTTTGTCCTTATCATGTGTGACTGCAATTTATCACAAAGAAAAATATGTGATTGAAATTTTGTGCATGGAAATTTCAACAACTAACCAAAGAGAAGTTATTTATCAATTCTAACATTGATCAAAAGATTAACTAAAACTAGTTCTGACGACATTTCATCAGATTATCTAGGACAGAAATAATCAACTGCTTAGAGAAGTTGCTGACATAATGTCTTCATAAGAAGGAAAAGAGGTTCTGAATAAAACTATTGAAAACTGTAAAGGCAAAAAAAACTTGCAAATTGTTACTTGGTTGATCTTGCCTGCAATTGATCTTCGTATTACTCTTCTATCCTATATAGTCGACAAATGAGTAGATTTGTTTCGGTATTATGTGTAGTAAACTGAATATGTCTCAACCTTTCAACAAATATAGTTAGCAAATCATTTAATGATGGTGAGCAAATATTTCCATGATCACTCAGTTCATACAATTAGGAAGAGACCCTTTTCACGGTAGAGAAAAAAATAAAACTACATGTTGGCTTTCTAGGTGTGATATGTTCAAAACGTGTCTATACTTTATTTTTATCATTTTTCTTATTTATGGTTTCCCATCTAATCCGTCTCTAATTCAAAATATTTGTGGGACCGAGACCATTTTCAGAAGATTGTGAAAACAAACATGTAGAAATAAACTTCAAAAATAATGAAATTAGTTTGGGAGTTTGAAGACAAAAGACAAAGGCTTTCAAGAGCATGCCATCTAGGGCCCACGAGGAGGTAAGCTGCCCGACCCAAGCTGTGTGGCCAGGGTGCAAGGGGGGCACTGGACACTGGCTCCCATCTTTCAACTATAACATTCCACTGACCTAAAACTTCATATATATTTTCGGCATATTTTTTCTTGACCTGCAAGGTCGGCACGATCGCTCGTTTAAGAGGTTTCCCAGAGTCTGATTCATTCTCCAAAGAGGGATTTAGTCATGGGATGGATGGGAATTGGATGTTGCCAATCATGTAACATTGTTAAGATCTTTAGGGCTTTGATTCTCTGTTTCGATGAATTGCCATGCTTAATGCATATTACCAGGGATGAGTATATGATTTCATATCTAAAACATTTATGTTGTCATGATGTTATGTGTTCAAATTGTACCTGCAAGTTGTATGCACCTATTGTGGTCTCAACCGGTAACCCCAAGGATGACAGATCAGAATATCAATGTGGATGACTGCAGGATGGTTTGCTCCAAGATCCATCACACTGCATCAATATCCTTGGAGCTCCCAAGGCACATCTGTAGCTTTGGAAGCCACATCATCCAAGAAAAGAAGGCATACCTGATCCACAAGGGTTAGGTATCTAAAGCTTCCATGGTGCAGAGGCAAGTGCGACGAGTGAATTCTTTTTTAGGTCCATTATGTGTTTCTATTATTATTTTCACGATAAATACATGGAACTTTCGGTGTGTGAACATTTTCTTAGTATTCATGATATTTCCACAGATATGACCATTTCGTTCTAAAAATATAAACATAGCTCTTGGCATTTTTAGGTGTGTAATCATATCTTACAAGTTGTCTTAGCAAAATTCAAAATAAGATTAAGCATTTTACTTTATATGTTAACATGGTTTTAGTATGTTATTCAATAAAAGTATTAATTGAATAATTTGTACTATTTTTTTATAGAAGGGGTCAGCCCCTGATTTTCATTAAGAAAACCAAGCAGTTTGATAGAAACGATCGCAATAGGTGTTTCTGCAAGACATATTCGGATATGAGTATTTCTGCAAGGCATATTCTTCTGCAAGACATATTCGGATAGGAGTATTTCTGCAAGGCATATTCGGATAGGAGACGTAATTTTCAGGGAGATTTTTCCTCATTTTTCCTTTCCAACACCTGTTGCGACAGTTTCTGGAAGATCATGTTTTGCTTTTTCATCTCTGCATGTTGTTTCTGCATTTCTAATTGAAGATTTTTCCTTTCCATATCACTATCCACCAGCTTTTTCTCATCCATAGCAATTCTGGCAGCTTGCCTAGCATTGTTTTTAATTAAAAAAAAGCAGAAAAAACAAACACCGGGTTTATCTGGAGCCGAAGCTGCAACACCGGGTTTTTCTTAATGAGAATTCACCGGTTGTTCTTAAAAAAAACGAGTCACGTGCGAAAAAAAGGTCAAGATATATGGCGGTCGGAGCTATGCATGGTTGCCGTGCATGCGATCGATATTGCGATCCGCTATTACGCTAACAGAAGATTTCCTAACTAAAATTGGGAATTTCGATTGGGACGTGAATCACGCAAATTCTGGAGGTAACCAAAGCTTTTCGTGCCTGACACTCTGCCTGAAGCGGATCATGGCGCCGGCCGCGGTGCTGCAGCAGCTGGTCTCGAGCTGGCTGCCCGCACCTCGCCGACCTGACGCTCGAGGAGTGCCCGACCGCCACCACGATCACCGTGTCCAGCGACCGCCTCCGGAGCTTCGCCATGGTCTGCTGCCACAACGCCCGGCGGGTCGTGCTGCGGACACAGCGCCTGCGGTCCCTACGCTACAAGGGCGGCCTCCCTTCGGAGTTCGGACACCATCCTTGACATCCCCAACTATGGCGAAGTGGCGGCGCTGACCATCGATATCTGTGAGGACCTCACAAGCAAAGCACCAATGGAGGTTGCTCCAGTCTTGGAGCTCATCAGCCGGTGCAAGAAGCTGACGTACCTTCACCTCAAGCTGCACCCCTCAATGGCCTACTACAGCAGCGAGATCACAGCCATAGCCCGCGACCACTTACCCCAGCTCCGGCACCTGGTCCTCAAGGGGTTCTTGGCCGCCGATCACGTCGTCCGGTCCGTCGCCGTCCTCGTCGCCAGCACCCTACACCTGGAAGCGCTGTCGTTGTTTCCTCTGGGCTCCGAGACATTGAACAAGACATACTACTCTGACGATGAGTACTCAGATTCAGACCCTGAGCCGGAGATGTGTGACAACGAGGACGACGACATCCATGATGATGACTGGATGTTGAGGAGCATGTGGCGATGGGGCATCCCTTGCTCCCGCCATAGCCTCAAAAGGATCAACATCGCCAAGTACACTGGGAATGGCTTCGACAGGATACTTGCAAATTTCCTCTTGTCCAATGGTGCAGCTCTGGAGGAATTCTCAGTCACCTTAGCGGCTCCACTGTCGCCACGCAGGGAGGAGATTGCAATCATGTTCACATCCTGGCGACATAATCCCAGGACCATGGTAACTTGTACCTAGACAAGGGTTACACTTTGTTTTTCAGAAACCAACTACAACTAGCTAGGAAATATGGCCGGAATGTATATGACACAGAAAGCTAGATTTGAGATTTCATCCTAACGTAAGATCCCACACCCAACATTTTTGTCATGTGTAAGAATGGGGGATTCTTCGACCCTTGTAAAACAAATACAAGAAACAAGGCATGGGGACTTTCTTCACGACAGCAATGGAGTTCAGATTCTGGCAATTTAATCGCCGTGCCACAGTAACTTGCAACTTGACGACACAAAATATATACGTCTTAAATTTTCGCTGGGACACAGTAATTCTATATGAATTGCAGTGGGCACTCCCAGAACTATCTATTACTTAGCTGAGTTGGAAAAACAGACTGGCTTAATTATTAGGCCTGTTAGGCAGACATTGTAATTATTTACACCTCAATAAGCTCCCCGAGCTGCAACAAACCAACCTTGAGACTGCCCTTTATTGATTATTAAAATAGCATATACTAGGATATAGGAGCGAACCTTCATATACATTTGTCGAGCAATGCAACGATCCTTTTACAGTGATTTGGCTGTTGCAATGAGATTCTCCACCGTCAAACCAAGCTCCTTGTATATTTTCCCAGCAGGAGCACTTGAACCGAAGCGGTCAATGCCGACTGCTTTGCCCTTCTGTCCGATGTACTTCTCCCATCCCAGTGTGACACCAGCCTCGATGCTAATCCTGGAAGTAACATCGCTTGGTAGGACACTCTCCTTATATTCCTCAGACTGCTCCTCAAACAATTCCCAGCAAACAAGCGAGACAACCCGTACAGATTTCCCTTCCTTCCTCAGCTGATCTGCCGCTTTTTTCGTGATCTCGAGCTCAGAGCCTGTGCTGATGAGGATGAGGTCAGGTTTCTTGCCCGAGGAATTGTCAGAAATGACATACCCTCCCTTAGCAACGCCTTCAACCGATGTCCCTTCCAACTGTGGGAGCTTCTGCCTAGAGAGTGCAAGGATAGATGGCCTCTTCCTGTTGATAACCGCGATCCTATAAGCCGCGGAAGTCTCGGTTCCATCAGCTGGTCGGAGCATTAATATGCCCGGTATTGCTCGGAGGCTGAATAACTGCTCAACTGGTTGATGTGTTGGCCCATCTTCTCCAAGTCCAATGGAATCATGAGTCATCACAAAGATCACTCCTGATTCAGACAAGGCTGAAAGGCGTATAGGAGCTCTCATGTAGTCGGTGAACACGAAGAATGTTGAACAGTAAGGTATTAGGCCAGGGTTGTGTACAGCAATGCCATTGCAGATGGCGCCCATCGCGTGCTCTCTGACACCAAAGCGGATGTTTCGCTCTTCAGGGGTGTCCTTCTGGAAATCACCAAACATCTTTAGCAATGTCATGTTTGATGATGCAAGATCAGCACTGCCTCCAAGAAATCCGGGTATTACTTTAGCAAGAGCATTCAAGCATTGTTGAGATAGGTTCCTTGTAGCATCAGCAGGACTTTGAGGGGTATATTTCTGCAGAACAAACAAGGGAACAAAGTCAGACTTATAAATCGTTCTGACACTTGATGAATATTACTACATAGAAAGGACAATTAATGTTCAGAGGAGAACGCACCGGAAGAGCATCTTCCCACCCAGCTGGAAGCTTCCCTGATATTATGGTATTTCTTTTCATATTCTGCAAACTTTGCATTCCATTCAGCTTCAAGAGAAGCACCCTCGTCAAGATGGTGAGCCCAATGCCTGGAAGGAGTGATTAGTTAACCAAACTTCAGTGCAGAACAAACTAAGTTCAACTCAATACCATATTACTATGCGATAATCTGAAAACTGAAATGCAGAGCCTCCGTTCGAACCAAAAGTTAAGTCTCCACTGCAGAATAATTGTCAACAAGGTTCAGAGCTGAGGATTTGCGTCGGCATTCACCAACACTAGTATGCTATCTTCTCAACACTGTTTCCTCATAACAGAGACCACTATACCATAAAATCTGTATGTGCCATTTTGAATGTATGTACAATGGAAATGAAAAAAAAAACATGTTCAACGACTAAAAAAATAAATAAAAAACCATGTTCAAGATTGTATGAAGCATACAACATCAAGAAGAAATGCCTAAGGAAAAAACCATTTTCAGGATTGTATGAATTTCTTGGTTACAGAACAATTTTTTTGTGACTACTATGATGCTCTGCAGCTTGAGTTCTACAAGAACTAGACTGTACCTTTTCACCTCATCAGGCACATGGAAAGGCTCATGAGCCCAGGAAAGATTTTTTTCTGGTTGCCTCTACTTCTTTGGAACCTAAAGCGCTCCCATGGACACTGTGTGTGCTCGCCTTGTTTGGCGATCCATAACCAATTGTTGTAGTCACCTACATATACAAGACCATTTACAGTTGTCACTTGTCTGATGAATATTACTGAAACAGAACAATATTACTGCCTGTCTGATCACCTTGATAAGAGTTGGCTTATCTTTGACCTCCTTCGCTTCTTTTATTGCTGCACGGATGTCATCATAGCCAGTGTTGCCATTCTCCACCCAGATAATATGCCATCCTAGGGCCTCATATCGGGCAAGCACATCTTCAGTGAAAGCAATAGCCGTACTTCCATCGATTGATATATGATTGTCATCATAGAAGGCAATCAACTTTCCGAGACCCCAGTGGCCAGCAAGGGATGCGGTCTCATTCGCAGCACCTTCCATTTGACAACCATCACCAAGGATAACATACCTATGACCATGAAGGAAACAGATTCTGTTAACCATGTCCCTATGCACATTAGGTTGGTAATCACATTTTGTCAGGCAAGTAAATATTAACTTACGTGTAATGGTCCACGACTGTTAAATCAGGCTTGTTGAAACGAGCAGCTAGGTGTTTCTCAGCAAGTGCTAGTCCAACAGCGTTTGCAAAGCCCTGCCCCAGAGGACCTACATAAACATCAGAACAGTTCAGGCAGGCATAGTTTTTTTTTCTTTGTAGTAGAAGCTTTATAATGTTCATTACTGTAGATGTTCAAGAGGCAAACCGGTGGTGACTTCAACACCATCTGTCTCAAAATTTTCTGGATGACCAGCAGTTCTGCTCCCCCACTGCCGGAAGGCTTTCAGGTCATCTATCTGCACCAACAAACAATTTCATAGTTCAGATTTTTTGTGTGTCTTTGTCAGAGTTCAGAAAAATCCATGGTGCACCACCCATCATTTTCCTAACATGCTCACCCAACAAGAATTTGCTCAGTTACTAAAAGAGAAGAGTAACAAGATGTTCTCAAAACATGATTTTCCAATCACCCAAGAATTACAGAGTTATGAATTTACTTCCGAATTCGACATGTACATGTATACTGAAATTGGATATGCCAAGTATTCAAAATGAGGGGCTGAACAACCCTTTCTCATAACCTGAAGTTTGGGCTGCTATCATGGCATCTCCAGCAGAGAAAGCGCCAGGCCCCGACGGCTTCTCAGGAACTTTCTTCAGAGCTTGCTGGGGCACCATAAAAAATGACGTCACGGCAATGTTCGATCACTTCTACAACCTAGTTGATGGGAATTTTGCCGAGATCAACTCAGCCATGATCGCTCTCTTGCCCAAGAAGGACGGAGCCACTAGAATGAACGCCTATAAGCCTGATACATTCCATTGCTAAGCTGATCACAAAAGTGTTATCAATGAGGCTGGCGGCCGTCATGGACAAAATTATCTCGCCTGCTCAAACTGCCTTTCAGCGCGGGAGATGCATCCATGACAGCTATCTTTACGTGCAAAACTCAGTTAGATCTCTCCATAGAAGCAAAACCCCGACGCTTCTCCTTAAGCTGGACATAGCTAGGGCCTTCGATAGTATCTCATGGGAGTACATGTTAGAGCTGCTACATAAGTTGGGCTTCTCGGCCCGTTGGAGGGATTGGATCGCCCTGCTGCTATCTTCTTCAACCTCTACCTGCATTCTCAACGGCGATCCAGGCCACATAGTTGTCCATCTTCGTGGGCTCAGACAGGGAGATCCCCTTTCGCCGCTTCTTTTTCATCCTTTGCATGGATCCTCTCCATCGCCTCCTGGACGCGGCCACTAGGATGGGCGTGCTGAACCCCATCCCGGGTTCGGCGGCGAGGATGCGGACGAGCTTATACGCGGACGACGCCGTCATCTTCATTAACCCTGCACGTCAAGAAGAAGATAGTCTAGTTGAGCTGCTGCGGTTTTTCGGCGACGCAACAGGCCTCCGGGTCAACCTCGCCAAATCTCTAGCGGCTCCCATTAGGTGCGAAGACGTAGACATTCCTGATGTTCTTCGGAACTTTGGCGGCATCACAACGGCGTTCCCGATTAGGTATCTAGGCCTCCCAATTTCTACGGGGCGTATTAGACTAGCGCATATTCAGGTCATTCTGGACAGGATACGTGCTCGCCTCGTCGGCTGGAAAGGCAGACTTATGCCGCTGGCCGGCCGGCGAGTCTTAGTACGCTGTGCGCTTTCGGCCATGCCCACTTTTGCTCTCACAGCCCTGCGAGTGCCAAAGAAATTCTATAAAGATGTAGACAAATCACGGCGGCGTTTCCTTTGGGCGGGAGATGAGGAGCTGTCCGGTGGAAAGTGCAAGGTGGGCTGGAGCACGGTGACCACGCCGGAGGAGTATGGTGGCCTCGGCATCCACGATCTTCCTAGATTCGCCAGGGCGCTACGCCTGCGATGGCTATGGCAATCCTGGCAACACCCAGAAAGACCCTGGGTAGGAACGGGCTCGCCCTGTGATGCCTCGGACAGGGCCCTGTTTGCTGCCTCCACAGCGGTGATCATCGGAGATGGGGTGACGGCTTCGTTCTGGTTCTGCTCATGGCTAGGTGGACGCCAACTCTGTCAAGCCTTCCCCACCCTCTTTGCAAGATCAGCCAGGAAGAATCGCTCGGTCAAGGACGCACTGCACGACGACAGGTGGATCATGGACTTGAGGCGCGGTGACACGGATGCCATAGCACCGCAGGTGGTGCAGCTTGCGAGGGAGATCGGGCAGGCCGCCACCACTCCCACCCCAGGAACCCAAGATTCCATTACCTGGAAGCTCAACGCATCAGGCTGCTACACAACAAGCTCTGCGTACAAGGCTCAATTCAGCAATGGACAGGTCACCTCCTTCAAATCCATCATCTGGAAAATCTGGGCGCCAGGCAAGGTCAAGATGTTCGTCTGGTTGCTGCACCTAGATAGACTGTGGTGCAATGATCGTCTGCAAAGGAGAGGCTGGGAAAATGGTTATTTCTGCCCGATGTGCATGCGCAGCCTAGAGACCTCTGTCCATCTATGCTGGGAGTGCCCGGTTGCATTGCAAGTCTGGCAAGCGGGGGCAACTTGGACTGGATGTGCCTCTCTGAATCAGACCCTCTGGTGCAACGAAACAACTACAACGGGCCGTGTTCAAAGAATAATAGCGGCTGCAGCACCAGGTCACAGGAAGGGTGCAAGAACCGTGGTGGCACTGATCTGCTGGCACATATGGTTAGAACGCAATGCCTGCACCTTCAGAGGAAAGCAGCCAAACGCAACACATGTCACTGATGCCTGCAAGCGCGACATGGAGCAATGGCGAATGGCCGGGGCTAAGTGCATTGAGCTACCCTTCGGGGAAGTGACGTGAAAATATTGCCATAGGACCTAGGCCCAGCTAGAGGGGCAGTTGTAATTTTCCCGTTCTGATCACTTGATCACCCTTTGTCACTCTCCCTTCTGCTAAAATCAATGAAATGCTAGCAATGCTGTCCGCTTAAAAAAAACATGTATACTGAAAGGCTATAATCGCAGAATACGGTGATCTCTTTACAGATTTGATCATGAATTTACAGCTGAAATTGCAACTTCTATCTTACAATTGATATGAAATAACTTCAGAGTTCAGACTTCTTTTTATTTGCGGGTGCAGAGTTGAGACTTTTGACATAGCATAGCACACATACAGAGTTTGGCAGAGCACAAATACAGAGTTCCTCTGGAAGTCAAAAGAATTGTCAGAGAGCTGACCGTGACGCCCTGGTATCCGGCGAGGTGGAGCAGCGTGTAGTGGAGCATGCAGCCGTGGCCGGCGGAGAGCACGAAGCGGTCGCGGTCGAACCAGGCGTGGTTGGCCGGGTTGAAGCGGAGGAACTCGTCGAAGAGGACGTGGCCCAGCGGCGCGCACCCCATGGGGAGCCCCGGGTGGCCGGACCCGGCCTTCTCCACGGCGTCCACGGCCAGGAACCGGATGGTGTTCACCGACCGCTCCACCAGCTCGGCCGCCGCCGGCTGCGCGCGGAGCGCGGATCGGCTGCCAGCGCCAGGGGCGACCCGGGCGCGAGCGAGGAGTGTTAGACTCTGTATATACTGGGCTTACATGTATTATAGTTGTAATTGTATTTGTATACTATGATGTGCCCTTATATAATACAAAGGCCACCTCATGTTGGAGGTATGCCACAAACCCTAAAACCCTTTGTTTTACATGGTATCACGCCTATCGATCTAACCTACGTCTTCCGCTCCAACCCCGCCGCCAGCTGCCGCCTTCGTCATGTCGCATCCGGCCGCCGACACCACCGCTGCCCTCGCAGCGTCCCTTGCCGCCGTATCGACTGCTGCCGCTGGTACGGGTCTCCGATCCGTCGCCACGGACCATGCGTTCCTCCCGCCGTCGCTCGCGGCTCTCCTCTATGGAGGGGCTGCGCCCTACACGACGGAGAGCTCGCTCGGCCCCCTGTCGACGCAATTTGCAGGTCACCAGTACGCCGGCCCCGTTGCCTACCAGTACGCCGGCTACTCCTCGTCGCCCTCTGCATCTACCCTGCTTCCGGCCGCCTCGTACCCGCTGGTCCCTGCGCCGCCGCCCTCGGCCGCCCCGCATCCGATGATGCGCCCGACCGTGTCTGCCTCACCTGCTGTCGTCTACACCGCAGCGGACTCGTCTATCGCCGACGCCTCTCACGTGGCCTACGGCGGCTATGGTGGCCTTCCTCTCTATGGTGCCTCGTACGGCTCTTCGCCCGCACCGCGCCCTCCACCAGGCGGCTTTCCTTGGTCCGGCGCCCCTGCGGCCTCCTCGCTGTATGGTCCGCCGATCGCGTACGGTGCACCGTCGTCCCACGGCGTTGCGGCGTATGGCGCTCCACATCAACCCCCGTCCGCGCCGCCGCCCTACATGGATCTCGAAGCTGCCTTGGCTGCGATCTCTTCGCCGCCGTTCCTGTTCTCGCACCTCCTCCCGGTCAAGCTCAAGCCGGATAACTACCTCTACTGGCGTGCGCAAGTGCTACCTTTGCTTCGCAACCATTACTTGGAGGGCTTCGTCGACGGTACCCTGCCGTGTCCACCGCCGCATCATCCAATGTTTCGCGCGTGGATTGCTCAGGACCAGGCCATCCTCTCGGCGATACAATCCTCCCTGGGCGAGGGTGTTGCCGGACTGGTTCTCTTTGCTGCGACATCTCATGAAGTGTGGGACATCCTGGAGTCGAGTTTTTCCTCGCAGTCTACTGCGCAGAGCATGTCCATCCGCGCTAAACTTGCTGACACTCGCAAGGACAACGGGTCGGTGACCGTCTTCTACAACAAAATCAAGAAACTTGCTGACACTCTTGCTTCCATTGGCGAACCTCTGCGTGACACTGAGTTCACATCCTACATCCTAGCGGGCCTGGATAGCGACTACGACTCGTTGGCGGAAGTGATCAATGAACACAAAGTTCCTATCCGTCCTCAGGATCTCTACAGCCGCCTCCTCTCAACGGAGCAATGGCTCAACGCACGCCGCCCGGACACTCCCGTGGACCTCTCTGTTAACGCTGCATACCGTGGCAAAGGAGGTGGCCGCGGCCCTTCTGCTTCCTCGGCCGGAGGGGACAAGTCGGGTGGTAGTACACCCTCAGGTCAGTAGCCGCCCTCGCACCCTGGCTCCTCTGTGGTCACGATTGATGGCCGTCCACGTGGATGTTGTGCTGCGTGTGGAGCGGCCCAGCCGTGCCAACTCTGTGGTCTGACAGGACATGTTGCCTCTCGCTGTCATCGTCGCTTCAAGACCGACTTCCTCGGCCTCGGCAACAACGGCAAGGGCAATGATCGCCAAGTTCTTATGGCGCAGCAGGGACATACGCCTTCATATCCTATTGATCCTTCCTGGTATACGGATACTGGAGCAACAGCCCATGTGACGAATGAACTAGGCAAGCTCAACGCTCAGCAACCCTACCACGGCCACGACAAGGTTCACACAGCGGATGGGGCAGGTATGCGCATCTCTCATATTGGTCAGGCATCACTTCTCACGAACACCTCTAGGAACTTGCATCTTAGAAATATTCTTCGTGTTCCCTCTGTTACTCGTAACTTGCTCTCTGTTCCTAGACTTACTCAGGATAATAATGTCTTTTGTGAGTTTCACCTGTTTCATCTTTTTATTAAGGACCGAGCTACGAGGGACATACTTCTTAGAGGTCGTTTTCGCCGAGGCTTGTATGCTCTGGATGCGCCCACGGCTGTGCCTGATGCCGCTGCTGCTCTTCAGGTCTTCAGCGGGGTTCGCGTGTCTCCTGCATTGTGGCATTCACGTCTTGGTCACCCTGCGTTACCCATTGTTCGCCATGTTCTTCACCGTCATGAGTTACCGTCAGAGTCTAGAAGTAGTGATGCTGCCATCTGTGATGCCTACCAGCAAGGCAAGAGTCATCAGTTACCCTTTTCTGTTTCCAACCACATAGTCAAAATTCCTCTTGAGCTTGTGTTTTCAGATGTATGGGGCCCTGCCCAACTGTCTGTTAGTGGTCATGAATATTATGTCAATTTCATTGATGCTTATAGTCGGTTTACTTGGTTATATCTTCTTAAACGTAAGTCTGATGTTTTTGATGTGTTTCTTAAGTTTCAAGCACATGTTGAGCATCTTCTCAATCATAAAATCATTCATGTGCAGTCGGATTGGGGGGAGGGGGTACCGCAATCTTAGCACTTTCTTTGAAAAACTTGGGATTGCTCATCGTATATCCTGCCCACACATACATCAGCAGAATGGTTCGGCTGAACGTAAGCATCGTCATATCGTTGAAACTGGGTTAACCTTGCTAGCACATGCATCTGTTCCGTTTCGTTTTTGGAGTGATGCTTTCACCACAACCTGTTTTCTTATAAATAGACTCCCTTCACGGCTTCTTCATATGAAGACTCCACTTGAACTCTTGCTTGGTCAAACTCCTGATTACACGTTCCTTAAGGTGTTTGGGTATGCATGCTGGCCGCACCTCCGTCCTTATAACAATCGCAAGCTTGAGTTTAGATCCAAACGATGTGTCTTCCTTGGGTATAGTTCTGTTCACAAAGGGTATAAATGTCTTCATGTTCCATCTAACCGTGTGTATATTTCCCGCGATGTTGTCTTTGATGAACATGGTTTTCCCTTTTATGCTCTACCCGCATCTGTTGTCGCCTCCACACCGCCTGTGCACCCCTCAAGTACCTTGCCTGGTCAATTTTTAGATGCTGCACATTCGCCCCTTTTGTTGTCTAACCATGGCGCAGGTATTGGAAGAGGCGCACGCCTGCAGCTTTTGGACGAGGAAGAATCACCGGCTCCCTCCTCCACGACCCCGCACGACGATCAGCTGGCCACCTGCATGCCCCATGCAGCCTGCCCGCCAGCTGGCCGTGCCTCGGCCCAGCGGACTGCCTCGCCTGGGCCCGGGTCTCCTCCACCGACTACCTCCGCGCCGGTCTCACCGGGGCCGGCCTCACCTGAGCTGGCCTCCCCTGTTCGGCCCGCTACGCCGCACTCATCTGGGCCGGCCACGCCTGTCGGATCTCCTACGCCGAGCTCGCCTGGGCCGTTCGTGTCGCCTGGGCCAGCTTTGTCCTCCGGTGGACTGTCGTCCCTTGTTCTGTCCCCATCGGTCACGTCTTCATCGACTTCTTCGCCGTTGGCCTCCTCTGAGGTGGTGGCTTCCTTGCCGCTGTCACTGGTGCCCTCGCCACCACCTGCCCCCACTCCTGTGTCGCGTCCTCATACACGCAGCAAGAGTGGCGTGGTTCAACCAAAGAAGCGCATGGACGGGACTGTTGCCTGGCTCGCTACTTGCATGGTGCAAGCACAGGCGGATCCTATTGCTGAACCAAGGCATTTTCAGGCAGCTATGAGCATTCCTCACTGGCGTCTTGCGATGGAACAAGAATACCAAGCTCTTCTTCAGAATGGCACGTGGTGTTTAGTCCCTCCCAGGGCAGGTGTCAATGTTATTGATTCCAAGTGGGTATTTAAGGTGAAGCGACATGCCGACAGTTCTATTGAGCGATACAAGGCTCGCCTGGTTGCTAAAGGATTCAAACAACGCCAGGGTCTTGATTATGAGGATACCTTCAGTCCGGTGGTTAAACCCACTACCATTCGACTTTTGCTCTCACTGGCCATTACTCGTGGATGGTCTCTTCGTCAACTTGATGTTCAGAATGCCTTTCTTCATGGGGTATTAGAGGAGGAGGTATATATGCGTCAACCTCCTGGTTTTGTTGATCCCGCTCGACCGCAGCATCTGTGTCGTCTTGTCAAGGCGCTCTATGGCCTGAAGCAGGCTCCGCGTGCTTGGCATGCACGTCTTGGCACCACTCTTCGGGCTCATAGTTTTGTTCCCTCTACGGCTGACACCTCACTGTTTCTTCTTCAGCGTCCTACAGTTACTATGTACCTGCTGGTTTACGTTGATGATATCATTCTTGTCAGCCCTTCAGTATTTGCTGCGGATCGTCTGGTGTCTTCCTTGCGGGCTGATTTTGCGGTTAAAGACCTTGGCAAACTGCACTATTTTCTCGGCCTGGAGGTCTCGTACTCTGGTTCTGGTTTGACGCTGACTCAGCAGAAGTATTCTCTTGATGTTCTTCGACGTGCTGGTATGCTCAAGTGCAAGCTTGCTACTACACCTATGTCCTCTACTGACAAACTGTCTGCCCTCGATGGTTCTCTTCTTTGTGCTGATGAGGCCACTGAGTATCGGAGTATTGTTGGTGGTTTGCAGTACTTGACTATTACTCGTCCGGATATCTCTTATGCTGTCAACCGTGTTTGTCAGTTTCTGCATGCACCTCGAGATTCTTATTGAACTGTTGTTAAGCGTATATTACGCTACATTCGGTTGACACCTTCCTATGGTCTGCATTTGCAACCGGCGACCTCTGCAGTTCTTTCCGCGTTCTCTGATGCAGACTGGGCTGGGAATCCGGATGATAGGCGATCAACGGGGGGCTATGCAGTGTTCTTTGGTGCTAACTTGATCGCCTGGAGTGCTCGTAAACAAGCAACAGTGTCTCGTAGTAGCACTGAGGCTGAGTACAAAGCAGTTGCAAATGCTACAGCTGAGCTGATTTGGATGCAGTCCTTGCTTCGAGAGTTGAGGATCTCTCAGGAGCAACCTCCTGTTCTTTGGTGTGATAATATCGGTGCTACGTATCTGTCTTCAAATCCTGTATTCCATGCCCGAACAAAACACATCGAAGTTGACTATCACTTTGTCAGAGAACGTGTTGCCCAGAAGCTGCTTCTCATCAAGTTCATCTCTTCAAAGGATCAACTTGCTGACATCTTCACTAAGCCACTACCGCTTTCTCAGTTTGAAGGCTGTAGGCGCAATCTTAACCTAGTAAACTCTTCTGAGCTTGGTTGAGATTGAGGAAAGGTGTTAGACTCTGTATATACTGGACCTACATGTATTATAGTTGTAATTGTATTTGTACACTATGATGTACCCCTATATAATACAAAGGCCACCCCATGTTAGAGGTGTGCCACAAACCCTAAAACCCTTTGTTTTACAAGGAGGAAGCCGCCACGGCCGCCGAACGCCAAGGCAGCCGGCGTGCAAGCGGGAGAGGTGGGAGCGGGAGTGGGCGTCGGCGTCGCCATGGCTGGGGCTGCGAGCTTAGCACGCACGCGTGGCTTGCTGGTGTTGCGAGGAGTGTCCGCAGCGGTGGCGGTGCGGCGGCTGGTCAAGGCAGTGTTGAACTGGGCTGGTGTTGCTGCCACGTGCGACCTCCACGTCGCCGGCCGATCCTTCCTGAAGCAATCCACGTCTCCGGGAAACGAGGTCCACCGCGATCGGGTGCGTGTACACTTTTTGCGCCTACTTTTTCTTCTAGTCCGTGCTGCATCGCGATGGAATCCTTTTTTTTTTTCTGAATGATGTCTTTCTGTGATTAGGGAAGCATCATTTTCTTCAAGAAAACCTCCTTTTCTTTAATCTTCTGTCATTACATACTCCCTCCGTTTTTTAGTCTGCATATAAAATTTGGCCAAAGTCAAATTTTGTAATGTTTGACCAACTTTGTTTGAAAAAATATCAACATTTACAATATTAAAACTATATGGTATGAAATTATTAATTTCATGATGCATCTAACAATATTGATTTCATATTGTGAATCTTATTTTTTCCTATAACTTAGTCAAAGTTGATAAAGTTTGATTTTAACCAAATCTTATATACAAACCAAACAAAAATGGAGGGAGTACAAAAACATTGTAAATAACAAAAAGCACGTCCAGATTCATAGACCACCTGGCAACGACTACAAACACTGAAGCTAGCCGAAGATACGTCATTATCACCGCCCCTCTTTCACTAGCGGGGCCAAGTTTTTTTCTTTTATTTCAATGGTGGGTGAGCTTATTGTAATAGATGCCCCACATGATTAACATGCTAGAATAACAACCGTCGCCAATGAAAAGAGGTGTAGATCGAAAAGATCCATACAATCAAAGATTGGATTCATGAAGATCCATCAAATACCAAAACCGACCGAATCTCATAAGATCCGCCAGAGATATGCATCCATACCTTCCATTGACGCTAGAGAATACAAAAGCAAATGATTCCTCCTTACGTTAATGGGTTTGCTTATGTTTCTGTTTACACATGCTTTCCGGTGAATGTTTAATAGTCTAACATTCGAGGTGAAGCTTAGCTGTTGTTTTGTCAAATTCTTACTTTTCACTAGTATCTTATTTTGTATGCTCGTGGATGTTTTTTTCTACCACGAAAAGCACTTAGATCTATTAAATAAATTATTAGTGCAAACAACTTGAAAGAATAAATAAAATTACATCACAATCTATGGGCCGATCTTTCTCTTCCTCCCAAACGACCAGTTGCATGCCGCTTCATCATTGAAGTCAACCTAAAGTTGATGGGGATGGGAAGTCATCGAGGACAGTCCTGCCGCACCAATGCCATGGAAAAGAAGTCGTCGTAATTGGAAGAGGCGCAAATTTAAGAGCCAAGCTTTTGATATAACTCATGAGCCTATTGTTGGTACGGATTAAACAACATGAGGGGATCCTGTCGGAGGACTAAATTGCAGTTAAAATTTGTTGATGCGGCTGCGTGAACATACCATGAGCCTCATCGTTTAGAAAGAACCACAAAAAATCTACACCCGCGAGCCATTGACGCGGCCATCAAAATGGGAAAGCTCAAGGTAAACTTATTCACAAGGCTGCTATCACTGCAACCATCAACAATGATCCACTACACAAACCTAACCCTAACCTCTCTATGAGTTTGCACTGAGGCACCAAGGTTCCTCGCACCTCACACACCGAAGAGACGGGCAGAAGAGGGGAGCCAGAATTTCATTGTCAACGGTGGTACATGGTGGGAAACGGCTGCTCGCCCTAATCACATCTTAAGGAAAAAAGAGAGGAGATAAACTCGTTATGCATGATGGACATATGACCGGTACTAACAATACTAGGCCCGTAAGGGTTTCATTTTTCTGGTTTTTTTGGAATTTTTTTTACTGTCCTTGTTTGAGCGACACGTGTACAGGTTGGTTTTCTAGAGTGGGCTGGTTTTATTTTTTGCTTGGTGGGGTTGTTCTAGCACGTCATTCTGTGCATGGTTGCCACGTCCGGTGCCCTTGTGTCGTTGACTGTCATTCCATCGATAGACACGTTGCCTTCTAGGCTTTTTTGGTGGGCTTCATCTTTGTTTTTTCTTTTTTGACTGCTTATAAGTAGTTGGCCTGGTATTGGTTCACGTTCTCCGCAAGCCCAACCCAGCACTACGCCGCCGCTGTCTCGTCTTCTCCGTCTCTGCGCGCAGCCTCATCCTCCTACAACCTGGTCGCCAGCAGCTCCTAGCGCCAGGCCGTTCGTTTCCCTCCAGCGAGGTCGAGATGGTGGCGCGTCGCCGCGCCCTATCCTCCCCAGTTTGGTCGCTGGCCAGCCCCTAGCGCCAGGCCCTCCGTTTCCCTTCAGCGAGGTCGAGATGATAGCGTGGCGCTGCGCCCTATCCTCCCCAGCCTGGTCGCCAGGCAGCCTCTAGCGCCAGGCAGCCCCATCCTCCCCAGCCTGGTCACCGGCCAGCTCCCAGCGTCAGGCCCTCCGTTTCCTCTTGGCGTGGCCGAGGTGCTAGCGCACACAGGGAATTCCCGCACGAAGCTGATTTCCTTCCACCCTGGCCGCATCTCTCTTCGTCATGTAGATCAGAGTCGAAGCCTCCTCACCACGTGTGAGATTTTGTGCATGGTTGGGACTTGGGAGGGAGGCGAGTCTTCGTTTGTGTCTTTGCTGAGTCCTTTCTGTTCGTTTCGTCTCTGTTATGGTTCGTTCCAGTGCCCATGCTTCCCAGCGTATTCGCTCCACGTCGTTGGGTTCCTCTTCCTCGGTGGGTTATCGATGACCATGTACAACATGTACAACAAAAGTATCATGTGCTGCCGAGCAAGCGTTGGATCCTTTAGAGCTACTATACATGTACATTAGATCCTTTAAGACCACTGTGTATCAACTAATATATGTATAGTAAACAATTGAGCGCTTTGTTTGACTGTGTCTCCACCAGATTCACAAGTGTCAAACTTCACACCATGTACGTGTACAAATACATGGAGCAATGCCACGCTGGACTAACAAATAAGCATGCATGCATGCAAAGAGTATACGTGTCCCCATAAAAGTTACAGGCATCAAATCAGACACTATTCACGTGTGCAAATACATGCATCAATACCACATAGACTAACAAGCATGCACGCCTGCAAACGCCACACGTGTGTCTACCAAATTTACATGCAGTAGCACACGGCCACGAAGGCATGCAAATGCATGCAAGCATACCACGCATCAACCCAGCCAGCACGCACCACGCATCAACCCAGCCGTCCAGGCAAAGAAACTACACACACTCACGCACCAGCCAGCGGCTCTATATAATGAAAGACCGCGCCCACACCCAACAACACAAAAAACTGCCCACTCTTCTTCTTACAAGAACACGCCACTATAACAGAGTAAGTCACCTACGGAAAGCGACGCAACTGACAACAGCAAGAGAGGCACTCATGGCTACGCACCCAACAACATTGGAGCGCCATGTAAATACATCTAAGGACCATGCTTTGCAATGTGAATTGTCCTCCTACTAACTACAAACAAAATACTCATGTAGGCATCTATTACCGTTTCGATCCCCAAACGTTTGCTCCTCGAATCAATCATCCTCAAGGCCAAGCTGATGATCTATGAGGAGGGTTGTGATGCTTACCCCACAGGCTACTTGGGAGCCTGGATCAAGATGAGTGCTCCTCTGGCCCACGGAGAAACACAACCTCGGGTATATGTGTTTCGTGGACTTCCAGCACCAACAAAAGAGGCAGCAAAGGAGAAAGCTGCCGAAGCTGCTGTCTACCAGCTTTGCAATCGTCACAACATAGCCATTAATGACCACAACTACAATGCTCTCAAGACAATGTACAGGAGCTGTTCAGCCGCACAGGAATGGAGCAAAGTTAAAGAAGAGGAGTTACAGATACAAACACGGCAGAAAGCAATTCTTCAACGAGACAAGTCAAGACGAACAAGAACTCTCAAGAAAATCTGCCTCCAATTTCAAGATATCCTACCCATTCGTCGAGAGCCAGGACGTGCATCCTCAAGCTTCAACATCATTTACACTGGAAACAAACCATCGACAACATGAGCAGAAGAACTAGCTTCCTCACTCTACCATTATGTTACCGAGACAAATCCAGCTGGAGGGTCGACATCCCAGGTGTAAGAAATGACGAAGAGTTTTCCGATATGTACTATAGACCCCCTATGTATGCACCACTTAGATGTGATATTTCCTTGTATGCACTCCTTCGTAATTGTTATCCGTCTGCGTATCAATTAAATGTATTGTTTCATCCTTTGTCCTAAACAAATATTTTGAACAAACTTACCAAAAATTACAAAATAACTAAATAGCTAATTAATCCGTGTGGCGCGGCGTACCGCAGCGCACCCGCTAGTTATTAACTACAGTTAGTCTGGACGATTCACAGATAGAATTTGGGATGGTATAGGGACAAAAAGACACATACACCAATACATCTTTCGACCTCCCTATTTTCATCTTTCACAATGTGATAAACCGAGTTGCGAAAATACAATAGTACATTACCATAACTCACGACTATAATGTAATACTAGTATGATAAACTACTTTCGACGGCACCATTTGGCAATAGCGAAGTATAGGTGAATAATGTTTAATTCCTCCCAAATATAGCACAGAGAAATGGCAACTTATTTTTTTCATAGTAAAATTTATTTAAAGATATTTAGGGCAAGTAATAATAATTTGATTAGGCCACCGTGATGTTGACGGGCCGATCAAAGATCCAGCTAAATGGGATGGGTGTCGTGGGCTGGGCCTTGTGGCGTTTTCGTTCGTGGGCCTTCTCCTCCAACCTTCGGATTTTATGTGGGAGCGCACACACGTAGTCCCGCGCACGCCTCCCCTCATCGGAGAGCCCGGCGGCCACCAACCCCTCCACTCCCCATTGCTTTATCAGGTGCTCCAGAATGCCACGGTAGTCGGAGGCCGTGTAAATGCCGGCCTGGTGCGCCACAGCTCCGTAGTGCGCGAAGAGGTGGGCGTCGCGGCCGTCGGTCATGAGGGACGCCGGCATGACGATCCGCCGACGCATCATGTAGGCCAGCGCGCGCACGGAGCCGTCGGGGTCGATCTCGAACAGCTTCGCCACGATGCGCGTGTAGGCCAGCTCGTGCCGCTTCTCGTCGGCGGCGATGGCGCCGCATATGCGCGCGAGCGCCACGTTGCCGTGCTCCTTGGCGTGCCGCGCGGTGTTGCCGTGGGAGATGAAGGTGGCGCGCTCCTGGAAGGCGACGTAGATGAAGCCATGGTAGGGGCTCCGGGCGGCTTTCAGGACCATCCTGGACCGGATGAGGTTGTGGATGGTCCTCTCGACCTGCCGCATGTCGACGCGTCCGGAGAGGTAGAGGTACCTATTGAGCACGCCGCCGTAACGGTTCTCTTCGGCGGACCAGCCGCGGGTCCAGCGCGCCCAGGCGGTGCCGCTGGAGCCGGTGAGGTCGTGCACGGCCTCGAAGCGGTTCGCCATGCTCTGATAACTCGGCAGGGCCTCCTCCGTCACCATGTTGCCCATGAGGCAGACCGGGTGCGCGTCGGGCAGGCCGGCCGCGCGGGCACGGATATCGCAGCATGCCGCGTGGAAGCCGTCGGCGCCCAGCAACGCCGGGTCCGGCAGCAAGTCCGTTGGCTGCCACGCCACCTCTCAGGGCTTAAGAGCATCTCCAACAGCCGCGCTAAAGCGCCGCGCGCAAAAAACCTGTTAGCGCGCGCTGCGGCTGGTTTTGCGCGCCCGCCTGCGCTGGCTCCAGCAGCGGCGCTATAATGCAGCGCGCACGCGCCGCTCCAGCAGGGCGCAAAAATATAGCGCGCGCGCCGCACAAACCACATGTACATTTCAAAGAAGATGAGCAAAAATGATCAAACAAACAAAATAAAAATCAATAACAAATAGTTCAAAATAAATCATTACAACTCAAACAAATAGTTTATCGTTCAGTACAACAAGAAATAGTTCAAAATAAATTATTACAACACAACAAATAGTTCATGAATAATACAATGTCGAGTGCATATATCATCATGCTCAGTCATAGTTGTACGTACGGCCATTTGCTACAACTGCACAGGTGGCAACTCACCGTTTGCAATCTTATTCATCAGTGGTGACCGGTTGACAACATTGATATCATTCAAAGATCCAGGCATTCCAAAGAATGCATGCCAAATCCAAGTCTCCTGATCGGCCACCGCTTCAAGGATTATAGTGGAACCCTTTTTTTGGCCGTGGAATTGCCCATGCCATGCCTTTGGACAATTCTTCCAACTCCAATGCATGCAATCTATTGAGCCAAGCATGCCAGAAAAGCCGCGCGCTTTGTTCATCGCCAATAGCCTTGCGGCGTCTTCAGCAGTGGGAGATCTCAAATACTCCTCGCCAAACACTTGCACAATTCCCACTGCAAAGCACTTGACACACATGATGGCTTGGCTCTCACCCATAGCCAAATGATCATCAACTAGATCAGCCGGGATACCGTATGCCAACATGAAGTTTGAGCAATACATACCTTGTAGGCGTTTTGTCAAACACCTTGCGGGCGCGGCGCGGCAGCGAGCGCTCGGGTGCTGTTCCTCGGACGACGGAGGCGCGCGGGCGCCGGCGGTACTAGGAGGGGATGGGCGGAAGCGCGGGCGCGCGGGGATAGGCCGGGGAAGCCTGAGACGGTCGCCGGGGTGCGCGGGCGGCGGCGGCGGCGCGGCCGGTCGGGTGTGGAAGCGCGAGAGGAAGAGCGGGCGCGAGCGCTCGAGTGTGCCGCACGCTGTAGTGGGCGCCCGAAATACACCGCGCGGGTAAGTGTTTTTGACCACGCGCCCAACCAGTTTTAGCGCGCGCGCTGGAGCGCCCTGACGCATTACGCGCACGCTAAAACGATCTATTTTACGGCGCGACGCTAGTTTAGCGCGGCTGTTGGAGATGCTCTAAGGAGCGGCACCACGTTCGCCTCCGCCCAGGGCTCTAGCTGATCGAACACCTCTAGCTTGGCCGGCTCCAGGTACGCCAGCCACTCTTCGTCGGTGCCCTCCTCCTCGTGCTTAACCGCAACGGCGGCGCTCCGGCCAGTGCACGTGCTTCGCCTGCGTAAAATCCAGCGATCTATTGAATTGCATGCATGTATACATTCCTACGTACACCTAATTCATCATAGATTCGCCTGAAGTGAAGTACATATGTACGTACGTACCGGTAAGTGATGGTGGTCACCTGGAGACGGAGACCCATACCATTCCTTGTTCTTGTCCATGGCCTTGCTGGTGGACAAGGATGTTTGAGGAGCCATGACGCCGCCATATCGCGCTCTGCTCTACCAAGATGAAAGCGGAGTACATCTTCTTTTGCGTGTCTGGCACATATTTATAGAGCAGCTAGCTTCACTCCTCCGTTAGTGTGCCTATAGCTTCACTCCTCCATGAGTAAGTGCCGGGAGTAAGGCAATACGCATGCAAATTCTATGGAGCGTACATCCGCGTCATGATCAAATTATCGCATTAATTTGCTAAATTCAAAGAGGAATGGCTACATGCAACTCGCCTAACTTTTTATATTTTGGCCAGTTAACCGTTTTAGACCGTTGGATGAAGATCTTACGATGCCTAACACTTCTTCTTCCTCAGCAGACCGCCGCACGGGCCGCCCACCGAACCACCAGCCACCGCCACCCATGCCCCACCACCGCTCCCCACCGCAGCCCCCACTCTAAACCCAAGATAGATAATGTGGTAGCCCTCATGCGAGCCTCTTCCTTCTCCTTCCTTCCCTCCGACGAACTCTCAAAAATCGACTGACTCCAATTTAAAATTCAGTCAACTGTCATTTAGCTAATGTAATTCAGAAAAAAATGATTTATAGACTAGCTTCACACTATGAGTCAAGCGCTGAGAATAACCATTTAAAATGACAAACAAACTTTTCTCCGTACTCTCTCCGATCCATATCAATTAAAGCTACTTTAGTAGAACTTTGTAATAAAGCTGACCGGAGGTAGCATTAGTTGGATCAGAGACTACATTTTGTATAAGTGCCTGAATTTTGTGTGTGATTGTGTACCAGCATTAGAAGGGCAAAATGAGTGAAAAATTCTTCCAATCTGGGATAGCAGTTCTGCTAGTGGGCTGGAAATATATTGTTTGAAAAACTTATCTTTGAACTTACCTTGAATTTTTGTACAACTGAAATTATCTAACCGAATGAGAAAAACAAATGTTGCCGCCAAAGTTTCCAAAGTATTTTAAATCCCGGTTGCATATGCAATGCAATTATGCGTAGTCCACATAAGTGATTCTTGGTTGCACGGCACATATGGGTTGATTGAGAACATCTGCTAGGATTAATGTGGACCAGTATTAGATTTGGCACCCACACTATGGGTTGATTGACAACACCGGCACATATGGGTTGATTGAGAACATGCGCCATGTGCATGCAAGCCGACGTGCCCGGAAGGAAACATTTGCTAATTAAACTCGCTGTTAGGTTTGCATGTCGATCATGGGCCGAACTGGTCAAATGCATGGGCGAACCAGTGTGCGCTCAAGCCAAACTGAAAACTATTCACCAAAATATGGGCAACGCTGCCGGTCCAATTCAGCAAATAGTTGGCTGAAAATATATTGGGCATGTCTCTCCATGTTCAGTTAGGAAGTATATCACAATCAACATAATTATGATCACAAGACTTGTTCTCCTCCCCACAATAAGGAAATGAATATTGAATAGTTATATATGGCAGGGGTTCCCGAGGAATCTAAAACTTCATGTTATGAGATCGCTTGCTTCTTGCTCAACTGATTTCGTTGTTACTATTTAGTAACCTTTCCTGTTACCGAGTAAAGCCAATTTTTAGATGGAATTCGATAACTTGTGGTTATTGCAATTTTGACGGTGTCCCCAGGTGAGTTTTTCTCCGACCAAAATTCCGGTAACATATCGGAAACCAAAAATTCCAGTGGTCCCCAAAAACTTTGTTGCCGCTCATTTTCTTTTTGAAATTAAACGACAGAAATCGTGTCAAATTAAACCCATTAAGTTACGCGTGAAGGGCGGCCAACCAGCTACGCCATGTGGCGCAAGCTGGTTGGCCGTGGTGAGAAATCTTTTGGAATTCTTTTTAGATGAAGGTGTGGATTATTTTTTAAATGTATTTTTTCTTTTTAGATGAAGGTGAGGACCTCTGTTAATTTTAAGTGGAGGGTTATGCAAAGCGGCACTCACACGTAGGCTGCGGTGGTATTTTTTTCTTTTTTTTTATATACTTTTTTTAGATGAATGTGAGGATTTTTTTTCTGAGATGTTTTTTAGACGAAGGCGAGGACTTTATGTATTTTTTTCTAAATGAAAATGTGCGCACAACTTTCTCTCAAGCGGCGCCACAGGGTGGCGCCACAACCACTAGTATGCTTCATATGCATACATTACACGTGAAATCACCTTACCCAGTTGTAGAGGGTGTGCAATCTGCCAGCGTCACGTCGCAATTTCAATTCTCTCTACTGCGAAATAAAGTTTTTGCTTTATTCAAGGCTTATACAAAATTATTGATTTAGGTGCCCGCAGCAATGAGTCAAACTAGTGATCTTTGATAGGTAAGGAAGCCAGCTTGACCAATTTAATCGGAAGCGCTTCGTGTATGCATTGTGTTAAACTAAGTATATCTAGACTTAGAAATATTTGAATTCAAAATTAATATACAAATTTCAGGCGAAAAAAACGGATTTGCTTGGTCCCCAGTAATGGAATCTTGCTAACCGACCAACTACCACCCATGAGTCCCTGACTACCACTATTGAAATTATACCTACGCAACGTGCGATCAAGATAAGTTGTGTTATTTTTCTCATTCTCTATTAATTAAGAGCAATCCTGAAGTGTTGTTTTCCCACAACAGATTTTCTTGATCTTAGAACTGTTGATAGATTTATACAAAGGTATGGGTTAGATAAGTAGATCAACGCAGGACCCAGGACTACGCATGTAGCACCACATATAAGCTTCCATCTGAGTTAATTAATTCCTCCTCATCACTGTTCATCAGTCCTTCGGCATATTGATCAAGGCCGCATCTTTTTTTCTTGGAAAATATAATTGATCTGCCCCACCGACGTGGTGACGTGTGCTCCTCTTCATGGTCATCAGGACAAATAGCAATTAAAAAGCAATTTATTGTAGACGTGGCCTGATTGACATGTTTGAACATATTTATCTTTTTGTGAACTAGATATTTCATTGCATGACATAGTAGGAACAATCGTCTCTGCGCAGCAGCTCAATCTCTGCTGCCCGAGTCGTGCTACATATATAGCATATCTTTAAATTCAGTGTACTCCCGTTTAAGCATCTTTTTTTCAATTGAGATATCTAATTTTGGATTTGGTCATGCTTTTGACTGGGTCAACGAATCGACACTAGTTAGCCTATCAAAAGATTAGTCCGGCGCGTGCTCTTAGCCTAGTCATAGTGAGGAGTAACCTAGACTAGTAACATGCATATGTTACTAGTACTCCCTTGGTTTTTATTTACTCTGCATATTAGAGTTGACTGGAATGAAACTTCATAAAGTTTGACCAAGTTTATAAAAAATAATATGAATATTTATCATAACAAATCTATATGATGTGAAAGTACATTCAATAGTGAATCTAATGATGTTGATTTTTTGTTGTGTATGTTAATATTTTTGCCTATAAACTTTGTCAAAATTTACGAAGTTTGACTTTGACCAAAGCTAATACGCGGAGTAAATAAAAACGGAGGCAGTATATGTTACTGCCCACAATGGAGAGCAAATCCATCAAAGATAGATCCGTCAGAGACACATCTTCACACGCCCACCAACGGTACTAGACGCATCGCCGGAACAGGGGATAGGTGGGGAGACCTTTATTCCATCCTCAAGGAGCTGTCGCCGCCTCGTTGGACATAAACCTAGCAAAACTGAACGGAATGACTAAAAACGGAGCCCTCCAGCCGACCCTTACTAAGATCTACCGCACCCCATGGCCCTAGGGCCACCGGAGAGGAGGCAGACCTGCGGCGGCGTAGACAGGAGGCTGAAACCCTAGCCTTCTTTGTGGAGAAGGAGAGGAGGTGGCGGCTAGAGATGAGCCCGAGTAGCCATTTAAATGTCAGGCTTCTAAGTTTGTTTGTCAATTTAAATGGTTACAGAAGTATCGAGAATATAGCCATTTAAATTGTCAAACTTTTCTTCGTCCTACTTTTTTGTATATGTGCCTAAATTGTGTGTGTGATTGTGTACCAGCACTAAAAAGGGCAAAATGAGTTAAGGTTCATTCAGCTTAGGATATCAGTTCTGCCATTAGGCTGGACAAATATTGCTTTATCATACCAAAGTTTGATGGCTGTGATCAGGATTTAAATTTTCTTTGAACTTACCTTTAATTTATGTACAACCAAAATTATCTAACCAAATACAAAAAATGTTGCCCGCAAAAATTTTGAAAGTTCCAATGAAATTTTGAATCCCGGTTACCTATGAATCCTGGTTGCATATATATGCAATTTTGCATAGTGATTCTTGGCTGCTCATACGGATTAGTTAAGAATATCCGCTAGGAATTAATATGGACAACTACTACCAGATTTGGTACACACATTACTGCGCTAAGGCTGGCTGTAGTATCATATACCAGTATCATGCACATGATACTAGTGTATGATACTACATCCGTAGTGCATAGTATCATATGTTAGTATCATAGGATAGTTAATTTATTGCCATGTATGACACATAGTAGCACATCATTTAATATGATACTGTATCATGATAGTATGATACTCAACTCTCTCTTTTTTCATTTAATTCTATGACACCTCATCAAAACTGCTTAGGCTCTCTGCTAGGTCGGCATATCGATCATATGCCAAAATTGTTAAATGCATGGGCGAACCAATGTGCCGCTTAAGCGAAACAGAAGGCTATTCGCCATAATACCGGCAAAGCTGTCGGTCCGATTCGGCAAAGAGTTGGCCGAAGTGCAAGATAATGAAGGCAAACCTTGTCGTCCTTCCCAATGTGATTGAAATCAACATTGAGTAGTGATGTAGGTAGGGGTTCCCGAGGAATCTAAATTTTGATGTTACACCACGAGATGACTTTGTTTCTTGCTCCACACATTTTGTTGTTACACTATATTTAGTAACGTTTCCTGTTACTGAATAAAGCCACTTTAAGATGGAATTTGATAACTTGTGGTTATTGCAGTTTTGTCGGTATATCCCCAATAATGAAAACTTGCTAACCCACCAACTACCACCCATGAGTCAGCGACTAACACTAAAAAAAAAATTATATCCGTACAACATGGACCAATCAAGATACAGTAAGTGGTGTAATTTTTCTCATTCC
>NC_041383.1:62323137-62326452 GCF_002162155.2 Triticum dicoccoides
GGAGTGGTTAGGCGCCAGTCGCCTGGAAATGAGAAAAAGGGCCAGTCGATTCTCCCTTCTCTTTTCTCAACCGTTTGATCAAGATCCAACGGATACTGCTCATCTTCAACCTCCAAACCGATGTTTCTCTTCTTGCTCTCTCACCCCCGCCGATCTAGCCCTGGCTTAACCTCCTACTTCCGCCGCCCCGCCTCGCCGTCCGCCCCTTCCCTCAACCGCCGCCCACCGCCATGCCGCTATTGTCCCTGACCATCCCTCTCACCCCGGCGATGACTGTTTTTCTCGGAGAACTTGTTGCCCCCTCCCCCACCCCTCCCACACCCACCCACACCCACACCCGAAGATAGATAATGGGGTAGCCTTCTCTGTCGATCGAGCTCGTTCGATCCCTCCGGCGAGCTCCTTCTATCCCTCCGCTCTTCCTTCCTTCATGTGAAAATCAACGGACTCAAATTCCAAATTCAGACGCCTTACATATAGCAATTATGTTTATACAGAGGTATTGGTTGGACAGGTAGGTCAATGCATGCAGTGGCGGAGCTAGAAGCAGATTACGCCTGGGGCTAAGCTATGTGAGTGAAAAACTTTTATGATTTTCTATGCTTTCTGTAAAGAAATTACAAGGGAATTTCTTAGTAGGCCTGGAGCTATAGCCCCTACTGCCCCAGGCCTGTCTCCGCCACTGAATGCATGACAAAGGACTGCACATGTATAGGTAAAGCCTCCATCTGAGAGAGAAGTTAATTCGTCCTCAACACTGCTCAGTCCTTCGGCATATTGATCAGTGCCACACCTTTTTTGGGTAAAATAATAATTGATCAACCCCACCGACGTGGCGGCGTATGCTCGACTTCCTGGCCATTAAGAAGCAATTTATTGTAGACGTGGTCTGATTGACATGTTTGAACATATTTAATTTTTTGTGAACAAGAGGTTTCATTTCTTGACATGGGTACATCCACTTGACCAACCAAAAACCTCTGCATGACCCTCCTCTCTTTTCTCTCTCTTCACATGCATGATCTCCCTCTTCTCTATCCTCCCAACCGGACACCATACCACAAATAGCCACCTTATGCATAGCCCCAACCTAATTTTTTTCCTCCCAGATACTTTGTAAATAGCGTTGGATGG
The DNA here is from genome assembly GCF_002162155.2 of Triticum dicoccoides. Taxonomy (NCBI): domain Eukaryota; kingdom Viridiplantae; phylum Streptophyta; class Magnoliopsida; order Poales; family Poaceae; genus Triticum; species Triticum dicoccoides. Next base: position 62,324,272 of record NC_041383.1, read on the forward strand.
CTCCCTCCCGTATCAGGTCCACAGATCACGTCCGGACACGAAAACGGACATACACCAAAGGAATTTGCAGGTCGGCATTGGAGATGCCTTTATATTTCTTTACGGAGAGAGTATCACACACTAGTAGAAAAGGGGCCAATGGTTCAGGCCGGTCCAGCCCATTAGTCCCGGTTCAATCCAGAACCGGGACCAATGGGGGCATTGGACCCAGTTCGTGAGCCCCAGGGGCCGGCCGGGCCACGTGGGCCATTGGTCCCGGTTCGTCTGGACCTATTGGTCCCGGTTGGTGGGACGAACCGGGACCAATGTGCCTCGCTCCTGGTGAACCACCATTGGTCCCGGTTGGTGGCCTGAACCGGGACCAAAGGACGACCATTAGTTCCGGTCCATTCCACCAACCGGGACTAAAGGGTTGGTCCTCGTTGCGGCCAAAGTTTAGTCCCACCTCGCCAACCGGAGGGGAATCAGACCGGTTTATAAGCCCCTCTCTCTCTGCCTTATTGAGCTCCTCTGAAAATGAAAATAAATGCCCTTATATAGGGAATTTAGGCTAAATTCATACGAATTTCTCTTGAAATTTGTTATGAATTTAATTTGAATTTCCTCTATAAGCGCATGTATGCTCATTTCTGAGTAGCTTTTTATATAGTTTTTTCTTTTCTGTTATATTTATTTTTTTCTTTTTATTTCTGAGTTGTAATAAGTCATTAAAAATAAGCATCCATGCTCATTTTTTAGTAAAGTTAATCATAACTATTTTTTCTTCTATTTATTTTTGAATTGTAATAAGTCATTAAAAATAAGCATCTATGCTCATATTTTAGTAAATTTAATCACAACTATTTTTTCTTCTTTTTATTTCTGAGTTGTAATAAGTCATTAAAAATAAGCATCTATGCTCCTTTTTTAGTACAGTTTATCACAACTATTTTTTGCTTCAATTCATTTCTGAGTAGTTTTCTATATAGTTTTTTTTTCTTTTCAGCTATATTTATTTGTTTTCTTTTTATTTCTCAGTTGTAATAAGTCATTAAAAATAAGCATCTATGCTCATTTTTTAGTAAAGTTAATCATAACTATTTTTTCTTCTATTTATTTTTGAATTGTAATAAGTCATTAAGAATAAGCATCTATGCTCATATTTTAGTAAAGTTAGTCACAACTATTTTCTTTTCTTTTTATTCCTGAGTTGTAATAAGTCATTAAAAATAAGCATCTATGCTCCTTTTTTAGTACAGTTAATCACAACTATTTTTTGCTCCAATTCATTTATGAGTATCTTTTTATATAGTTTTTTTTCTTTTTTGTTATATTTATTTTTTCTTTTTATTTCTGAGTTATAATAAGTCATTAAAAATAAGCATCTATGCTCTTTTTTAGTACAGTTAATCACAACTATTTTTTGCTTCAATTCATTTCTGAGTAGTTTTCTATATAGTTTTTTTTCTTTTCAACTATATTTATTTTTTTCTTTTTATTTCTCAGTTGTAATAAGTCATTAAAAATAAAAAAGAGGCGCAATGCTTGTTAATTTGCTTCAAGCCTTTCCGAATAGTGTCAACTGCACTGCACATAGCTCTGTGCAGTCTACCGTATTCCTCAAGGCTTGAAGCTAACCAACGTGCAGGAGCATTGGGCCTCTTCCTCATCGTCTCTGCACTCAGGGCTTATAAACAGCTGCGAGTGCCTCTCGCTTGGCGAGATGGGACTAAAAAAACAGCTGCAGGAAGAATCAACAAAAAAACAGCTGCAGAAAATAAAAAAGTAGTTAGACGGGTCCATTGGTACCGGTTGGTGGCACCAACCGGTACCAATGCCACTCTTTGGTACCGGTTGGTGCCACCAACCGGGACCAATGCCCCCCTTTTAGTCCCGGTTCATGCCACCAACCGGGACCAAAGGTCTTTGTTTCCCGCCCTTTGGGCTGCTGAAAAGAGGCATTTGGTTCTGGTTGGTGGCACCAACCGGGACGAAAGGGGGCATTAGTCCCGGTTGGAGCCACCAACCGGGACCGATGCTCTTGCTATATATACAGGACTTAGCAGTTTTCGATCTCTCCTACTTCACTCCCGTCGCCGCGCGTCTCCCTGCCGCCACCTCGTCGTCGCCGCGCTGCCCCGCCACGCCGCCCCGCGCCGCCCCGCCCAGCCCCGCCCCGCGCCGACGCCGCCCGCGCGCCCC
>NC_041383.1:62326466-62326975 GCF_002162155.2 Triticum dicoccoides
CCCGCCCAGCCCGCCCGCGCCGCGCCCCGATCGACGTCGCGCCGCCTCGACGCCGCCGCAGCCCCGCTCCGCACCTCGCCGTCGCCTTCGTCGTCGCCGTCGCCTTCGCCGTCACCGTCGCCGGCTGTACGTGAGCACCTCGCCGTCGCCTTCGCCGGCCGTCACCGTCATTTTTTGTTAGATTTAATTAGATTTTTTTGTTAGGTTAGATGTGTAGTAATTTAGATATATGTAGTTCATAGATTTTGTTGTTAGACTAAATTTTTTTTGGTTAGATTAGATGTGTAGTAATTAATTTGTTTATATTATATTAGATTTTTTTGTTAGATTAATTAGATTTTTTTGTTAGATTAGATGTGTGTAGTAATTTAGATATGTAGTTCGTAAATTTTTTTGTTAGATTAGATTTTTTTGTTAGATTAGATGTGTAGTAATTAATTTGTTTATATTATGTTAGATTTTTTTTGTTAGATTAATTAGATTTTTTTGTTAGATTAGATGTGTGTAGT
>NC_041383.1:62326993-62364505 GCF_002162155.2 Triticum dicoccoides
GTAGTAATTTAGATATGTAGTTCATAGTTTTTTTGTTAGATTAGATTTTTTTTGTTAGATTAGATGTGTAGTAATTAATTTGTTTATATTATGTTAGATTTTTTTGTTAGATTAATTAGATTTTTTTGTTAGATTAGATGTGTAGTAATTTTGATATGTAGTTCATAGTTTTTTTGTTAGATTAGATTTTTTTTGTTAGATTAGATGTGTAGTATTTAGAAAAAGGAAAAAAAATAAGAAGTAGTTTATATATAGTTGAACTAGTTAGTTGATTTAATAAACTAATTTATTTTACTATATATAGAAGTAGTTTGTTTTTAGTAAGTACTACTTATTTATTTATAATAAGTGCTTAGTAGTTGAACTAGATAGTTGATTTAATTAATAAAACTACTTTTATTTAACTATATATAGAAGTAGTTGCCGCATCGACGTCGGCGATGCCTATCCCGCATCCTCGTCGTCGTCGACTCGGCGGTGGAGGCCTGCTTGATCAGGGCCATGTTCGGGACTAGGCTCCGCCGGGCTGGTATTGGGAGGTGCTACCTTTCGGGGACGTAGGTTGGTGAGGAGGCAGCCCGTTGTTGACCCGATCCTTGTTTGGTGGCAGTCGCGTGGGCCAGTGACGGTGGTGAGGCATCCGGACACTGCGGAGGTGGTACGTCACCGTGTCAGCAAGGAGGATGAGCACGTCCGTCGCTACATGGTTGCATTGGAGGGCAGATTCGACAATACCTGACAGGTTCTTCAGGGATCTCACTGGAGCTATGATCCTGTGATGGTTCCTTATCTTTGGGTGTCCACCGCTCGCGTCGATACCCGTCGGGCGCTACGGTTCTAGTTGTATTAATGATAATATTCGACGATGTACGGACACCAAGAGATGATGTACTTTTGCTTATAATTATTGAATGCATGCTAATTTGAATACTATACTTTATTTTATGATTTGATTTTGCTTATTTTATGATTTGGTTTTGCTTATTGAATGCTCATATTGGATAAGTTCTCCTTCATTCCCGTGTGCTAGACAATTTGATATAATAATGCATTCGGGAATGAAAGGAGGAGCTACGTACATCGATCATCGATAGTCAACCCGTGATTAATAATAATGATCTAGTTTAATATTTGAATTATGAACGTAGGCCGGAAATGTCGTACTCATCGGACGACAAAAACCACCCGGGGGGTGCGACTGGTGCCACGACGACCGAGGTATCTGCGACAGGTTCATTGTGCTGGACGAAGATCGTCGCTTCAGCATTAAGCTCGAGGAGACCTTCGATGTTCATACGGTACGCAACCGACGATAATAGTTTTTTTCGTAATTACTCATGACTTCAACTATTTTAATCATGAGAATATTTTTCATCCTTTCCAATTCGACTAGTTTATCCCATGCTTTGCAAGACGCTATGTCTTGGATAGGATGGGTTTTGAAGACCATGAAAGTTTCGAAACCAAAAAAATTATCCTAAGTACCCATCATGGTGTGGATTTTCAAGTAAAGTTGTACAATGCTCAGAGTGTAACCCATTTTGGTTGCAAAAATTGGGAAACACTTTGCAAGATGTATGGTTTTGATGAGGGTATGCTTGTTACCATGGATGTTGGTGATCCTACAATCCAGCAAGAGAGACCTACGATCTTCGTCCTTATGGATACACCTCCAATTCTTCCCCATGTGAGCTTAACATAGTTATTAAGTAATTTATATTGTTTATTTCAAAATAGTTGACAACTTATTCTCCATTGACAGCTTATTTTCATTCTTCAAATAATGTGCGGAAGATGATAGACAGAACCTACTACACCGAAGGCTCCGAACTAACTTATCAGGAGAAAAATCATCTGGTCGCATTTTGTACTGATCTTGAGAATTACAATGTCTACAATCGAACTCCTCAACATTATGGTCAATACGTGCCACTAGTGCACGTGTTGAACTACGGTAACTACCATGGAGATACCCTGGTAAGATTTTTGTACTATTACAACATCTGTGCATCTTTTTGCACACTTCTAAAACTAGTTATTACTATGTTTTTCAACAGATAATCCTGAATGATTGTGTGCCTCATCTGATGTATACACACGGTAGCCTTCATGTTTTGAACATACACCAGGTCGTCCTACGAATCTCATCTGTCCATACCGGGTTTCTAAAATAAGTGGAGACATGAGAATCAAAGAATGGAAAAAATGTATGGACAGTCATAAGGAGCTTCTTGAAAGCAACATTCAGCGAAGGGCAAAAATTGGAGACAGGATGATCGCCATTCTTCATAATGGAGAGTCAGGGTCTATATTGTCTTATGCTATTTTACCTTAAGGTGCTTAGGTCCTACCTGATACTGATGATCATGTGTTAAGAACAATTATGTAGGGTTGGGTTCGATAACTATGAGGATGATGATCGTATGACTTATTATTAATAACGAGTAGAAGTTGTATGATGATGCATGATTAGTAGGACGAGTACTTGTTATTATATATGCTGATGTATGCGAGCATGCATGAGTTATTATATCAGCGGGTAAAATGAACATATATAGCAGCAGCATTGGTAACCCAAGGATGAAGATATAAGAGAGGACACTTCTCTCTATTAGCTAGCTAATATAACAACCTAAAAATAACCCCCAAAACCGCTAAAGCAGCCAATTTTCAAAAAAAAAACATGGACTTTTGGTCCTGGTTGGTACCACCAACCGGGACCAAAGGCCCCCTGACTGGGCTCGGCGCACAGAGTCACGTGGAGGCACATTAGTCCCGGTTCTAGTTTGAACCGGGACTAATGAGTGAAGGTATTAATAACGGCCCATTAGTCCCGGTTCATAAACCGAGACTAAAGGCCCTCACGAACCGGGACTATTAGGTGTTTTTCTACTAGTGACATAGCCACACTGTCAAGAAGGGTTCACCGAATCATAACATTATCTCTTTGTTCTACTTATTAAAAAGAACGTAAGGCATCATCTTACGTTCAATTTTTCTGCCCATCATCTCTTCGTCCATCCTCCCTACCCTCCACCATTTTTTTCAGTTTTTGATCCCGTCTTGGTTTTCATCTAACCAATATTTGGCAAACCAATAAACTAGATAATCTATTGTGTAGCAATAAATTTACTCTCCATATACAAATTATTTTTTAAGCAAAACTTGGTATGTCAGACATCTTTGATTAAATAAATGGTCCATCAACAAATAAATAGCAATTAATCTCTTATCTTCACTCAATCAGAGACACATACCTATTTTTCCAGTTTAAACAATGACTGAAATCTATGCTTTTTAATCAAAACATACTTGTATTTTGTCCATTTGTTTTGCATCATGATTTGTTTTGTATGGTCCTTTTTTTGCCTATGTGGTAACACACAGGCACACATCTAGTTAAAGAAAAACACACTCCATCGTCTCCCTCACATGCCATTTATCTTTTTGTAAAATCTCACTAACACCAATGGCACAACAAAGCACACCCAACACTTCTAGTAGATACTATGGAAGAAGTTTGTGGGGATTATATTAAAAGCATGGGTGGGTTGGTTAACATCACGGAGGATTATATTAATATCATTGGCGAATATCAAGGCAACATTTTTTTTGTAAGTTTCCATAACCAGTTATGCCCGTAAGTATAGCATTTTCACAAGGGGCACGATCGGCGATCAATTTGCGCTGGCTCCAAAATCATGTGTGTTGCATTAGTGGGGTTCATGTCTTTGGGACAAACACCACCATCTGTAGTGCATGCAAGTACAATGCAAACGGTTTAAACCCCCTTTCGCTGACATAGTTTTAAACCGTCACCTTGTGATGGTGTGTGATGATATATCAAACATTCTAAACGCTTCATCTGTCGTACTCGTGTGGATGATATACCTATCGCACACCGCTCTTTGTGGCGGAATGTTTACTATGCACATGCATTGTAAACGATTTGTGATTGTAGAGTGTGTTCTATAAGGAACCTATCACAAACATTTAACTCTACTGTGTCGTTTGCGATCCATCAAACATCACACACATTTTGGAAATGCAAAATGTGTACCTTGTCGCACACGTTTGCCAAGGAAGAAATGAGTGTGCTGCTGTTGTTCATCGCACACGTTAGTCCCGAGGGAATCATGTGTATAGGGTTCATCGCACATGTTGTGATCTGAGAAACATGTCTACAGTAGAGGTTGATCACAGAAGTTTCACTTTCTCAAACTGTGTGCACCATAATGATCTACATATATAGACGATTTCCTCCACAATTTAATCCTTGCAATTTAAAATTCACCAAAAATTGAATTTGAACGTAGGGAATCACTTATCTATTCATAGGTAGCATAATTCTATTCATACGTACACATGTTCAAGGATTACAGAAACATCAAATAAAAATGATGAGCCACAGTATTATTAAAGACGATAAAGAGGGAGTCGACAAACATTTTGGTTGTTGGAGACGACAGACATTAGGCCATGACCCATCTCGCAATCCAGCCCCAGCTACCACCCCCGCCTCCACGGCTATTGACGCCACCGCCACTAGCACAGAGATTTTTTTTTGAAACGGAGGCAAAAGCTTTGCCTCATCCATTAAATAAGAGAGAATAGAGTTAGTTGCAAACAACCCGAGTATACGGCATGCGGATTACTCGCGCAATAACAAAGACCCTAGTTTTTTAGCACCGGCGATGATCCAAAGGTTAGCCTCGGTGGCGATGGAGGAAAGCAGCACTGTCGGAGGGGCACACTTATGCCTGAAAACTCGCGCGTTTCGTTCATTCCAAATTGTCCATGAAACAAGCATGGTGAGGGATGCCTTGGCTTGTCTGTGCGGATAGCCGTCGTCGCAAGTACTTGCCCACCAAGATTGGACCGAGTCGAATAGGGGCCAGATGGAAATGACGAAGTCGGGGACGTGGTACTTGTCAATGACCAAGGACCAAAGCCTTCTAGAGAAGCGGCATTTGAAGAATAGGTGACTCCCACTCTCTTGTTCCCTCCTGCAAAGGGGGCAAAGATCACAGTTCGGCCACCCACGCTTTGCCAATCTATCCGCGGTCCAAATCCTGTCTTGGAGAGCCAACCAAGCCAATCTATCCGCGGTCCAAATCCTGTCCACTAGCACAGAGATGACCGAGCCACAGGCGACGACACACTCCTTCCCACCTCCAGTGGCATAGGAGGCTCCACAACCATGCTGGAGGACGCATCGACGCTAGGGCTTGGCCCGCACAAACCACCCACGTGCTTCGGCCACCAAATACGTGCCGCCGTTGCCCGAGTAGCACAACCACCTGACATGAAGAGATGCTTACCCACGAACGGCGAGGCACCCGCCGGCGCGGCGTGCACGATGAAGTCACCAACGGTGTAGCGAGGCCTGACAGATTTGGCTGGTGGCGAACACGCGCCCACTGAGCCTCTTCCTCCGCCTCCGAATCCTCATCAGCGAGAGTCCAAAAACGGTTCCTCACGGTCACCACTCCCGCCCTCCCTCTCGGCGAGATCACATCCCTGGGCTAACGGACGATGCGCGCAGACCTTGCCGCACCACCTCCCAGCTAGCGCCGGCAACCTGACGCGAAGCATTCGAGCAATCACCTCCTGAGTCACCCGTCTGTTTGAGTAATGGGTCTCTCATTTCAAACTCCTTCGATTACCTCTATTTTGCAGCATGAATTCAACACTCTCACTCTTTTGGAAGTATAATGTATACCTAATAATAAAGAAAGGCGTCTCTCTTCGATTTTTTGGGTCCGTTCGCTCATATTATTATCTTGGACTTTTTGAGATTTTTTACTATCCGAGGTGGTACTAGTTTTTGTGCACGCTCGTCCAAATTTATAATAACTTCATTTTTGTTATAGAGCTCCTGAAAAGACCTAATTGGGGGAGGAACTAATTAACGAGCGCTTCTTCGGGAGCCTCGCAACGATCAGCGCCACTTGGCGCGCTCTCAGCCATTCGCCACGTGTCGCGCTTTGGGCGCTCCCTCCGGTTTTTGTTTTTTTATTTTTTCGCACGCGTTTTCAGCTTTTTAAACGGTTTTTTTGACGTTTTGGTTTTTCACCGGTCTTTCCTAGCTTGTCGACCAAATTTTTTTTTTGGAAAAAATATTTTTTTGCGCAAAAAGACGCATTGTTTTCTCGCGAGAGTCACGGTTTTGTTTTCGCGAGAGGCGTGTCCGTGCCTCTTGAAAACGGAAAAAACATGTTTTCTGTTTTTTTTCCTTTCGCGAGAGGCACAGTTGTGCTTTCACGAGAGGCACGGCCGTGCCTCTTTCGGAAAGGGGAAAAAACGTGTTTTCTATTTTTTTTTCTTCCGCGAGAGGCACAGTTTTGCTTCCACGAGAGGCACGGTTGTGCGTGCTTTCATGAGAGGCACGGCCGTGCCTCTTTCGGAAAGGGAAAAACGTGTTTTATGTTTTTTTTTCTTTCGCGAGAGGCACGGTTGTGATTTCGTCAGAGGCACGGGCGTGCCTCTTTTGGAAAGGAAAAAAAACGCGTTTTTCTATTTTTTTTTTGTGAGAGGCACGGTTTTGCTTCCGCGAGAGGCACGGTTGTGATTTCGTCAGAGGCACGGGCGTGCCTCTTTTGAAAAGGGAAAAAACGCATTTTCTTTTTTTTTCTTTCGTGAGGGACACGGTTTTGCTTCCGCGAGAGGTACGGTTGTGATTTTTTCAGAGGCACAGGCGCGCCTCTTTTCGAAAGGGAAAAAACCCGTGTTCCTGGTTCGCTTCTTTCGTCGGTTTTTTCGTCTATTTTTTTCGTGAAAAAAAAGTTCGTCAAAACATATCAACATGGGATCTAGTTTTGAAGAAGATCTCGACGCGAGGAATCCAACGGCGAAAGCGGTTCGAGATTTGGACGCACGGTTTAAGAGATAAAACATTTTGAATAAATGGATCTACGAAAAAAAGGAAAACTCCCGGGTTGCGACAAGTGGCGCACATACAGCGTGCCACTTGTCCAACCTGAGGAAGTTGGAGTGATCTCCGCAAGGAGTACTCCTTAATTAGTGATTTCATCTAATTGGTGTTGTTATTAGGCCACGTTGACTGTATTGTGCTCTTCTAAAAAAATCAACATGGGCCCGCGTACGTCCAATAGTCGAGTTTTGCTATGTACGCGCAAACTGCCTGGCCCAATTCACAAGTGTTGAGCGAATATGGAGAGATAAAAATGCAAGCGGGGGAATCAAACTCCAGACCTCACGTTGGATACTAGCGACCCTAGCCAGCTGAGCTAGCAACTGAGGATGCCTAAAATCTAGCGTTAAATGTAAAGTACTAACAACAGTGGCATATCTGTTTTTTAGTTTAATTTCAACATCTCTTAGAAAAAATGTGTACAATTTTCTGAAAAAATGTGAACATTGTTCGAAAATCATGATCTTTTTTCAAAGATTGACCATTTTTTTGAAAAACATGAACCAACTTTGGGAAAAAGTGAACAAATTTTGAAAATGAAAACCTTTGTTTCCAAAAAAGTGAACATCTTTTGTAAAATTGAACAAATTTTGAATTCTAAATAATTTGTTTGAACTGTGGACAGTTTTATAAAATGCAAATTTAAAATAAACATGGAACATGTTCTTAGTATACGATGAACATTATTCAAACATACACTCAACATTTTTCCAAAATATATGGTGATTTTTTTTAAATGTGCGTCAAATAAATTTTCTACACATAGGAACAATTTTTTTATACACAGTGAACAGTTTTTCAATGTGCAGTGAACAGTTTTCTTCGATATAGTGAACTTTTTTTTCAAACATGAACAATTTTGTAAAACATGAACAAAATATGCAATTTTGAACATTTTTTGGAATTTCAAACTTTTTTGGAAGTGAACGAAATTTTTAAAACATGAAAAAACACTGAACATTTTGATTGATATAATATTAGTTGGGAGGTGGAACATTGGGAAGAGCCTTATAATATTAACCCCCTCATGCGTCCATGTCCAAACTCCTCTTTCACGTGGTCTCCTTCAGTCGCGATGGCGATGCCCGTCACATTAGCAACACGACGCTGCTTTTGAGCAGCCCAGCTCGCCACTGGAAAGTGCTCAACATGGTGGTGGAGGAACGCCAGGCCGTCATCCTCTAACAAGCACTATCATAACTCATAAGTCCCGTCCCGAAGAACCCTGTTTATCAATACATTAGCGACTCTTTCCTATGATCAAGTTCCTCATCCGGGCAATCCTGATTCATGACAAATAGCATTTATTTAGTATGTAGCGAAGCATGGGTGATTTAACATAGTTTCACTACATGGTTCTAATTCTTTCGTTGCAACGCACATGCATATGTGCTAGTAAATATCATAGCAGAGAGGGGCGAAAGAAAAACTAACGGAAACCAGTGGGCATCAAACCCGAACGGCCAAAACAACCACGCATGCTATAAGGACCATCACATGAAAAACCCTAACGACCAAGACTGATCAGACATATTTTGTTTATTTAAGGGACTTATCAGACATACTCCCTCCATCCCAAAATAAGTAATTCAACTTTGTATTAACTTTGTATTAAAGCTAGTACAAAGTTGAGTCACTTATTTTGGGACGGAGGGAGTATATGTTTTGAGGGATACTGATCAGACAGCAGATTAGCCCATGCTAATGTTGACGGGCCTATGCATGATACAGCTTTTTTTTGAGGGAAATGCATGATATAGCTGAATGCGATGGATGTAATGGTCTGGGCCTTCTGGCCGTTACGTACGTGGGTCTTCTCCTCCAACCTGCGGATTTTTTGGCAGGGCACACACGTAGTCCCGTGCACACCTTTCCTTGTCTGAGAGTCCGGCGGCCGCCAGCTCCTCTACGCCCCACTGCTTGATGAAATGCTCCAAAATGCTAAGGTCGTCAGAGGCAGTGTAAATTCTGGCCTTATGTGCCACGGCCCGTAGTGCGCGAAGAGGTCGCCATCACAGACGTCAGTCATAAGGGACACCGGGATCCGCCAACACATCATGTACATCAGTGCGCGCACGACGCCGCCTGGGTCAATCTCAAACAGCTTTCCCACGATGAGCGTGTAGGCAAGCTCGTGCCACTTCTCGTCGGCCGCAAAGACCATATTTATTATTAACAAAGTCTCTGTTAGGTTTGCGTATCGATTATTGGCTGAAATGGTCAAATGCATGGATGAACTAACGTGTCACGCTGCCGGTCCAATTCGGCAAATAGTGGTATGAAAATACAGCGAGCATGTCTCCGCATGTTAGTTAGGAAGTAACAATCAAGATAATAAATGGTCGCATGGTTTGTTCTTCTTCCATAGTAAAGAAATGAATAATGTAGGCGGAGTTCTTGAGGAATCTAAAATTTGACATTAGGAAATCACTTGCTGCTTGCTCAACTTATTTTGCTGTTCCACTATATTTAGTAGCATTCCTGTTGCCAAATAAACCTATTAAATGGCTACTGCAATTTTCAACTCAAAAAATAAAAATGGCTAGTGCAATCTTACCCGTGTTTCTGATCCATAATGTCATCTTGCTAACCGACCAACTACCACCGGCCGACAACCTACCTATGAGTCCATGTGTTTGCTTCTTCGCTGGTTCAATTCCATGAGTCTCATTCCGTGTGAATTAATATCATTCCTGAAATTTTGTCGACCCCCTAGCCCCCGAAACCCATACACCCCCACACATTTTTTTTGAGGGGTACACACATATATTCTTGATCTTAGGGTTGTTTGCAGATTTATGCAGAGGCATTGGCTGGACGAGTAGGTCAATGCAGGATCAAGGACTACACACGTACATAAAAGCGTATTTTTAGGGACCGTCTACAGGAAAGTTGCCTGAATTTTTTTACTTTTTTTTGCGTGTCCAGGTCGGATACACATCAAGCTGGCTCGCCCTGCAGCATGCAGCACGCTCCCTCCTGGATTCAAAGCATCATGACCCATTCAGAAACAAAAAGAATAAGCTGCGTGATGGGCTGTCGGCAGCACTAACACGCGAACATCTATATGCAAGCTTCGCATGCTGTATGACCCTAGATGCACGTGCAAACCTAAGCTCACCTTATCTTCGAGATTTCTGACAGTGCTGTTTCAACTTGATTAGAAATGAACAAACAGCTGGAAATTACAAATCTGGACTCGTGGATTACATATAACTCCATCTTGTTTTCCCGAGTAAAGTACACCTAACGTATAACATTAGTGCGTATAGTGCCACTATGGAACCCTAACCCTAACGTATCTACGAGCTGGCACCGAGATTCCTGCACGACTGCACCTCACATGCTGAAAGAGGCTTGCGCACGAGGGGAGCCCAGAAACTTATTGCCCACGGTGGTGGATGGTGGGAACTGTGAAATGGACGCTTACCCTAGTCGCATCTTAGTGAAGAAAGAAAGGTGATAAACTCTTTTTGCGGGATAGATGGACGTAGGATCACTTATTAATTGCAGTTAGTTTGGACTTTGGATGACTCTCAGTTAGAATTAGGATGTTACATTGATAAATAGACATACATGAATACAACTTTCACTTTCCCTGTTTTTATTTTTAGAATGTGATAAAACAACTTACAAAAATACAGTAGTACAATACCATCCTCATAACTTCAACCCGATCAGAAAAAAAAGTACTTTTACTGGCGCCGACACTAGCAAAGTAGAGATGAAGAATACTTCATCTCAAAGATAGGATCGAGAAATAATGATTTAAAGGATATTTAGGGTATATAAAAGCAATAATTTGATTACCCCATGGTGTTGTTGACAGGCTTATCAAAGATCCAGCTAAACGGGGCCGATGTTGCAGGCTGGGTTTTCTGGCCTTTGCGCTCGTGAGCCTTTTCCTCCAACCTGCGGATCTTTTGGGGCAACGCGCACACGTAGTCCCGCGCACGCCTCCCGTCGTCAGAGAGTTCGGCCGCCGCCAGCTCTTCCACACCCCACTGCTTTATCAGGTGCTCCAAAATGCTACGGTAGTCGGAGGCGGTGTAAATACCGGCCTGCTGCGCCACGGCCGCGTAGTGCGCGAAGAGGTCACCATCGCGGCCGTCTGTCATGAGGGACGCCGGCATGACGATCCGGCGGCGCATCATGTACGCCAGCGCGCGCACGGCGCCGTCCGGGTCGATCTCGAACAGCTTCCCCACGATCCGCGTGTAGGCCAGCTCGTGCCGCTTCTCGTCAGCCGCGATGGCACCGCATATGCGCGCGAGCGCCACGTCGCCGTACTCCTTGGCGCGACGGGCTGTGTTGCCGTGGGAGATGGAGGTGGCACGCTCCTGGAAGGCGACGTAGATGAAGCCGTGGTAGGGGCTCCGCGCAGCGTTCATGACCATGCCGGACTGGATGAGGTTGTGGATGGTCCTCTCGACCTGCCGCATGTCGACGCGGCCGGAGAGGAAGAGGTACTTGTTGAGCACGTCGCCGTGGCGGTTCTCCTCGGCAGACCAGCCGCGGATCCATCGCGCCCAGGCAGTGCCGCTGGAGCCGGTGAGGTCGCGCACGGCCTCAAAGCGGTTGGGTATGCTCTGGTACGTCGGCAGTGCCTCCTCCGTGACCATGTTCCCCACGAGGCACACGAGGTGCGCGTCGGGCAGGCCGGCCGCGCGGGCGCTGATGTCGAAGCACGCCGCATGGAAGCCGTCGGCGCCCAGCGACGCCAGGTCCGGCAGCAAGTCCGTCGGCTGCCACGCCACCTCCGCAGGCTTAAGGAGCGGCACCACGTTCGCCTCCGCCCAAGGCTCCAGATGGTCGAACACCTCTAGCTTCGCCGGCTCCAGGTACATGAGCCACTCGTCGTCTGTGCCCTCCTCTTCGTGCCTAGCCGCAACGGCGGCGCCACGGCCAGTGCGCGGGCTTCTCTTACTAACTCTAGTAGGAGGGTCGGCAGCATCAGCTTGGGGTAGAAGGGCGGGTTCTGCCGTGCAGTTGGTGGTGTTCATACTCATATCCGCCACGATTCTTCCTCCTGCACTGGCCCTACTGCATCTCCTGCGTACAATCAAGTAGTAATGATCGAGAGATCCATTGCGTGCAGACATTTTCGCCTGAAGCATACATACGTACGTACCAGTAGCAGTAGGTGATGCCGGTCAGTTGGAGACCTATATCATTCTTTGTTCTGGTCCATGGCCTGGCCAGTGGACAAGGATGCCACGACGTCGCCATATCACACTGTGTTTCCCACGAGATGAATGAGAGCTATATCTTCTTTGGCGTGGTCGGGACATATTTATAGAGCAGCTTCACTCTAGCGAATGTGCCATGTCCCCACCCCGGAGTCACGGACAGGTTACAGACTTTAGGTAGGTGGCAGTTTTGATTCAAGATTAGGGGGAGATGGAGCCCAAACCCATGAAATTTAAGGGTGATTAATTAGCGCTAAACAGCATCCCTGAAAATAAAATAAAGAAACACAATAAGGTTTCTCAAAAGGTTTTTTTTGTCCTAGTATTTTTTTTTGTTTCTTGTTGCTGCAACACATATAAAGAAACACACAGCTACACGCTACTTGTGATAGGCGTCAGGATTTTCCTAAAGAGGAAGGGTGATGTAGTATATTAGTAGATAGTAATTCCCTCAATTAAGAACCAAGGTTAATCGAATCAGTAGGAGACACCACACAAAAAACTATAAGCAGTACCTGCACACACACACACACACACACACACACACACACACACACACACACACACACACACACACACACACACACACACACAAAGCAAATACTTACACCCAATACATGGTCAATCTCATTGTACTCGTTAATTGCAAGGATTAAATCTGATAGTGATAGATAGATAAATAAAAAGATAAATAAATTGCAACAAGTATTTTTAGGGTTTTAGTAATATGAAGTGAATTGATCCGGGGGCCATATCGTTCACTAGAGGCATCTCTCTCATGAGCATTGCAATGGTGGGTAGACAAATTATTGTTGAGAAATTGATAGAAAATCGCATAGTTATGATGTTATTCATGACATGATCAATACATATGCATTACGTCCGAGATCCATCTGCATCTACTACTATTACTCCACCCCTCGACCGATATCCAGCATGCATTTTAAGGTATTAAGTTCATAATAAACAGAGTAATGCTTGAAGCATGATGACATAATGTAGACAAAGTAAAATCAACTAATATGATTGAACCCCCAGTGTTTTACCCTTACTAGCAACAATAGAAATACGTGCCTCACTACTCCTTCTATCATAGAGTGAAGACACCGCAAGATTGAACCTACTACCAAACACCTCTCCCACAGAAGATAAGTCAATCTAATTGGACAAAAGAGATAGATAGATCGGAGAGAAATATAAGGCTATAAAAATCACACATAAGAAATCTCATAAAAGCCTCAATTACTTTCAATGAACAATCTGATCATAAACACACAATTCGTTGAATCCCAGCAAACACACCATAAAAGATTACATCGGATTGATCTTAGATGAGAAGAAGGTATTGAAGATCAACACACACACACACACACACACACACACACACACACACACACACACACACAGAGAGAGAGAGAGAGAGAGAGAGAGAGAGAGAGAGAGAGCCATCTAGCTACTGCTATGGACCCAAGTCCTGTGGGAACTACACATGCACAATAATGGAGGCAGCAAGGTTGATGTAGATGGCCTGCGTGATCAATTCCCCCTCTAGCAGAGTACCGACCGAGGCCTCCAGATGGGTTCGTGGAACAATAGAGGCTTGCGATGACGATAAAATTGTTTTGGGTCTCGCATTGGGGGTTTCCGAATATTTATGAATTTATAGCGCTGGAATTAGTGCAAATGGATGCTCTTGGGGCCCACAAGCTCAGGCGGCAGGCCCCCTTGGGGGCACACCGTGTGAGCTTGTGCCCCACCTGCAGATCTTTGGGCCCTCCCCCGAAGCTTCTAGGATCTTTCCTGGTCCATCAAATATCACCGTAAAATTTCATTGTGTTTGGACTTCGTTTGGTATGATTTTTCTGCCAAATAAAAAATAGGCAAAACAGGAACTTGGATGATGGTCAGAGTGATGATGAGAAGGGGGTCATCGGTCATACTATCAAATGAATCAACATATATGTGTTTTATGTTGAACTATATGCATGTGGTTATAATACTGCTTAAGTACTAGAGTGCTTAAACTATCTCCAATATATGAACCTAGCTATATACATATGTACGTATTCTGTTAGTCCTTTTGTATCATGACGTATGCTTGTTTTGTTAACATGAATGCAGTAAATTGATGCCCCATGTGCGACCTGTGATGTAGTGAGATGCCAAAAGGATAGGAAGTTCTTAATAGATTTTTCCAGATGACTGCCTGGCTAGGACAGTATGTTTTAGTTCAACATATTCTGACTGAATTTCATATAGTTGCGCCCAAAATTGTTTAACTATCACTTTCTTTTTAATTTTGCTTAGGCCATCCCGTGGGGGGCATGGCTTGACTTCCTATAGAGGTTTTGTGTTTCGTTTGATGCAACCATCACATTCCAGTGCAGCCTCATGAAGATGCAGACGGCTCTGAACTTCACTTGTCTTGTCACGTATAAGGCACACCGCACGTGTGCTGGTTGGAGAGAACTTGCAGATGCCTATATGATGGAATCTGGGGTGAGGGCCACGTTCTACCTCAAGTATAATCACGAGTAGATCATGGTGTACAACATGCCTGCTGATAGCTTTCATTCCCTTACTCCAGACGACTATCTTATGTTCAATCACCCGAGTGTGTCTAGTTACTATGATTCCCTTACTCCAGCCTACAACCCTAAGTCCTGTAGAAATCAGAAAATTTGCTGTCAGCACTGCTCTTTGCCATTAGCATTTCGTCGGGGCAAACGGAGAAGACATAATTTGCCGTCAGTTGCGGACGACAAAGAAAAGCTGTCGGCAAAGACAGACTTTTCCACCTGTGTTTACTTGTCTGAGGACAAAAAAAGACGTTGTTGTCTGTGTTTATTTGACTAATGGCAAATACATACTTTGAGGTCTGTGTTTCTATTTAGCTGGCGGCAAAGACATAATTTGCCATCAGTCGTTGAGAAAGAGAAAAGTTGTCGGCAAAGACAGACTTTTCCATCTGTGTTTACTTGGCCGATGACAACAGAAGACTTTGTCGTTTATGCTTATTTGGCTGATGGCAAAGACATACTTTGACGTTTGTGTTTTTATTTAGCTGACGGCAAAGAGAAAACAATCTACGCGGATCGATGACGTGGCAAAAATAGTGCTTCCTTCCTATTAGTTGGGCTCTACCTCCCATGGATCGGTTATGTAGCAGGGAAGCACAACCCCCACCACATGCACACCCACCACTGGTCTCTCTCTCTCTCTCTCTCTCTCTCTCTCTCTCTCTCTCTCTCTCTCTCTCTCTCTCTGTCTTATGCCCAACAACCTTTGATTCTCCATCCCCAGGACTGACCTGGGCGGTGACCGCCATGGCCGGTAGGCCATTTCACCGGCGACACGTGGAGAGGCTGCACACCCCTTCTTTGTAGAAGATCCACCAGGGAGGCCGGAGCTGGATGCCATGTCGTTGAGGATCCCAAGAGTGCTCAGTGAGCCAGACATTGAGCTTGTCGCGCTTGGAGCTCGTAGGCCACCGGTTGGTGCCCGTATGTTGTCGAGCGTCGAGCGGTTGACGACCGCCTTCGGGATTGTCTCCACCTGATGGAGGTAGGGACTCGGGGGTCGAGCACCTGAGAGCCCGCAATCATTTCCTTCGCGGGAGGGAAAGCCGGTGGTACCGATGTTCCACTGCAGTGCGGGGCCGAGGCCAGACGAAGCCGATGCCATAGTCGTTCACGTCCTGATGGTGACGAGCGTCACCACCAACTCTGGTTCTCATTGCACCATGGACAAGGTTGCCTCCTACGGGAACATAGAGAGGGAGAGAGAGACGAGGCAAGGGAGAAGAAAGAGAAGGGAGACAGTGGAAGAACTAGCCGCACGCCATTGTTCTTTTAATATTTACCAACCTCTCTGCCATTAGCCTAAAACACAAGTAGGCAAAGAGCTGCCTTAAATGACATTCCATGAACTTTCTTTTCTTTGCTCTCAACCACTTTAACACTGACGACAAAGAGGTTAATGCTGACGACAAAGATTTTTCCGTTTGTCCGACGAAAGCTGACAACAAAATATCTCATTGCCGACAATGTTAGGCATTAGCAAGCTGACGACAAAGTCTTTTCCGCCTGTTTTCCAACCTCTGTCGTCTGTCCTTGGCCGCCAACTTACCCGATTCCTGTAGTACTTTGTTGAACTAAAATGATGTCATTTACCTCTATTTAGCACTGTCAAACTTGATTTTACTGCTACTATAAAACTGAATTGTGTTGTCATTTGGCAGGGAAAGCACTGCTATACAACTTTTTTTATATGTGAAAATCAAATTGGTGACGTGAGCAAACATGGCATGTCACTTATGATGAATATTACTGTTGGCGTTGTACACGTGGCACGCCATAAGTATATATGTCAGTGGTGGCCTTGGCTGCCAATGCCACCACTAATTTTTATCACTGACGACATATTGATGGCGCTGGGTATCCACTCCACCAAGGCCCTTTTTGCCACGCCATAATTAGACTTTTTTGCACTAGTGATGTTATGCGCCTTGCTGGAAGAACTAAATTTTGCATGAGTTCTTCCACTATATGTCATTTGCATTTCTTCACCCTCCCCACACGCTCCCTCTATCTGGAGGCAATATAGATGAGAGAGGCTACGCATAGTAGAATCCACAAACTAGAACACATATACACACATCTGCCGAGTTGCTCTATGCTGAGTTGTTTCTCCTGTGCACAGATATGCAGGAGAGCAGGCTTCCGAAACTGTTTCCCTTGAGAACCCGCATTGGGTACGGGTGATAAGGTTTTTTCGGAGAGTCTCTCCACGTAACTGCTCTCATGTTCAACTACGCCATCAACGTTCGTCGCCTACTTCTACTTTCCCTATGGAGGAACACCTTGTCTTGACCATCATGGCCAAACATGCTGCTGCACCAAGGGACGATGGTCGGGCGTGTAGGGGCCATGGCTCCTCCCCATGGTAAAAAAAAAAATCTGAAAGCATCCCTGTATTGTTAGCTGAAATGCTCAAGATTTATATGTTTGACCCCTTCAACCTTTTACCTCTTCTATTGCCCCCCCTCTACCAAGATTCTTGGCTCCGTCTCTTGGTGCACCGGAGTTTGAGGTGCCCTCTTATGTTCTAACCCTCTCTCTCTTTGGACACGTGTCATTTGTCCATACGTCTAGATGTTCCTAGTCTGTCGTATTTCCATTTGCTATGTCAATAATTTTTTGATGATGCTAACCTGAATTAAGCTTAAATAAAAGCTGCCTAATTTCCTTATAAAGTGTATGCCGAAGTCCAAACAGTTTCTCCTGATCTCTGCATTTCTACGTTTATACCGTGTAAAGATAAAATCACCGGCGAGCGAAACACAAGCTTCACGCAAAGTACTCCCTCTGTTTCTAAATATAAATCTTTTTAGAGATTTCTATAGAAACTACATACGGATGTACATAGATATATTTTAGAGTGTAGATTCGCTCATTTTGCTCTGTATGTAGTCCTTCATTCGAATCTTTAAAACAATTCTTATTTAGGAACGGGGAGAGTAGAAAGAGAGGCAAACAGATAGAGCTAAGGAGACGAACTGACGTCCAACATGACATGTTTCCATGAGCCCACGATGCTCACATGAGTACCATACCAGAAAATAGCATTCGGAGGTGCAGATCCGCGGGTCGTTGGCCACTTCATGCTACGATGCTCAAATGGGTACCACTTGAGATGACAACATTAAAGAGATGGCCTCACGTTTGAGTTAATAAGCATCATCGTAAGGGGAAAAATCTAATCAATTCTCTTCGAGAAGAGATAGTGGCCTTGTGTAGATGTAATTTTTTTTATATTGGCCTTGTATTGAAAACCAGGGGAAAGGGGGTCCGGTAACATGTGATATTATGCACTACAAAGTTAGTATCATATACTAGTATGGGCAAACTTACGAGCTACACCGCGACCATGTCACATTGAGATATACCAGCGTTATGTTTGGAATTGTGGAAACGAGCCTCTCACGATGCCCTCAAAAGACGCAATTGATAGAGGCATTTAATTCTACATGCATGAGGATGGAAGGTTTAAAATATGCAAATAGGAAGGGGAGCCTAGAATTTAGAATGACGTGAGTCATAGTGGGAGTAACTTAGCTAGTAACTTAATACATCGCAAGAAAATCTTGCTTATGTGCAAATAGTTAATGAGGAGACGGATGTTTATGATAATATAATATGTTACCATTACATAATGTTTCCAAAGGCAAAATTAGTCCCCAAGCTAATAAATGAAATCACCTATCATACTACTACCATGATACTTTTCATATGAAGATGTTAACTTAGACTAGTGTCATATGTATGATACAAATATAAGTTACTCTCACTATGACCAGCCTGCCTAATATTATAGCCAACTGATAGCAATATAAAACTACCCTGTCATCTATAGCTATTATAAATATTCACTGGTATAGTAACACGTAAGATAAAATTGGTTATTACATTAGTACTTTTATTTGTCTTCTCTCATTCGCTTTCTTTGTATTTATTGTATTTGCAGAGAAGCACGTGTACAGGGAAATACTGCATAGGGAAATAGTACAACTAGATGTTGGCTATGTAAATATGCCATGTCATCAATAGTCAGAGCATGGTTATTAGTATAGTCAGCTGCTAGCTATATGATATTGCCACATCATTTATAGTCAGCTGCTAACTTATAGCCGGCAAGTACAATAATTAGATTAAAGTAGTAGTACTTTACTGATACATGGCCCACCTCCCTGTCTCACAAAGTCTCTAGGAGCACTTGTAGCCCGCTCCCCTTTTCTCTCCGCCAACTAAGCAAAAAATATACTATTTAAAGGCTTACAGCCTGCTTACACCACCTTTTGTACTTGCTCTTAGCACTACTGATTACTCTTGCAGTGGGGCTGAAAGGTTGGCTATAAGATTAAAACCTTTTTTTATTTTTTCTCTCTTTTTCTTTCTTTCATTAAATATTTTTCCTAGTAGCATGCATAGAGGTTGCCTCTTGCATGAGAACTCACTCTTTCACTTTTTTGTCCCTCTCTTCCACATAGACAAAAGTGCAATGTAACTGGCTTATAGCACACTATTATACTTGTTGTAAGAACCCACACCCCTTGCTTTTCCATGTCCCTCTCCTTTAAATACCCCAAAAGTGCCACATAAACGGGGTATAATCCTGCTATTAGGACATCTCCAATAGTTTGTAGATTGTCTTGTTGGGAAAGATATCCATATCATCATCCAACAAATTATCATCCAGCTACTTTAATCGGGTAAAAATATAATTAGGTGATGTAAGTAGGCTATAAATACTTAAATAATATATTTTGCCAACTTGAAAGACAGAGATGAGAAGAGCGAAGTGATGTGGCTATAGATTAAGATCTAGCTATAGCACAAACTCCAAAAACTTGAAGAGAATGTGAGGTGAGATATGTGCTAACTAATATAGTCCTTCTTTATAGTTAACTACTATATAGGATATAGTAACATGGTAACTGAGTCCACTTCTACTAGCGAGCTCAAATAAGCTTGCGATGAACAGTAACACCGAAATACACTAAAAAAAGTTCAAAAAATTCTGATTTTTTTGTGGCGAACTTTGTCAAATGTTCTATGTGCTTGCAGAGCTTCATGATGAAATCACATCCGTGAAAGTCGCGGCAAAAAAAACACATAATCAGTGCTCCAAAATGTTTTCGAAATTAGCATTTTCGGAGCATCAATTTTGTTTCTTTTTGGCACGGTTTCCACGAATGTGGTTACACGACAAAAATTTGCAAGCACTTAAAACATTTGTCAAAGTTTGCCACAAAAAAAATTAGAATTATTTGAACTTTTTTTCAACGTTTATTGGTGTTAGAGTTCATCGAGGTGTAAATATGCTCGGGAGGAGTAACTTCGCGTCCGTGGTAACATACTATAACCAACAACCAACAACCAACACTGGCTCCACCGCAAAAAAAAACAAAAAACAACAACAACAACCAACACTGGCTATGTTAGCCTTGCTTAAGAAACAAGCATTGTGAGTGTCATGATGAGTGGTTACGAAACGGAGGACCACGTTGTGCGAAACGCACAGTTCACCTTATACGGAGTAGATGTACAGGAAAACCTTATTCAGTAAGTATTCATTCGTACATTTTCTGTTCCACTGTACGGTACAGTTCTCTGAATTGTCAGGTGGTAAATTATTCAGTTGATCTGTCACAGACAGCCATCACTGTTCTTCTCTAAATAGAGACAATGGGCACATTATGATGACTTACGGAATGCGTTTTACTCTGAAAGCTGGTACGCTTAAGTAATAGGACTGGTCCAAAATTTCAAGGACAGCACGAGGGAGCGAAAATTTGCTAGCATAGCAAATGAAGGAGAAACACATACCCCATATATGTTAATCTAATAGACCTCACTGGTGGTGAAAATTAGCAACCTAGCATCCTGCTATGATCCCCACCCTATCGTGACACATATTCTCTCTGCATAAACGCTTGGGTGATCTCCAGTGCATTTAATTTTGGTAATTGTTCTCAAAAGAAAATTATTTATATTTTGCCATTAGCATTGCCTTCCCTATCCCTTGGATGTCAGGGCAACTCTGCTCTCCAGGCGTTGTCGGCGAGCCGGTGGATTCGCCTCCCCTTCACCTGCCGCTCCGGCGGATGGCAGAGTGAGGGGAATCCCAGTGCCTTCACTAAGGTTAGTAGTTTAGGTTTGGGTTTTCAACCCTTGCAGGTTCGGCGCTCGCACGGATGGCGGCACTTCTTTGTTGAATTAGTTCCAAGCTCCGATCATCCTCGAATTCGTCCGTCCGGTAGCTGTCAACGGAGCTTTGATGTAGATCCTTGTCGTCTTCTTGGACTGTTGAGATTAGGATTTCTCGTTATGTGGCGAGATTTGGTGTTAGGTAGTTCACATATATTCAAAGGTTCAACGGCGATGAGTACGGCTTCAGGGCATTGGTCCTTAGGTGTACATGCATGAAGACTTCTTGGCGATCATCGATATGGACAAGCTGGCTCGAGTACAGGAGCAATGACAGTTGTGCAACAGTGGCTCGTTCTAATGGCCGTAGTGGTCCTTCGGTAGTCAAGAAATTTTGATGTAATTTTAATTATGTTTGACGTGCTTTGTACTTTGGCTGAACTTGTACAATAGAGATCTGGATTCTTTTCAAAAAAAAAGAACTATTTTTTTTCAACATGCTACAAATTTTGAATCAAACATCAAAATTATGACTCAATTTTACCATTGGGTATCTCATGGTGAGCTTTCTAAAACTGTAGCCCTTCTTTTTTTTTGCGATGTAGCCCGTTTTGGTTATAATTGAGTCATAATTTTGATGTTTGACAAATATTTATATAAAGTAATTTTTTTTAAATGAACCTAGTAGGTTCTAATACTAACAGATGGACGGCATTTTTTTGGCTATCGGTTGATCAACTCACTGCAGGTTTATGTTTGTCGATGATTTTTGCATTGAGATGGTCACATTAAATATGGAAATAATTCTCTGGTTGTAGTACATATCAAATGTCTCGCTACATACACCCTGCCTCTTGACATATTCCCCAGTTAATGCAAAACAACCGACACCAAACATGTATCAGAGCTGTGAATGGAGAAGAGAGTTTGAGTACGACATAAATTATCAGTCTGTAGCGGTTCCTACAGGTTGGCTGCAATGCAGTACTACTAGCAAATGCTATTCAATTCACTAAAGGAGTTTAATCACATGCAAGCTACTGTTATAGTATGCAAGAGTCCACATGCAAGTTAAATGCGCTATTCAATTCATTGAAGGAGGTTAGTTGTCAGATTACTCATGTGTTCCCCAACAAGGGCATCTTCAATGCTAGTCCCTAAATGACGCCACAAATGTCTTTTTTATGTTAAGGCCTTGTTTGGTTCATAAGTTCTAGGACTTTTTCTAGTCCCAACTAAAAAGTCCCTAATCCTTAAAAAGTCCCTCCCTGTTTGTTTCCAGAGACTAAAAAGTCCCTAGTCCCTTCCTAGAGGTTATTAAATGACCATATTGCCTCTAGTATATAGAAAAATAACAATCAAACAACACCATGGGGTGGCGGGCCAATGAATGCATGGAGGGGCATTGTTGAAAAAGTCCCAAAAAGTCCCAAAAAAGACTCTCCTTGAGTGTCTTCTTCATTTAGTCGCAAATGCCTAGTTTAGTCCGTAAAAAGTCCCTCCCGTTTGGTAAAGAAGTCTCTAAGAGGGACGTTTTTCTCGTCCCTACACAAAAAAGTCCCTGAAAACAAACACCCCCTAAAACGTGGTCTGGGGATATATGCGGGAGGGAGCCATCTACTCCCTCCGTTCCAAAATAGATTTTTTTTCTTTTTTTTTGAAAAGGGGGGACTCCCCGGCCTCTGCATCAGAATGATGCATGCGGCCACCTTTATAGAAAAGCAAATAGGTTCAACAAAGTCATACAGTCTGAAACAAAGTAACGGCCAGCTCACAAAGAGCCACAACGCCAAAAACAAAAAGCCAAAAGGCCACAACCGGCTAGCATAACAAAGACAGGAAAACTAATCGTCTATCCTATTACATGACCGCCATCCAAACCGGTTGAAGATATCCCGTGCTACCATCTCCCACTGGATAGATCCAGTAACCAAACGCTCCCTGACCTCTGTCGGAGTGAGTAACGACCACATACGGATCAGCGCAGTGGCTCGGAATAAAACCTGCAAAAAATAAATATTTGTTGTTCTGTTAAAAGTCAAATCATTTCTGCAATTCCAAATTGCCCACAACAAAGCACATACTCCTACGCGAATGTGTCTAGCTGTTTCGGACTCTATCCAAACAAACCACGTTCCAAATAACGTATTGACAGAATTTGGAGAAGTAATGTTAAAGACAATGTGCACCGTCTGCCACAAAACTTTGGCCAACGGGCAATCAAAGAAAAGGTGTTTGATGGTTTCATCCCGATCACAAAAACTACACCTAGTAGATTCTGTCCAGTTGCGCTTTACCAAGTTATCCTTTGTTAATATGACTTGTTTATGTACAAACCACATAAACACTTTAATTTTCAAAGGAACTTTTACTTTCCAAACATATTGGGAACTAGGAATGGCGCTAGAGTTAATGACATCGATATACATCGATTTAACAGTGAACTCTCCAGACCTAGTGAGCTTCCAACACAACTGATCGGGCTGATGAGACAGCTGAACCTCCATCAGTCTACTCACCAGATGAACCACGCTTCCCACCGGTAGCCAACTAGCGTCCTCCTAAATTGAATATTGAGGGGAATGGACTGCATAATTGTTGCAACAAAAGCATCATGCCGCTGGACAATACTATACAAGGACGGGTAGTGAAGCGCCAGCGGTGTTTCACCAAGCCAAGTATCCTCCCAGAAGCGCGTGGTAGTGCCATTACCGACTATAAACTTTGTCCTATTAAAGAAGGCTGGTTTGACTGTCATAAGCCCCTTCCATAAAGGCGAGTCCGTTGGTCTCACAGTAACCTAGGATAAAGTTTTGGACTGCAGATACTTACTACGGAGAATCTGCGCCCACGTGGCTTCAGTCTCCGCTGATAACTTATACAGCCACTTACTGAGAAGACATCTTTTCTTGAATTCAAGATTCTCAATACTAAGGCCCCCCTGGTCCTTTGGTCGACATATGATATCCCATTTAGCGAGTCGGTACTTTCTCTTTAGTTCATCACTCTGCCAGAAGAACCGGGATCGATAGAAGTCCAGCCTTTTCCTAACACCAACTGGGACTTCGAAGAAGGACAAGAGAAACATAGGCATACTCGTGAGCACCGAATTAATAAGAATCAAACGGCCTCCGTATGACATGAGTTTTCCCTTCCAGCAACTTAGTTTCTTCTCAAACCGATCCTCGATACACTTCCATTCTCTGTTTGACAGCTTATGATGGTGAATGGGTATACCTAAGTACGTGAAAGGTAATGTCCCCAATTCGCATCCAAACAATTGCCTATAAGACTCTTGTTCCTCATTGGCTCTATCAAAATAGAACAACTCACTTTTATGAAAGTTAATCTTTAATCCGGTCAATTGTTCAAATAAGCAAAACATCAGCTTCATATTTCTCGCTTTTGCCAAGTCGTGCTCCATAAAGATGATCGTATCATCAGCGAACTGTAGGATGGATACACCTCCATCAACTAGATGGGGCACCAAGCCACCCACCTGACCGGCCTCCTTTGCCCTACCTATCAAAATTTCCAACATATCAACGACAATGTTGAACAGAATAAGAGAAATTGGATCACCTTGTCGCAGACCCTTGTGTGTCTGGAAATAATGACCTATGTCATCATTCACTTTAATTCCAACACTCCCTTTTTGCGTGAAAGATTCTATCTAGCGTCTCCAGGCCTCATCAAAACCCTTCATGCGTAAGGCCTGTTGAAGGAAAGTTAGTACAAAGTTGAGTCATCTATTTTGTAATGGATGGAGTAATACTTAATCACAACAAATCATCATTTGTCTGATTGGGAGAGGAGAGAGTAGAGACCGTGCATGTGATAGATATATGTGTGTGCTATGCCGTTGGGAGGAAAGAGAGGGCGAAGAGAAAACAATAATTTAAGAAATAGACCCTTGTATTTAATACATTCGAAAAACAATAATTTAAAACATATACTCCATGAGTGTGATTCCTAGGCAAGTTATTGGGTCAGATATGAAGAGCGGAGTATTCGGCAGCTCCAATGCAATTCCCCTTATTCTCGTAACATGTTTCAACTTAGAAAAGCAAGTTTCATGTATATAGATGCAGGTTAACACTATATGAAAAACTAGTTTATAACCACCGGTACATCTAATATGTCATCGGAAACTTCACATACAATTTTTGATATTTTTTATACATTAGTTGCTATTTATATAAATTTATAACATTTTTAATAAATATTCTTTATTCTCTATAAATCTGTGATTACTTAATTGAGACGTTTACATTTGTGCTCCTAATTCAAACCCATTACTCAGATTTTCCCCTAATTTTGAAGCATGCTCCAATTAGCCCTCAGCCCTCAGTTGTACTTGTAAAATTGCCCTTCCAACCGTTTCCGTCCACTCAAACGTCTTTGACCACGTTTTCTTAACGTTTCTTGGAAATTTTTGCCCCTATATGCACATGCTACTTACACTTGAGACCAACCTCCCCCTCACTCTCACTTATAAGTGGACCCCAACCAACATAAAACAATAAATTAAAAAAACTCTCTCCCTATCTCACCCTGACATGTGGGCCATGGGGCCCACTGACAGGGTCAATGGCGGTTCGCACGTGGTCATGGCACAGTTGGCGGCTCGGTAGGTGGCCGTCGCTGGCGAGGGGCAATGCTCCTGCTTGTGAGGACCACATAGTGACATGCTCGGGTTGTCTGGCAGAATGGGTGGAGCCGCCCGCAACTATCATCATTGCTAGCGTCGGAGATATCGACTGAGAGTGCCTGAAAGCTTGTGCCAATGACGCCGGCGCTAGCCACCGTGGCTTGAGTCCAGATCTAGCAGGATGAGCATGTCTAAGGGAGTCCCCGACTAGGGGGTGTCCGGATAGCCGAACTATCATCATCGGCCGGACTCCAAGACTATGAAGATACAAGATTGAAGACTTCGTCCCGTGTCCGGATGGGACTTTCCTTGGCGTGGAAGGCAAGCTTGGCGATACGGATATGTAGATCTCCTACCATTGTAACCGACTCTGTGTAACCCTAGCCCTTTCCGGTGTCTATATAAACCGGATGGCTTTAGTCCATAGGACGAACAACAATCATGCCATAGGCTAGCTTCTAGGGTTTAGCCTCCTTGATCTCGTGGTAGATCTACTCTTGTAACACACATCATCAATATTAATCAAGCAGGACGTAGGGTTTTACCTCCATCAAGAGAGCCCGAACCTGGGTAAAACATCGTGTCCCTTGTCTCCTGTTACCATCCGCCTAGACGCACAGTTTGGGACCCCCTACCCGAGATCCACCGGTTTTGACACCGACATTGGTGCTTTCATTGAGAGTTCCTCTGTGTCGTCGCCGATAGGCTCGATGGCCACTTCGATCATCATCAACGATGCAGTCCAGGGTGAGACCTTCCTCCCCGGACAGATCTTTGTATTCGGCGGCTTTGCACTGCGGGCCAATTCGCTTGGCCATCTGGAGCTGATCGAAAGCTACGCCCCTGGCCGTCAGGTCAGATCTGGAAGTTTAGACTTCACGGCTGACATCCGCGGGGACTTGATTCTCGACGGATTCGAGCCACAGCCGAGCGTGCCGTACTGTCACGGCGAGCATGATTTAGCTCTGCAGCCGGAGAGTACCCTGGAGGCCGCACTCGAACCCGCTCCGATCTTCAACTCGAAGCCGGCTGCACAGGTCGAGGACGGATGGCTAGACACCGCCTCGGGGGCTGCAACCTCTACGGCGATAGAGCCGAACACTGACCTTGTCCCTCATGAAGCTCGTGACTCCGAGGTGCCGGACTCCTTGCCGGACTCCGAACCTCCCGCGCCCCCTCCGATCGAATCCGATTGGGCGCCGATCATGGAGTTCACCATAGCGGACATCTTTCAACACTCACCTTTTGGCGACATCTTGAGTTCGCTAAAGTATCTCTCGTTATCAGGAGAGCCCTGGCCAGACTGCGGCCAGGACGGTTGGGATGCGGACGACGAAGAAATTCAAAGCCCACCCACCACCCACTTGGTAGCCACTGTCGACGATCTAACCGACATGCTAGATTATGACTCCGAAGACATCGACGGTATGGACGACGACGCCGGAGACAACCAAGAACCAGCGCCCAACGGGCACTGGAAAGCCACCCCAACTCACGACGTACACATGGTGGATACACCAAAAGGAAGCGACAATGAGGAAAAATGGGACGTGGCGAAGGACAACTCCCCCAAAAAACAACCAAAACAGCGACGCAAGCGCCGCCCGAAGACCGGCCTCGATAAAAACGGCACCCATACGGACCCGGCCCTAGAGCAGGGCGAAGCAGGGGACGACGCACATGCCACCAAGCAGCCATCCGAACATGATGAACTGGACAAGCAACCCATCCCCGGCGAAGACGATCTCACATCACCAGAGCATACGAACCTTCATAAAAGGCTCGTCGCCACTGCAAGAAGTTTGAAGAAGCAAAAGCGGAAGCTCAAAACAGCGGAGGACGCACTCAGAAAGAGATGGAGAAAAGTACTCAACACCGCAGATAAATATGGCGCTAGTCACCAGACAAAGAGCTACCTGAAGCGCAAGCTGTTGCCCGAATTTAACGAGGAGGCCTTAGAGCCCCCGCAGTCAAAAAAGAAAGAAGCCCCCTGGCCGGATAGACGACCAGATGACAGGCCAAGAGCAACAAAGGGCACCGCACACAAGCTGGCACACGATCAGCTTAAAGATCCTCGGAAGAAGGATGACCCAGTCAGGTCTATCTATGGGCCAAAAAAGAAGACTCCAGGAAGCAACATAACCCGCCGAGCATTTGAATACAACGGCACACCCAAATACAGGGGCGCCGGACACCCACTATGTTTCACTGACGAGGTACTGGATCATGGATTTCTAGCGGGATTCAAACCCGTAAACATAGAGGCATATGACGGAACGACAGACCCCGGAGTCTGGATTAAGGATTATATCCTACACATACATATGGCCAGAGGAGACAACCTCCATGCCATAAAATACCTACCCCTCAAGCTCAAAGGGCCAGCTCGGCATTGGCTTAAAAGCCTCCCAGAAAATACAATTGGAAGTTGGGAAGAGCTTGAAGATGCATTTTGAGCAAATTTTCAAGGGACTTATGTCCTCCCTCCGGATGCAGACGATTTAAGTCACATAACTCAACAGCCCGGAGAGTCAGCACGCAAATTCTGAGGTTCCTCACTAAAAAGAACCAAATGGTCGACTGTCCGGACGCTGAAGCCTTAGCAGCCTTTAAACACAATGTCCGAGACGAATGGCTCGCCAGACACCTCGGCCAGGAAAAACCAAGAACAATGGCCACACTAACAAGCCTCATGACCCGCTTTTGCGCGGGAGAAGACAGCTGGCTGGCTAGATGCAGCACCAGCGACCCGAGTACATCCGAAGTCAGGGATGGAAATGGGAAATCACGACGCAGAAAAGATCAGCGCCGGAATAAGGAAAATGGCCCAAACAGTACGGCGGTCAACACCGGATTCAAAAGCTCTCGGCCGAACAACAAAACGCTGTCCCTCAAGGACAACAGTGACGAGCTATCCAACCTAAACAAGATTCTAGACAGGCTATGTCAAATACATGGTACCTCCGGAAAGCCTGCAAACCATACCGACAGAGATTGTTGGGTCTTCAAGCAGTCCGGCCGACTAAACGCCGAACACAAGGGGCTCGATACACCAAGCGAAAGTGACGAACCCCAAAAGCAGCACTCCGGAAAACAAAAGATTTTCCCACTAGAAGTCAAAACAATGAACTCACTTCATGTGATAACACGACAACACAGCGCGGCACCTGCCATACCAAGACACCGTCCGCAGAATGGGGATAGACCCTACCAAAATTCACCATAACAGCACTTCCTTCAAAGGAGTGACGCCAGGCCTTTAAGCCAATTATACGGGCTCTGTACCACTAGAGGTTGTGTTTGGTTCATCCGACAACCTCCGTCGCGAAAAGCTCACTCTCCATAGCGCCCCATTTTACAGTAGCCATCAAGCACTACCGGGACGCAAAGCTTTCGCCCGCTTTAACGCAATACCACACTACACGTCTCTTATACTTACAATGCCCGATCCACGCGGCATAATCTTATTAAAGAGTAACTCCGAGTGTTCCTCGACCACGGAGAGCGTGGGGCTGCCTTGACAACCACTCCGACCTTGCAGGTCAAGGCCCCTAAACACAGGTCATTCAGACCCCGGACACGGTTAGGCGAGTCCGGCGTAAATAAACAAGGGGCTTCCCAGCCGCATACCCCCTTTATAAGGGGCCGCGCATTTAAACGATGAGAGCCAATAAAGCTCAACTTTATTTATCTACCAAATTATACTTTATTTTAACACAACTTTTGCACGATATTTCTTAGAAACTAAGTCCTTCTCTTTTACAGATGAAGCACATGCTACACCCGTCCAGGATACAGCACAACGGAGACACAGGCGCAGACATGCAGCAGGGACCCCTTGCAAGGATTCTTTTCAGATTAAGACCCTGCGTAAACCTTTCTTACTGTCTCTTGTTGATACACATCCACCGGTTTCCTACCATAGCCGAGGAGGAGGCTGGCGTTTTGGCATCGGCCGCGTCAGAAGTTCCCGTCAGTACCTGGACACTAGGGGCTTAGGGCATTGTTCTGCCCGGTATCATAAAGACCGAACACCTTAGGGAGTGTTCGGCGTCTCGAGTTAGGCCTTATATGCATCAGCTCCGAATCATGTCTTTGGTCAAATATTGGGTTTGCCCGGCTCCTGTGTTTTGCTGCCTTACGTTCCGTATCATCGGCTAACGCGGCACCAGGAGAACTACTGCGATTGTGCCCCGGTTCGGCCGGGCGAGCACCTCAGTAGAGAAAGCCGAAAGATGACTGTCATGATATATCGAGAGACTGGTCAACCACTCGATCGACCATTGGAATGTTTAGAATTCCTCCGCTTTGATGAAGGACCGCTTCCTGGTCAGGCACATACGCACCCCGAGTTCGGAGAAGAGCAGTGCCGCCAGGGGCTATATAGTAGCCCCACATTCGAGCTCCTATGGCTAAGTGAAAGTGATAAAGCATTATAGTCCGGTTGCCTAGTTTGCTACGCTATCACCTCCTTAAAAGGACCAAGACGTTGGATCAAGTGTGAAAAAGCTTTTCTTTTTGCAAACACCCCTGCACCATGTGCGTGGGGGCTGAAGCCAAAGACTGCCATCTTTCAGATTATACATACATATACGGCCGCACAGGAGATAGTTCAATACTTGAACACACAAGTATAAAAAGCTATTGTATTATAAACATGATCTCAGAAATCATACATGTCATTCAAACATAACATTTTTCGAGCACTGCGACTCTATTAAACGAGCGCCCTGCAGGACTTCCTCAAAATAGTGCTCGGTGGGGAACCGGATTTTATCCGAACCCCGGGATGCAACAGCGGTGACATCCAACTCCGCCCAGTATGTCTGACCACGGGCGAGAGCCATCCGTGCACCTTCTATACACACCGATCGCTTCATCGCCTCAATACGCGGCACCGCCCCAAGGAATTGCTGCAACAAGCCAAAATAACTCTTCGGCTTGGGCCTTCCCGGCCACAGATGAGCGACCACATCCGTCATGGCAAGTCCGGACAATCTATTTAGCTCAGCCCACTCAACCAGCCGATCACTCAACAGAAGTGGACGCTCCGGACTATGGAATTGAGACCAGAAAAGCTCTTCCATTTCGTGATCCTTCTGGCTTCGGAAGTGCACGACTACGTCCGCCGCACTCGCTGCCAAGTCCAGATAAGGATCCTCCGCACCGTACAATCGGCCCAGCTGAGCATACTTCGGATCCGTGAACTTCCTACGCAGCATAAAGGGCTTTCCAGCCACAATGTCTCCGACCTGACGCAGTTCCTCCTTCATAGCCCGCATCGCACTACGGGCATCCTTGGCTTCGGCGTCGGCCTTCTTCAGGTCCTCTTGCTCCGCTCGGCGTTCTCTTTCAAGAACCTCCTGGCGGTCGGTAGCAACTTTTAATTTCGCAGCCATTCCGGCCATCTCCTCCCAGCTTCGGCAGTGAGCAGCCTTCTCGGCTTCTAGCTCTTCCGCTGCCTTCGAGGCAGCCGCCTCGCTTTTTCTGGCTTGCTCCTTGGCCCGAGCAAGTTCTGCTCGAAGGTCTTCCATAGCAGCAGCACCATCTGCATCAAGCATACAAATTGTAAGAAATGGGCGTCAGCTCCCTTACTAGGCGACCGCAGAGCAACCACATACCTTGTGACTCATCAAGTCGTTTATTGACCAGCGAGATGTCCGCATTCGCAACGTCGAGTTGCCTCTTCAGCTCGGCAAATCCATCAGTCTGGCTGGCCACCGAACGTTCCGCCACCTGCATAGGAAAGGCGACATTCTGTAACTGAGATTATGATCCTTGGCACGCTATCGCTTTCGACAGCATACTAAGTCTCAGGGGCTACTATCTATACAGGGTGCACTTCATGTGCAAAACTGTCAAAAGGTATGTCATTTTTTGCATACCTCAAAACCCGTCAGCAAGCTTCCGACAGCCTCATACAACCCGCTCTCGGCGGACGAGATCCTTTCAATCACCATACTCATTAATGTGCGGTGATCTTCCGAGATGGACGCCCTCTTAAGCAAATCCTGCAGCTCCACTGGCCGTACTCCAATGGGTGTCGAACTCTCCAGCCCCGCCGGACTTGGGGAGACCCTCTACGACGACACCTCAGGGTCGTCCGCCCCGCACGATGGGGCGGCAGATGGAGGCGTCTCACTCTCCATCATCTCCGGACGAAGGTCTCCCGAAGATGAACTGTGCTGAGACGGGCTGATATCCGAACTACAAGATGAAAACTTCGGTTACCCTTAGAAATTAAGCAGGGGTGTCCACTATTACAAAATTCCTCCTTTTTTACTTACGGCTCGCTAGAGGGCTGATTCCTCCGAGGAGACAGTACGGCTGGGGCTCTTCCCGGCACAGGACCTTCAGGTACAGATTTCTTTCCCCGCTTCGAGCCCTTGGCCTCCGGGTCTTCAAAAGCTGTCCTCTTCTCCCCCTCGAAGGGGGGACTCTTGATTCCTCCCTTACTGAAAACATCCTTGGCAGAGGTGGTAGTTCCCCTGTGCCCCCCTTCGCCCTCCTCCGAGGGTGCAACCTCCAACATTTTGATTAACACGGGATCCTGCATGGTCTCAGGGAGGGGGGCCGGACACCGAATCAGTTTTGCTTGCGCTATCCACTCCTATCGAAGGGATAGCTGGTCAAAAGGCAAACCCACGATAAATAGATAAACAATGTGTCCGGACACAGGGCTACTTATTTGAGTATCCGGGCGATTGCAGCTTAGGCCAGCATCCTCGGTCAAGTCCGGATGCATCTCTTGCAATCCGAAGAACAGTCTTTACATCTCCGCGGGTGTCAAACTCATGAAGTGTTGAAGAGCTCGTGGCCCCTCCGGATTAAATTCCCACAGGCGGAGGGGGCGACGTTTGCAGGACAGTAGGCGCTGGATCAGCATAACCTGTACCACTGCAACTAGATTGATCTCCCTTTCTTGGAGGCCTTGAATCTGGTCCTGCAACAGGGGTACGTCTTTGGACGGCCCCCAGTCACGCCCCTTGTTGACCCATGATGTCAACTGTTGTGGAAGGCCCGAGCGGAAGACGGGCGGCGGCCTCTGCCTGCTGCCCCTGGGAGCGGTGATATAAAACCACTCCTGTTGCCATACGCCGAGCTCCTCCTGAAAAGAGCCCTCAGGCCATGGAGCATTGGCCCTCTTGCTTATGACCGCCCCTCCGCACTCTGCCTGACGCCCCTCAATCATCTTCGGCTCCACATTGAAGGTTTTGAGCCACAAGCCGAAGTGAGGGGTAGTGCGGAGGAAGGCTTCGCAAACGACAATAAACGATGAGATGTGGAGGATGGACTCCGGAGCCAAGTCATGGAATTCCAGCCCATAGTAAAACATGAGCCCCCTCAAGAAGGGGTCCATCGGGAAGCCTAAGCCCCGACGGAGGTGAAACACGAACACAACGCTCTCGCCGGGCTCGGGAGTAGGAATAACTTGCCCTCGGGCAGGCAACCTATGCGAAATCTCATAGGTCAAGTACCTGGCGTCTCTCAGCTTTAACACGTCTTCTTCCGTCACGGAAGAGGGCATCCACCGGCCCCGTAGGTCGGAGCCGGACATTGTCGAAGGTCGAAGGTACCCGAATCTGGAGCCCTGGATGTTGGAACTCGGCGGTGAGGGGCAGATTCGATTGAGGATTGAAGAAAAAGAACTGGCCTTGGTCTCATTATAAAGAGGAAGAATACCGAGAGCCGTCCCCGTGACCGTTTGGAACCCGCCTTCGATGGAGGGGGCGTGGCAACGGGCGCGGTTGGGTTACCCACGTCCGTATTGATGGGAATCCTGGAATAAGGGGAACACGATCTCTGCTTCGACAAGACGTGCCAAGGAAACCGCTTCGCTAAACGCACTGAGGCGGTACAATAAAAACAATTTAAATAAAGGCTTGGTAGTGGCGTGACGTCACACCATCAAATACGTCAGCAGATTGAACTTGTGTAATATTATTCTTTCTACGGTGGTATGTGGAAATTATTTTGCAGAGCCGGACACTATCCTGGTGTTCACAATCTTCTATAAATTATTCGGAGGAGGAACCCTCCTTGCAATGCCGAAGACAATATGCGCGCCGGACTCGTCGTCGTTGAAGCCTGGTTCAGGGGCTACTGAGGGAGTCCCAGACTAGGGGGTGTCCGGTTAGCCGAACTATCATCATCGGCCGGACTCCAAGACTATGAAGATACAAGATTGAAGACTTCGTCCCGTGTCCGGATGGGACTTTCCTTGGCGTGGAAGGCAAGCTTGGCGATATGGATATGTAGATCTCCTACCATTGTAACCGACTCTGTGTAACCCTAGCCCTCTCCGGTGTCTATAAACCAGATGGCTTTAGTCCATAGGACGAACAACAATCATACCATAGGCTAGCTTCTAGGGTTTAGCCTCCTTGATCTCGTGGTAGATCTACTCTTGTAACACACATCATCAATATTAATCAAGCAGGATGTAGCGTTTTACCTCCATCAAGAGGGCCCGAACCTGGGTAAAACATCGTGTCCCTTGTCTCTTGTTACCATCCGCCTAGACGCACAGTTCGGGACCCGCTACCCGAGATCCACCGGTTTTGACACCGACAATGTCCATGAACTCAGTCGAGTGCCTCTCCTACGCCCTGCGCAGTGAATCGAGCCTGGGGCCGCCAGTAGACGACGACCGGGACCACGAACTCCGCCATGGCCGTCACTCTTCCCCTCCTAAATTTGGCCGCCCCAAGCCACTGTTGACCTACCCGGCCTTTGCGTTGTCGTCGCAAAAAGCTCGCACTCCTACTCCCGTCTTCTCCTTCTCGATTCTGTGCATGTAGTCCCCTGCC
The DNA here is from genome assembly GCF_002162155.2 of Triticum dicoccoides. Classification (NCBI taxonomy): domain Eukaryota; kingdom Viridiplantae; phylum Streptophyta; class Magnoliopsida; order Poales; family Poaceae; genus Triticum; species Triticum dicoccoides. The sequence continues at coordinate 62,361,286 of NC_041383.1, forward strand.
CGAAGTCGGCCGCCATGACCGACCCCGGCTGGCTCGGCGATGCGCGCCCCATCTACTCATGCCGCGCTCAGCGTGCTTGGCGCATCGCGTAGATGGGGGTTTACAGTTTCACTACCCAACTTATTTATCTCAAGGATAGTATCAATAATAATAACTCAAGATTACCTACATCCAATTGGATATATGTGCCTAGATCTTTCTTCAACGCATGATGCTTGCCAAGTGGAGAATAATTAAGATTGAAATAAGGATGAACATTATTGACTCTTGCATAATAATAATAACTGAATATTAGAAGACAAACAGTTCATAGAGGGAATCAAAGGTTGTCATGCCTCTTTTTTATTTGGATGTGCAATCTCTTAATGCAAAGGAACATCACTTTATGTTGCCCCTCTTGATAGCAATTTTGATTATGTGGAAGTGCTTCAAAGGCTTCTACACAATCATCATAAAAAACAAATGGAACAACTTTTCTCAAAAGATTAGTAAGAGGCCTAGAAGTTTTAGAAAGTCCTTAATAAACCTTCTAAAGAAACCAACATGAACAAGAAAACTCATATATCTTTGATATCTTTTGGACACGACATTTTCTCGATAGCATTGACTTTAGCTTTATCTACCTCGACGCCTCTTTCAGAAATCTTATGACGAAGGACTATACCTTCATTTACCATGAAGTGACACTTCTCCTAATTAAAGAAAAATTAGTTTCTTCTGATGTCTGCAAAACTCTATCGAGATTGCTCAAACAGTCATCTAAAGGAATATCATAAACGGAAAAGTCATCCATGAAGACCTCAACAATTTTTTCATAGAAATAAAAAAAATAATAGTCTTGCATCGTTGAAAGGTAGCAGGTGCATTGCATAAACCAAACGAAATTCATCTAAAAGCATAGGTTCCAAAAGAAAAAGTAAAGGTAGTTTTCGTCTTCCAGTGCTACAGATATTTGAGAAAAAAACAAGAATAACCAAGTAGGAAGTATAAGTGTGTAGGCTTAGATAATCTTTCTAACATTTGAGAAATAAAAGGCAAATGCTAATGATCTTTTCAAATAGCCTTATTCAATTTCCTAAAATCAATAACATGTTGATGGTGTTGTTATTATCATGCGGTCTTGTATGTATGTAACATGTTTAATGCTTCGCTCAGAAGGCTATATGTACTAATGATGTCACGTGAGTTGTTGTACTCTAATTTGTACATCTATTTGAATTGAATGTAATGTGCATGATCACTTACATAATGTCTATTGCCTATTGTGTAAGGGTAATTTATATTGCCTAATGTCACGTTTGTGTGCTGACAGCTGGAAAGTAGTTGTGTCGGATGCGTTGTGGCGGGCTTTATCAGGCGCCCGCCACTTCTTATGGGATACCAGTGGCGGGAGGGCGCCCTCCACTGATGGCCTATTAGCAGTGGTGGGCGCCCCTGAGAGGCTTGCCCACTACCATTGGGCTTTTCCCACCGGCCACTGCTAGGCGTTCCTGCAGTACTCATATAGTGGGAGTAATTTCAAGACTAACATAAGCTCCAACACAGTAAAATAGCATATGTGACATTGAGTTAATGAGGAGAGAGGCAAATGGAGTAACTTAGCTAATTACCGTAGTATCACATATCCTAATACAATATGAGTCTATAACTTAATAAATGAAAAATTGCATGACACTACACTTATGTCACCCCCCAACATATCCTATATAATATGTGTTACTCTTGAAGTTACTCTCTACTATGGCTAATCTAATGTACACGCAAACAGCCTGGACCAATTCACAAGTGTTGAGTGTATACGGAGAAATAAAAGCGCAAGCGCGGGAATCAAACTCCAGACCTCATGTTAGATACTAGCGACCCTAGCGAGCTGAGCTAGCGGCTGAGGATGCCTAAAATGTAGCGCTAAATATCAGTTTTTTATTTAATTGCTTCAACATCTCTTAGAAAAAATGTGTACAATTTTCTTTAAAAATGTGAACGTTGTTTGAAAATTGCAAAAAAATAGAAGATCAACTGATTTTTTTAAACTCGAACCAATTTTGGAAAATAATTGAACAAATTTTGAAATGAAAACATTTTTTGAAATATTGAAAATTTTTTGAATTCTGAACAATTTTTTTGAAATATGGACAGTTTATTCTAAAAGTGAAATTAAAATAGACACAGAAAATTTTCTTAGTATGCAATGAACATTATTCAAACATACACTCAACATTTTTACAAAATATATGGTGATTTATTTTCCAAATGCACGTGGAATAAATTTTCTACACATAGGAACATTTATTTTATACACAGTGAACATTTTTCTTCAATATAGTGAACTTTTTCTGAAAAGTGAACAATTTATTAATACATGAACAAAATATGCAATTTTGATCATTTTTTGGAATTTCAAACTTTTTTGAAAGTGAACAAATTTTAGAAACATGAAAAAGCACAGAATATTTTGATTGATATGATATTAATAGGGAAATCTGGAGGCCGTGTCATGCATGCGTGATGGAGTATCGGATGAGGACATTACCCGCCGCTGCATGACATTAAATTGGATGTCGTGCTGCTAATTGTTTGATTATCAATACAGACGCAAGCGCTCATACATACGCGCATACACTCACCCCTATGAACGCACACACGTACACCCCACCCCTATAAGCACCCCCAAGAGACTGAGCCGATATATCATTTTGAAATTTACGAAGTCACTGTAGGCGCCTCGTCATCGGCGGAGACGTCTCCTTCCACTGAAAGCGCATCGCCGGAAATTCTAAACTAAATTCGGGAATAATGCGAGCACCAGGACTTATACCCTGGTGGGCTGGGGATGCCACTGTCCCTCTAACCATCTAACCACAGGTTGGTTCGCGTCGTGCTGCTAATTGAATGATATTAATTGGAATCAGATGCTAATTTGTGGACAAATTATAACAAAGAATTAAAGCTACTAAGCAGGAGCCCCGTTGTTTGCCCGCAGTTGTTAGCGAGGGATTACCGCACGATGACATGTATTAGCGATTTTTCCCTGGTTTTCTTCACGCTTTGCTTCCTTTTTTTTACAGTGTTGGACCGGACAGACCGGCTGGTTCCCTACTGTTTCTCTTATGCACTGGGCCGCTACCAGTGACCGCCTCCACGTCTTGCCACATCTGATTGGGCTGGGCTTCGTTCCCTTTTTTTTTTCTCGAGCACTCCAGGGGTCACCCCTGCTTCCCTC
>NC_041383.1:62365101-62396147 GCF_002162155.2 Triticum dicoccoides
CCATCCTCTCTGCTCTCTCCATCCCTAACGAACGGAGTTCTAGGCGTAACATTGGTGCCGCCAAGAAGATTGTGGACAAGGAGCCATTAGGGCACGGCGTCGTACGCCGTGGAAGGAGCTGATTGTGGGGCTGCGCACTGATAACCCACAAGTATAGGAGATCGTTTGTAGCCCTTTTAGATAACTTAATAGTGTCAAACCCAATGAGGAGCTAAAGGTAGAACGAATATTCACTCAAGTTCTATCGATCACCGATACAATTCTACACACACTTTAACGTTTGCTTTACCTAGAACAAGCATGAAACTAGAAATACTTTGCGAGAATAAAACTATGAATAAATTGCAAGACAATAAAAGTAGATAACTAAACCGGTAATCATTGTTGCAATTTTATATGAGGGAGAGGCATGAGGTAACATAGTTTCCATACTTGGATCATATGACTTATGATTGGAACTCTAGCAAGCATCCGCAACTACCAAAGATCATTAAGGTAAAACGCAAGCATATCATTAAGTATCAAGTCCTCTTTATCCCATATGCAATAACCCCCTTATTCGGGTTGTGCTTCTGTCAGTCACCCACCATAAGCGAATTATGAACGTATTGCAACACCCTATAGCGGTGATCCCTCACGTTTGCGCGACACGAAGGGCACCATAGGACAACATCAAAATAAAATATACAACTCAAACTAATCATGATCATCTATCAACCCATAGGACAAAAAGGATCTGCTCAAACATCATAAGATAACCACATATCACTAGGAAATAATATATAGTGTTGAGCATCATGTTTAAATAGAGATTACAACAGGGAGAGGAGGTGTTACACCGCTACATAGAGGGGGAGAGAGTTCTTGTGGACGGTAGCAAGGTTGTTGATGTAGATCGCCGTCACGATCCTAGACCCGCTGGCACTCCGGCACCATCGCACTACTAGGGAAAACCTTATACACATAATCTTAGTAGCAGCTTGGTTTAAAAACAAACACTACTGCTAATTAGCAGCAGCGCGTTCGAGGAAAACACGCCGCTGAAAGAAAAGTAGCAGTAGCGCGTTCCAAGTAAACCGCGCTACTGCTCTAATTGTCATGACCTCGCCATCCAGCTAGTTATAGCAGTAGCGCCTTATAACGAACTGCGCTACTGCTATAAATGTTAGCAGCAACGCACTTCCTTAAAACTCGCTACTGCTAAGTTCAGCCCACAAGTCTAGTCCCACCTCGCTCCACGAATAGGGTGTTTACCACCTTAAATATGTTACTCCTCAAACTATCACAACCAGTTGGTCTTCACTGAACTCTATGTGTAGAATTTGTGGCCGCAATATGAGTTTTCTCCGGTTCCTACCGGAGAGGACTCATATTGACAATTCAGATTGTACACAAAAAGATCATTGATGGCCAATGTATTTTTGCATTTCACAGACAACTTAGCAGTAGCGCTTTTATTAGCAAAGCGCTACTGCTAGTCCAATTTAGTAGTAGTGTGCATACTCGTGCATCGCTACTACTACTCTCGTTAGCTGTAGCGTGCATACTCGTGCATCGCTACTACTACTCTTGTTAGCTGTAGCATGTTTTCTTACCCGCGCTACCACTAACCCTACCTTATCCCCACGCGCGGCTGAGCCCTCTCTCTCACTCACTCTCGCCCGCGCCGATAACCGCCGTCGTTCGTCGTCGTCGCCGCCGTCGTCCTTCCGCCACCGAGGTACTCCCTCCTTCCGTCCCTCCTCCTCCCACCGCGCCCTCCTCCCTCCGCCTGCGGCCGCCCCCTCCTCCCTCCGCCTGCGGCCGCCCTCCTCCCACCGCCCCTCCCTCCTCCTTCTCCCACTGCCCCTCCCTCCTCCTCCAGCCGCCCCCCCTCCTCTCTCCTCCCTCCCTCCCTTGACTCTGTTCTTGCAAATCGTAGGTGTTTTAAATAAAATAGAAGTAAGAAAATTTAGGGTAGAACTAGGGTAGTAGAATTTTTTAGTAAGTGTTTAATAGAAAATAGTTTATTTTGTAAGTGATTAATATAACTAGTTTATTTATATTAGGTACTTAATAGAACTAGTTTATTTGGTAAGTGCTTAATAGAGCTAGTTTATTTATAGTAAGTGCTTAATAGAACTAGTTTATTTAGTAAGTAGTTAATAAAACTAGTTTATTTAGTAAGTAGTTAATAAAACTAGTTTATTTAGTTTTAGGATTATATATAAGATATTTTCAAATGTTTTTTTTTCATATTTGAAACATTGAAATGCAATGACCACCGATAAGTGGCCCATGTTTTGCCGGAGTGTTGATTAATTTCCGTTCCGGTAAATTTCAGGTGCTCGATATGTCCTTTTTCAGCAAAGGTCATGCCTGATTTTTTGGGTTTTGTCATCGAGTTATAATCTTTAAATTTTGAACACAGGAGATGTCTGATGACGATGGGATCCCGGAGTGCGGGTACTGCTACTATGACCTCACCTGCAAAATGATAGGTTTTTCACTGTGAAGCTGGAAGAGACCTTTGATGTTTGTACGGTACGCAACGACAAGCATTTCATCATAATAAATATCACCACTTGTGCTTCTTTTGTGTTCAACGTGTAATTTATGGATTTTTTCAATTCGACTAGTACATCCCGTGCCATGCTAGACCATATGTATTGGAGAAGCTTGGTTTTGGTTTAGATGACTTTGAGAATGTGGAGATGAGGAGGGCTTACTTAAGAACTAAACATGGTTATGAGTTTCTGGTTAAGTTCTACAATGCGGTCGATTGCTCCCATTTCGGTTGCTCTAATTGGGAATCTCTCTGCAAGGCATATGGATTTGAGGAGGGAATGCGAATAAGATTTGATATTCGTCCCGAAGATTATGATGATGATGATAATATCGACATTTGGGTGAATGCGGATATGCCTCCAATTTTACCTAGATGTGAGTTTGTCAAACTAATTTGTTAAGTTCAGTAATTTATGTTGTTAATTTAAAAATATTTGGTGTTCGTCCGTACTAAACTTATTTATTTATAATTATCAGCTTATTTCTTATCTTCAAGAAATACTCGGAAGGTAGTAGACAACACATACTACAGCTATGACTCCAAGCTTAATTATGAGGAGAAAGGTTGTCTTGTATCATTCGTAGAAGATGTTGAGGCCTTCAAAACCAGTCACTCTATCAACCCAACTTATACTAGATACGTGCCACGAGTCCATAAATTGCTTGATGGTAACTTCATTGCCAAAAACTTGGTAAGATTTTGTTAATGATGGTAAGTTCATTGCATACATTATTCTTAAGTAAACTACATTGCTAACTATATATGTTACTATTTCGTTTTTGAACAGAGGCTCCCGAAGCAGGTTGTGCCTGACATGCTATGTACCGAAGGTGATATGCATATGGTTAGTTTACGATGAACTCCTTCGGAGGCTTACCATACTGCATACCCAATTTCTTCAAATGATGGAAGGCTCAAAATCAAAGAATGGAGCAAAGTGATGAATGCGCACACGCAAATAATTGGAGACAAAATGAATGTGCGCAAGCCACAAGTTGGAGATGGGTTTATGTCCATTCTCCATTATGGTGAAGGACCGGTTTATCTATTTTATGGTATTTTAGCTAGGAGAGAGGAGTAGGTCCTAAGTATTAAGAACAATTAGTTAGTGTTGATTATATATGACTACAATGTCTTAGACTTGATGGTGATGCTGAGTAGGAGTAGTGATTATGAGTACTATGATGATGATGAGGAGGAGTTGTTATTATAACTAGTGGCGAAGTTGTTATATGATGTCTCATCATGGACGAAAATGATTATTATGAGGAGTTATATGACAATGATATATTATGATGATAAGTTGTTAATGATATTATGATGATGATAAGTTATTATGTCATTGGGTGAAAGAACCGTGGATTAGTTTCAAAGGGATGGATCCAAAGTGACCATTGGTTACTTTGGATCCATGCACTTGAAACTAATCCAAAGTTCTTTCACCTAGTGATTTAATAACTCATTATGATGTTAAAACAATCTCTAAATTGCTACTGTATGAAAAATTGTATACAAGTGTATGAATATGACCTAAAATAAAAAAAATTAACTAGGAATAATACTAGTAGCGATTGTTACGAAAGCGCTGCTAGTAACTAGCAGTAGCGATTGTTTGGGTAAGTGCTACTACTAAGTAGATATAGTAGTAGCGCGTGCCAGCAGGCGCTACTGCTAAGCTTTAGGTCTAATATCCTATCAGTAGCGCGCTTGCCCGTGCTACTCACTACAAGAAATATGTCAACTAGTGACCTTTTGTCAGTGATCCTGGAAGAATTGGTCATAGATCTATGACCATTTCAGACCAATTGGTCAAAAGCTGTTTGGGGGGCTCCAAACCCTAAACCATTGCGACCATTTTGGTCAGAAAGGTCGTAATTTCCTTACACGAAATGGTCACAAAGCAAACAGTGCTAGTCCGCTGCCTTATTTCTAGTTGTTAATGACCAATATAGATAGTCATAGCCTTGTAGATTGTGGTGGGTTGTGATGACTAGGCGACATCTCATCAGTTTTGCCTATGTGTCATTGTCCATGTGGCAGTTTTTGCCCTAGGTTGTGAAGCAACCTATATTTATATTATTCCAAAAATTCCCAAAAAATTCTCATAAATTTTTTGGATCATATCTTCATCAAATATGTCAAAAACATTCCTTGCCTAGTTCAAAAATAATTCAAAAATATTCATTTTCCTATTCTGTTCAGCGCAGCACTTTGTGAAGGAAGTACCACTTTGGCATGTCCAAATGGTATCCATTTTCTACAGTACTTTTCTATGCCCAAATAACCATCCTCCACCAAATGCCAGCTCAATCCATTCATTATTTTGAGCCCAGCTTCAACATTCGTATTTATGTCTAGTGTGGTACTTTGTAAAGCAAGTACCACCTAGGCTCCTCCTTTTGAGGTGAAAATTTGTGAAGACGGTCTTCTTAGTAACTGATCATCCTCAGCCAAAACTCACGCCCATTAGCCATGTGCATTTCCCGTACCGCTAATCAAACACTTGGTTGCTTATTCATGTTTGAGCATCGATCGGTCTCCTCGTGAGAATCTTATGTTGTGATTTTCTTCCTAGCACCTACCTGGGGAGTGACCAACCCACTAGACATGCCTAGGACGTCCAGAATACATGGCAACGCCACGGCCATGCGGTGACCACGTGGCGGGCATGCGAGCTTACACGCTAGTGTTGGGCCTCGGCCACCGTCCAAACCTCGATGTCTCGCCATCAAACTATGTATTTCTGATTAAATAGATACTTATTTACCTAGAAATGATTTTTGGAAAAAATAAAGAGCAAACTGTGAGGCAGCTGTAGTTCAAATTTGACCCGCTTCCAACTGAATCGACGGGAATTTGTCTTTTTCACCAGAGGTGGATCAAAAAATTTGACACCCAACCATTTTGTCAATTGTGTATTAAATATGGCCTAGTATTTTATAAAATTGATTAGGTCCAATTTTGCAACAAATATATGGTAGGTCCTTCACAAAAAAAACTCATTTCAGGCACTCGGAAAATGGAAAATGGTTTTTTCGTCCAAAGAAAATGAAAACTTCCTTAGGCAACATTGTTTGCCATTACAATATGCACCCTTGTGCACAATATGAGATCATTTGAACAAACTATGCCATGAATGTGGCCATAACATTGATCATTTGGCTTGAAAACCATGAATCTTCACACTTGATAGCTCATTTCTGAGAACACTTTTTTAAAAAAATTACCGTATTACAAGTTTATTATTTTTCCTAGAAACTTGGTCACATATAATGACACAATGCGAACGTTTTCCAACTTTTCGATTTTTTTTTGAATTTTTAGCCCGTTTCAAAATGCGGTCAAAACGGCGGGCTTGACCGTTCCTAGCTAGTGGTTGAATCTTGGAATTTTTTTGGTGTTTCTCTGATTAAATAGATACTTATGTACCTAGAAATGATTTTTGGAAAAAATAAATAACAAACTATGAGGCAGCTTCAGTTCAAATTTGACCCGCTTCCAACTGAATCGGTGGGAATTTGTCTTTTTCACCAGAGGTGGATCAAAACTTTTTACACCCAACCATTTGGTCAATTGTGAATTAAATATGGCCTATTATTTTATAAAATTTATTAGGTCCGATTTTGCAACAAATATATGGTAGGTCCTTCACAAAAAAAACTCATTTTAGGCACTCGGAAAATGGAAAATTAATTTTCCGTGCAAAGAAAATGAAAAATTCCTTAGGCAACATTGTTTGCCATTCCAATATGCACCCTTGGGCACGATGTGAGATCATTTGAACAAACTATGCCATAAATGTGGCCATAAGATTGATCATTTGGCTTGAAAGCCATGAATCTTCATGCATGATAGCTCATTTCTGAGAACACTTTTTTAAAATAATTGCCATATTACAAGTTTATTATTTTTACTGGAAACTTGGTCACATATAATGACACAATGCGAAGGTTTTCCAATTTTTTATTTTTTTTGAATTTTTTATGCCCGTTTCAAAATGCGGTCAAAACGGCAGGCTTGACCGTTCCTAGCTAGTGGTTGAATCTTGGAAATTTTTTAATGTTTCTTTGCTTAAATAGATACTTATGTACCTAATGATTTTTGGAAAAAATAAGTAGCAAACTATGAGGCAGTTGCAGTTCAAATTTGACCCGCTTCTAACTGAATCGGCGGGAATTTGTCTTTTTCACCAGAGGTGTATAAAAACTTTTGACACCCAACCATTTTGTCAATTGTGCATTAAATATGTCCTAGTATTTTATAAAAATGATTTGGTACAATTTTGCAACAAATATATGGTAGGTCCTTCACAAAAAAACCTCATTTAGGGCACTCGAAAAATGGAAAATGAATTTTCCGTGCAAAGAAAATGAAAACTCCCTTTGGCAACATTGTTTGGGATTCCAAGATGCACCCTTGTGCACAATATGAGGTCATTTGAACAAACTATGCCATGAATGTGGCCATAAGATTGATCATTTGGCTTGAAAGCCATGAATCTTCACACCTGATAACTCTTTTCCATGAACACTTTTTTAAAATAATTTCCGTATTACAAGTTTATAATTTTTCCTGGTAACTTGGTCACATATAATGACGCAATGCGAAGGTTTTCCAATTTTTTGATTTTTTTTAAAAAATTTATGCCCGTTTCAAAATGCGGTCAAAACAGCGGGAATGACCGTTCCTAGCTAGTGGTTGAATCTTGGAATTTTTTTTGATGTTTCTCTGATTAAATAGATACTTATGTACCTAGAAATGATTTTTGGAAAAAATAAAGAGCAAACCACGAGGTAGCTACAGTTCAAATTTGACCCGCTTCCAGCTGAATCGACGGAAATTTGGCTTTTTCACGAGTGGTGGATAAAAACTTTTGACACCCAACCATTTTGTCAATTGTGCATTAAATATGTCCTATTATTTTAGAAAATTGATTTGGTCCAATTTTGCAACAAATATATTGTAGGTCTTTCAAAAAAAACTCATTTTGGGCACTCGAAAAATGATGAAAATAGCTAGAAATATCGGAAATGCATACAAATTGGTCCTCATCCATAAAATGCGATCTAACTCTAGTGAAAATTTGTGTGGTGCCCTTCTAGAAAATATTTTTGATAGCTGCTTCACAAAATCCCTCTATTTTGAGTACTACGTCTTCCTTCATAAAATGCGATACAATCTCATCGTGCGTTTGAGACTACGTCTCCCTTGTGTGTGTGTGTGTGTGTCTCGTCTTCTTGACTTCAGATTGAGAATCCAATCACACCAGCCGCCGCGAAACCCGGCCCCTCCCTCCCCTGACTCCACGCCGGCAAGCCGCCGCCCGAGAGTTGCAGGGGCACTTCGCAGGTCGCCGTCCTAGGAAACGTGGGCAGACGCGTGGGGGAGAGTTGTGCGCGAGCAGTTGTGAAGAAGGTGGATGCATCTTTTTTTTCACGTGTGTGTGCGAGATGCGGGCTGAGAGATAACCGAAAGAACACATATCCAACATCTATGGATGGATGAGTCTAGCGGACGCAGGGAGACTGGCGGAGCAACTCGGCCGGTCGATCGGCGCAGATCAACGCCCTTTGAAAAACCTATGCCATTCCAAGATACAACCTTGTGCAAAAAATACAAGAGAACAAAAAGAAATAATACAATTACATAAGCTTTGTTCTCATTGGCTGAAATGTTTGTGCCACGGATTGATGACGTGGCACACATCCATCCATCCATCTATCCCATTTATCTACAGAAAAAGGAGAAAAAAAGAAAAAGAAAACCCCACCCGCAGCCCAAGTACCCCAAACCCTAACTCCCATCGATCCCCTCTCACACTCTTCCCCGATTCAGATCCACGCCGCCACCGCACGTCCCCCTCCCCCTCCCCGCCTCCCAACCCCCCTCACTGTTGCCTCTCCAGCACCACCTCTCCACCCTCGTCGTCGCCTCCTCCTTCCCCCATGGCGCCGCCCAGTCCCTCGTGCTTGGGTCGGACGAGGTCGCGCGCGCGCTCACCGGCACACTCGTCTTCACCGTCTACAACCCAGTCGGTGCTAGGGTTTCGGGCCGGTGTCGCCGGCGGCCGCTCCTCTCTTCTTTGACGGGATCCGCCGCGCTCACCTCAACTCCGTCTCTCAGCCCGCCTCATCGACATGGCACAACCACGCAACAGCAGAGGGTTTCTGGTCCATCCCTCTTATTTGCCATGACCCTCTCCCTCCTCACCTTGCAAATCCACCACGCCATGGGCCAGATCGAGCCCCGATGCCATGGTCTTCCTCTGCCCGCTCAAGTGCTACTCGAGGTCAAGCAGCCGACGCCATCAAGGTCAGCACCCCCTCTCTTCCTGCCAGTCTTCCTTCCATTCCCTTGTCTGACTTGTGTGATTCTCTCATGGTGGATGGGCTCGTCTCCTATGATGCATGGATGGATGGTTTGGTCGCAGCAACATCAGGTCTTCTCTTCTCTTCATCAACCAGAGGTACTGTCTTCTCTCATGGATGGATGAGTGTCCATCAATTTAGTCCATATATTTACGATGGTAATATGCTGTTGATGATGTTGTTGATGCCATGCTTTTTTTCTTGTCATGCTCTGAAATTAAGTGGTAGCATCAGATGCAAATTTCCCATCATCCTTTAGTTGCACTAGTCCTGTGTATTTGGCAGGCAGGTGCATATCTTCCTTTTTTTTGATAATTCACTCATCTTAGCAGTCACATATCCGTCCTTGTAACATCTGTTTGATCAATGCTGTTTTGTTCTCATATAGAATGTCCATTTGTTGCTGTCCATCATGCCTCGATGAAAAGTTGTAGCCTCCTATGTACCGTTTTCATGACATTAATAATGACTTGAGCATTTTTCCATATGGTGTAATATGCAGACAACAATAGAGCTAGTAATGTTATGTTAAAATTAATGTGTAATATGTTAAAATAAGGTTGCACTTTTGGAGGAGATAAGACACTGATGTTGGATGCTTGGTAGTTGTCTTGTGTTGTGTGCATGTCGGTACTAGCAGTATGTCCGTGAGCACCGTGCTGGTGTTAGTCGCAATGATCAGCTTCAATAGCATGACCAGTACCTGAACATGATGCATATTTATTAACAAAAATGGTAATGCATTTTGCTCATACCAGGGTGCTCGATTTAGTCTATTGCGAATGCTAATAGACCATGATAACTTGTATATTGGACCTGCCCCCTCTCTCTGTTTGACTCGCTCAATCTCTCTCTATCTTTCTGCAGGCGCCGCCGGATTAGAACTATACGGCTTAGCGGGTGGCCCTATTTTGCCGTCGGGAGAGGAGGTCTCGTCACTGACCCCTCTTCTCCACTACACGTGTTCAACAGAAACTGTTTTAGTTTGTCATACATAATTGACTATGCTTATGTTGGTTGTTATTGAGTGTATAATTCATTAGATTAATTTTTTTTGAAGTATAACTGAAACTTCATATATGTATTTGCATTCATTGAAAGCATATAATCAATATCTAGTCTGATGATTTATGTACTGTTATCTCAAATAAAAAAGCATATAACAGCAGCAGTAGCACAAATTTAACTGGGTTCAATTAAAATTTCCAGAATCTCTTCTTGATCTGTAATGTTTTAGTGCAACAAAGTCATACCGAGTGAGGTCCATGTGGTGCTCTGAGATGCTCTTGATGGTTTGTTGTCAAGACTGATATCCCCTGTATGTCATGATGCTGCTAGCTTGTTTCAGTCTAGTATCTCTTCTTGATAGTCTTGTTAACATGTCCAGTAACTCTAATTAATTAACTGAATTTATTTGTTTAATTAAATTACATTGAAACCTTTCCTTTAATTATAATTAAAGAAGGGTTTCAGTTTAATTAAACTGGACCGGCTTTGAGACTTATATATACACAAATCAGTATTGAAGTAGGTCTGTATGATCTCCTGTTAGTAAAATTTCAGCATAAATATCTTCCCATGTAGTTCTGCTATTTTTAGTTTGGGTTGAAGTGATTGGTAGGCCTAGTGGTTATGCGATTCTATGATCCTATCCTGTAAAATTTATATGCACACCTCATATGAATCTGTGATCATATCCAGTGAAATTTATATGCATGTTCCACTCCACTGTCTACCCATTTACTTAGTAATACATACTTCTGCACTTCTGTTATGCTTCTCTCTTTATTTGTATGAGGCGGCCAGGCTGCCTATATTGTAGCAGTCTGCTTCCATAGTGTTTGTATGGAGTTGAGATAATTGTGTTTTCCTCGGCAGTAGGTTAGCAGACACCGCTCCTGCTATATAGGCTAAGCTACCGCTAGTGTTTGTGCGATGTTGCCGGCTTAGAGCATCATCTCCAATAGCTGCTGCCTGTTGATGTGCTTGTTGTGGTGTCATGTGCTTCTCCTGAATCTGTTGTACGCTTAGCTGATTAAACATGCAGTTTTTTTTAGTATTTTGGTCTGATGGTGTTTCTTTTTTTGGCTCAAGTGCTTAACTTATGAGCTCATGTTGAAGTGTGCTGATTTTGCACTATTGAAATGATAGGAGATACTATGGATGCAAGATTCAATGTTCGTTCTTGCTCACTATGTGCTTACTGATGATTATTGTTGTTGTTAGAAATTATGATTGCATGTGTCTTATTTTTTTTCTTCTGTAATGATGATATGAAATATCACGCAGGTCCTTATTGGTGCTGCTGTTGTTGCTGTGGTTGTCGGAGGTGTTGCTGCCGCATTTGGCAGAGCTGCAGTCTGAGAAGGTCAAGGATGAGCTGCAGTCCTGTTGCTATGGTTGTCTTCTAAGATTTACGGCGTCAAGGTAATCTCACTATCTCCGACCCTAGTTGTCTTGTGGGTACGGTTGCTGTAGATGGTGGTATGTGTGGATCTTGTTATACTGAGGGTGTTATGCTGGTGGTGGCTTGAAAGAAGGGCAGAAATGCTTAGCAATCTATTTCCTGTAGTATTTAACTGTTTACATTATGAAATGTGTGGACAGTAGGTATGTTTCCCAGGTTATATGGTAATAATTGTACACCTTATTGTTGAGTTTGGTTTGTGTTTATAGAATGGCAAGGTTGGTTAATTAAGCCCTGCCTGTATCTTTTAGAGTTTACTTCATTGGTAGCATATTCAGCTGTATTAATTAATATTGCACATGTTGGAGAATTTAGACGATGATAACAAACTGTAACCATGAATACTCAAATAGAAACTTGAACAACCATCATGTTTAATTTGGTGATGTTCCTCCATCGACAATTTTAATTTCGCTGAAATCATGTTTTCTTTTCAACTTAAAATTAAAATTAAAATCTTGTCATACTATTTATGTACTGTTATTCAACTTACATCGACAATTTAATTTGGTCATGTTCCTCCATCTCATTTGCTGTCAATTCTTGCTTATAAGTTATTGGATCCCTCATTGGCTACTGTTTGATGTTCTGTACACATTCTTATTCTTATATGTTCATTCTTTTTTTTGCACAGGTGAAGTGCGAATCCAAGTTCGAAGCTGTGAAGCATATCACTAAAGACTAGCATATTATGTGTTGTAAATGTAGGCAGTAGTAGGCTTATCTGGGCTGTAGTATACTGTAACATTTGTAATAGACCAATGCCGTGTTGTTTTGGACGAATTTCATTTGCTATTTGCATTGTTTGAAATAATGATTGTGTATGTGATTTGAATACCCGTCAAATGGAAACCTGACAAAGGGGTCCAAATTATAATGGTTGTCTGACAAATTTTGAAATTTTTGATGTGTGGGATCAATTTTGTGATAAGCATGACAAGTGGGACCAATCTGATTGGTGGGACCAGTGGCAAAGAAAAAAGGACGAAAATAAAAAATCAGTAGACTGTAAAAGGCTGCATCTTAGAAAAAAGGCCGAATTAATGGCCCAAGCCCATGTAGCTACCGAAAATTAACAAGAAAAAAATACATTAAAAGGCTGAATTGTTGGGCTAGGCCCATGTAGAAAATCGAATTGGACCGGGCTGAATCTTGTGCCACATCAGATTGCCACGCTGGATGCCTACGTGGCCTGGGGAGGTTGCTAGTGACCAAAACACCACAGTAGACGTATTTTGGTCATAAACGTCTTCGACCATTCTAGAAGAAAGGTCGCTATAGTCAGTTTACGACCGCCAGCTTTTGACCTTATGTTTTTGGTCACAAAAAGGTCACAAATTGAAAACAGTGACCATTCAGTGACCAATAGTGCTGGTCACAAGTTGACATATTTCTTGTAGTGATTGATAGGACAAAAACCAACACTACTGCTAGGCTTTTCCCTAGTAGTGTTGGGAGAGAGACGGGAAGAGAGCCCCTCTCCTTCTTCTTCTTTTTCTTCTTATTCTTCTTACATGGCCTCTCCCCTAGATGGGAGGAGGGTTCCCCGTCTAATCCATGGCCTCCATGGCGGCGGAGAGGCGAGAGCCATCCGAGATTAGATCTCTCTATCTATTATCTTCAGTTTCATGTTCCCCAGATATGACCGAAAATTGTTTCTTAAATATCTGGAGATCCATAACTCTGATTGCACTAAAATTTTAACACGATTTTTTCCAGATATAAGCTTCTTTGCGCCCGAAGTAGAGCAGCAACCGCCTTACAAGGTGACCACCACCCAGCACCACGCGCCTGTGCCCTAGGGCGTGCCCTGGTGTACTGTGGGGGTTGTGGGCCTCCTTTTATATTGATTCCACCTTCCAAAAATCACATATATCCCAAAACAATTCTTTGTAAAAAACATATTGCATTTGGACTTCATTTGATATGGATATTCCGTGAAGCAAAAAACATGCAAAAATAGGAAAAGGTACTGGGCACTGGATCAATATGTTAGTCGAATAAATCATATAAATGTTGCCAAAAGTATGTGAAAGTTGTATAATATTGGCATGAAACAATCAAAACTTATAGATACAACAAAGACGTATCAGCATCCCCAAGCTTAATTCATGCTCGTCCTCGAGTAGGTAAATTATAAAAAAGATAATTTTCGATGTGGAATGCTACCTAGCATAATCTTGATCATATGTATAATCATGACATGATTATTAAGACACGAATGATCCGAAGCAATAGTCTCTAGTTTGACATAAATACATTAATACTCAGGCATCCCAACAAATAATCATGTTTTTTGCGAAATATCAACGCTAAAGAAAGCTATCCCTACAAAATCATATAGTCTTGTCATGCTCTGTCTTCTTAACACAAATTATTTATCATTCACACCCCCGATGACAAGTCGAGCAATTGGTTCATACTTTTAACGTGCTTCAGCTTTTTCAACCCCCACGCAATACATGAGTGCAAGACATGAACAATAACACTATGGGTGGTATAGAGTATGATGATAGGGGTAAATCTAGAGAAGACAAAAAAGTAAGAAAGTCTCACATCGATGCAGCTAATCAATGGGCTATGGAGATGCCCATCAATTCATATCGATGCGAGGAGTAGGATTGCCATGCAACGGATGTATTAAGAGCTATAAGTGTATGAAAGATCAATATGAAAACTAAGTGGGTGTGCATCTAACTCTATAATGAATAATTCCCACTAGTATATGAAAGTTACAACATAGGAGAGACTCTCCATATGATAAACATGGTGTTACTTTGAAGCGCATGTGTGGAATTAGCATGCCCCTTCTCTCTTTGTCTCTTCCCCCTTTTTTTCCTTTTTTTCTTTTTTCTTGGGCTCTTTTTGGCCTCACTTTTTTTTTCTTTTTTTCCTTTTTTTATATTTATCCGGAGTCTCATCCCGACTTGTGGGGGAATAATAGTTTCCATCATCCTTTCCTCACTGGAACATGCTCTAATAATGAACAACTATGATCATCACACTTTTATTTACTTACAACTCAATATTACAACACGATACCTAGAACAAAGTATGACTCTATATGAATGCCTCTTGCAGTGTACCAGGATGTGCAATGATCTAGCATAGCAAAGATATCAAAAAACGGACACCATGGAAATATCATGCTAGCTATCTTACGATCATGCAAAGCAATATGACAATGAATGCTCAAGTCATCAAAACGGAAGAGGTGGAAGTTGCATGACAATGTATCTCTAAATGGCTATGGAAATGCCATAATAGGTAGGTATGATGGTTGTTTTGAGGAATATATAATAAGGCTTATGTGTGATAGAGCATGTCATAATATCATGGGGTTTGGATGCACCGAACAAGTTTGGACCGAGTCTCGAGGTGAGAAAGGGCAATGCACGGTACCGAAGAGGCTAGAAAATTGCGAAAAGGTAAGAGTGTGTATAATCCATGGACTCACATTAGTCATAAAGAACTCATATACTTGATGCGAAAGTTTATTAGCCCTCGAAGCAAAGTACTACTACGCATGACCCTAGGGGTATAGATTGGTAGGAAAAGACCATCGCTCGTCCCCGATCGTCACTCATAAGGAAGACAACCAATAATTAATCATGCTCCAACTTCATAGCATAATGAGAGACTATACGTGCATGCTTCAGGGATCACAATCCTTAACACCAATATTCTTACTAACCACAACCGTTTACTAGTACCTCTGCTACTTCTTGAGCTTGCGTTGATTATTCCCTTGAAGAGGAAAGGGTTATGCAGCAAAGTAGAGATAAGTATTTCCCTCAGTTGAGAACCAAGGTATCAATCCAGTAGGAGGCACAATCAAGTATCCAATCTATGCACCAGCACAAACTAACAAACACTTGCACACAACGCGAAAAAGCGGTTGTCAATCCCTTCACGGTCACGAACAGGAGTGAGATCTAATAGATAGATGTAAAACAAATAAAATTAAATAAAACTCAACATGTATTTTTGTATTTTTTGTTTTATAGATCAGAAAATAATAGATGGAAAATAGACCCAGGGGCCATAGGTTTCACTAGAGGCTTCTCTCTCGAAGAAAGCATATGGTGGGTAAACAAATTATTGTCAAGCAATTCATAGAAAAGCGCAAAGTTATGATGATATCTAAGGAAATGATCATGAATATAGGCATCACGTCCGTGACAAGTAGACCAAAACAATTTTGCATCTGCTACTATAGCTCCACACATCGACTGACTCCTGCCTGCATCTAGACTATTAAGTTCATAAGAACAGAGTAACACTTTAAGCAAGATGACATGATGTAGAGGGATAAACTCAAGTCATATGATATAAGCATCTTTTTATCCTTGATGGCAACAATACAATACATGCCTCGCTACCCCTACTGTCACTGGGTGAGGACACTGCAAGATTGAACCCAAAACTAAGCACCTCTCCCAATGCAAGAACTACCAATCTAGTTGGAAAAACCAAACCAATAATTCGAAGAGAAATACAAAGATATCAAATCATGCAAATAAGAATTCATAGAAGACTCAAATAATATTCATAGATAATCTGATCATAAATCCACAATTCATCGGATCTCCACAAACACATCACAAAAGAATATTACATCGGATAGAACTCAAAGAACATCGAGGAGAACATTGTATTGAAGATCAAAGAGAGAGAGAGAAGAAGCCATCTAGCTACTAGATATGGACCCGTGTGTCTGAGGTAAACTACTCACGCATCATCGGAAGAGCAGCAAGGTTGATGTAGATGCCCTTCGTGATTGAATCCCCCTCTGGCAGAGTACCGGAAAAGGCCTCCAAATGGGATCTCACGTGGTCAGAGACCTGCGGCAGTGGAAAAGTGTTTTTGTGGATGCTTCTAGGGTTTTGGGAATATTTCTGAATTTATAGGCCAAGGTAGGAGGTCAGGGGGTATCCGAGGGCCCCACAAGCCCTAGGGGCGCGCCCCCCTGGCTTGTCGTCTCCTCGGGGCTTCTCTGACTTCGACTCCAAGTCCTACGTGTGTCTTCTGGTCCAGGAAAAATCACCATGAAAGTGTTATTCCGTTTGGACTCCGTTTGGTATTCCTTTTCTGAAAAAGCTCAAAAACAAGGAAAAACAGAAATGACCACTGGGCTCTAGGTTAATAATTTAGTCCCTAAAATAATATAAAATAACATATTGATGCATATAAAACATCCAAAACAGATAATATAATAGCATGGAACAATAAAAGATTATAGATACATTGGAGACGTATCAATCTCCCACATATTATTATCTCTATATCGCAAAGCTATTGCAAAGAATCAAACGTATCATAGTTAGTGATCCATAAGTGTTATGTAGGATTTTATGACTAATCATGCAAATGACCAATTCATGTTGACTCTCTAAATAGATATAAGTAAAGCAAGAGAGTTTAATTATTTCTAGAAAGGACCGTGCTCTAATAAATATAAGTGAAGGAAAAGAGCATTCTACAAACAACGGTTTTCTATATGAAGAGAAACAGGTAATCCAAACATCAAATGATATAAGTGTAATGAGCATTCTATAAATCAACCATGGACTATCTCATACCAGCATGGTGCATAAAACAAAAGTGAAAACTGAACACAAAAGACGCTCCAAGATTTACGCATATCACATTAACGAAATGAAAATGAAAACATACCGATGCTTGTTGAAAAAAGATGGGATGCCTTCCGGGGCATCCCCAAGCTTAGACGCTTGAGTCTCCTTGGATATTTACTAGGGGTGCCTTGGGCATCCCCAAGCTTGAACTCTTACCTCTCATCCTTCTCCTCTTATTGAGACCTCCTCGATCCTTGAACACATCACCCACATAAAACATAACAGAAAACTCGTGAGATATGTTAGTATAATAATGCAAATTACTACTTTAAGTAATGTTGCAAACTTATTGATATTTTGTTTTTGCGTTATAGCTATCGTAGTATAACTTCTCTATGGCTTATACTATCGATACAATCGATAGTTTCATCAAAACGAGAAAAACAATGCATCAAAAACAGAATATGTCAAAAATAGGACAGTCTGTAGTAATCTGAACATTCACCATACTTCTATAACTCTAAAAATTCTGAAAAAGTAGGAAAAAAAATAAACAATTTGCATAGCAGTACTGTGTTTTCAGAAACTTTTGACATTCCAGTAAAAAAATGTGAAATCACACACTATAGCCAAAGTTTCTGTTTTTGCACCGCACATACCAACATTCAATCTAGTCATCCTAAAGGAAATCTTGGCACATTATTTTTATAATACAATGAATTTGTACAAGGGGATAATTATATTTTTTGACAAGTTTCTGTAATTCTGGATTCACAAAGTTTCCATGGGCGTGAACAAAGTTCAAGGCATGCTCCCACTTCCACGATGCTCGTCTTTCTCACTTTCACTTTTCTTTTTGTGATGTTTTAAATTCCCCTGTATTTTTTTTGTTTTTAAGCTTTATAAAAGCAATCAACAAAATAAAATGACTCTCTGAAACTTCCGGGTTGTCTCCCTGGCAGCGCTTTCTTTAAAGCCATTAAGCTAGGCATAACGTGCTCAACTAATGGATCCACCTAGATCCTAAGGTATATTAAAGCCAATTTGAATCAACAATGGTTTGTAATTTAGTAGTGAGCACAAAGGAACATATATCATGCAATGATGAAGCCTAACTCTCTTCCTATGCATCGGCTTATCATAAAAGAACAATTCATGCACATCAAGTAAAGGCCAATACATAGCATAAGCAGTTTTTTGCAATTTTATCATATTCGAGACATAGAGAGGCGGAGATGTAGTTCCTCTCTCATAATAATTGCAACCAGGAGCAGCAAGCACATGCATATTATATTCATCAAAATCATTATGTGTAATAGTAAAACGCAACCCATCAATATAATCCTTAATGAGAGAAAACTTCTCTGATATAGTGTAGTTGGGAGAATTCGAAAAGATAATATGACTATCATCCGTGGGTGCAACAGAAACAATTTCATTCTTAACATAAGGTACTATAGCAAGTTCATCTCCATAAGCATAACTAGCAAAAAGGCCCGTGCGTTTCAACGGGAGAAAAAAAATACTACACACTCTTAATTTACAAAAAGGTCTATAATATGAGAATTTGTAGCTACCGCCCAAACAATGATGGTCTTAGCCCGTAAAAGTACAGTTTAAGATTCTACATGTGTTCTATTTAAACACGGCTTGCATGTAGATTTAATCCGTACAAAGAAACGAGCAAGTGATCATGCATTTATTCATATCATGCTCGGAATGGGGTGTTGTTACGGGCGATTAAAGAAAAGCGACAAAAACAAACGATGACACATTAGCACAGTACGGAGACATGTGTGCAACAATGGAAGTTTTCAAGAAACGGGCAATTGATCATGCATTATTCATGTCATGTTCGGAATGGGGTGTTGTTACCGGTGAGTAAAGAAAAGCAACAAAAACAAAGGATGACACATTAACATAGTACGTAGACATGTGTGCATCAATGGAAGTTTTCAGTTTAAGAATCACCAACTTAGGGTAACTCTTGAACATTTTTTTCACATGCATATTTCTTAAATACATGAAGAGTTGTTAAAAAGGTTGTTAAAAAGATACATAATTGTTTAATCATAAAAAGAGAATTTTTATGTCTAGAAAAGAACATTTTTTGTATGGTCTCATGTGGACGCAGGTACATGCGCCCCTATTTCATCACTACTTCTTGTCATACATGTCATAGGTATTGGTCCCTGTTTCATGACTATTTATATCTTATCAAACTTGTGCTTTTATTTTATTTTTTGTCTTGCATGCATCCTTTTTACTTTTTTTTCATGCATGTCTTTTTTTCTTTATCGGATCACCTCTGCATTTTCTCTTTTATTTCTTTTATAGAAGATATCCCACCTTTACTGGGTCCTTATTTATTGGGTGTCTACTGGTATGAAAAAAGACGGATAACGCATTCTTGATTAAAATTGTAGCCTAAATAGTAATTTTTTTAAAATTGTTAACAGGTAAAATAACATCATATTCAGATTCTACATATTTGTCTAATCCAAATCCATATATAACATGTTAAATTTGGAGTTACGGTTTAGAAGATATGGGTATTTAAAAAAACATTTGATTCGTACTGCGGGTTTAATGTCAGAAACATTAGGGGGTTTTCTATAAAATAGCAAAATGGACTAAGAATACCTATTTCTTTAATCAGTAGGTATAGATTCGTATTGGCATCATGGTCACAAGCATAGCAAAGCATCAATTTCATCAAAAAAGGATATTTTAAATGAATCAACGGGATCATAGCAATTATCATAGCATTCATCCTTTGGTAAGAATGAATGGACATTAAACAATGCATGAGTTGAGAAGTTACCCTCATTAGAAGGTGGGCATGGGTAGTTAATCCGTTTTTCCTCCTTTTGTTCTCCACTCTCTTCAACATGTTTTTCATCCAATGAGCTCACAGTTTCATCCATTTTTTTTTTCATAGATTCCTTCAAAATATTAGTCTATTCTTGGACAGTAGAGACTTTCTCAATGAACACATCAATCTCGGAGTTGTATTTATAATTCTCATAGAAATATTTAAGTATAGCAAAAAATTCAGGTTTGTAAACAACATCATCATAATCTTCATACTTTTCAAATAGAGATTCAATTTCATAAGCACCCTTAAAAGCAACAAATTCTTCTATATTAAACATCATAGTAATCATATCTACCGTTAGCAAAAGAAGCCAAGGTTTCATTATTATAAAATTCACATGAAAAAGGAGGGTGTCGAACCTTCATCTTAGAGCAACAAGTATAATCATATCTCGAGCATAGATTCAAAGCATACCATTGCGAAATTTCAGTTTTATCCTATAAGAGTTTTCCTTTTTGAGTCAAGCGATAATCCCTAAAGTATTCATGTTGATCCAACATGTCTCCCATTTTCAAGTTGAATGGGGTTTTCTTAGGAGGATTATGAAAGTAGTTTTTAATATTTTTCATATAACTTAATGATAAAGAAAACAAACACACACGAGAATAATCACACCACGCTATTGCTCCCCGACAACGGCGCCAGAAAAAGGTCTTTATAACCTACAAGTCTAGGGGATTGTTTTTAGCCCTTTTCAATAAACAAGAATGTCGAACCCAACGAGGAGCTAAAGGTACAACAAATGCACACTTTAACATTTGCTTTACTTAGAACAAGTATGAAACTAGAAATACTTTACGAAAATACAACTATGAATAAGTTGCATGACAATCAAAGTAGATAGCTTTTGTCACATAAGAAAATTATTTCTCCATAGGTGATCGATAACTAAAACGTTAATCATTGTTGCAATTTTATATGATAGAGAAGCGTGAGCTAACATACTTTCCGTACTTGGATCATATGCGCTGAAATTTTAGCATGTTTTTTTTCGGATATAAGCTTCATTGCGCCTGAAGTAGAGCAGCAACCGCCTTACGACGTGGCCACCACCCACCACCACACGCCTGGGCCCTGGGGCGCGCCATGGTGTACTGTGGGGGATGTGGGCCTACTTTTGCGTTGTTTCCAACTCCTAAGAATCATATATATGCCAAAAAAGTTCTCCGTAATTTTTTATTGCATTTACACTTCATTTGATATGGATATTCTGCGAAGCAATAAAGATGGGAAAAAACAGGAACTGACACTGGGCACTGGATCAATATGTTAGTCCAATAAATCATATAAAATGTTGCCAAAAGTATATGAAAGTTGTATAATATTGGCATGAAACAATCAAAGATTATAGATACGACAGAGACATATCACGCACTCCTGGATGGGGTCGGCGGCCTTGACATGCTCCTGAAGATGTTCCTCGAGCCACCTACCCGTCGGCTCCATCAAGCTAGATATCCTCGACGATTCCGTGTGGCCTTAACCGTCAGTAGTAGGCTCCCTGCACCCACGCCCCAATTCTTCTGCCGCCTCGCACATATATGTTGCATCTCCTTTCCCTTATATTTTCTCGTCTGTAGTACTTCCAGCGGTTGTTGTATGTGTGGAGATTGCTGCATAAGGATGGGGATTGCAGGATATGAGGTAGTTTTCCTGTTAAAGTGACACTCTATAGTATGTTTGCTTTAAGGAAATTCTTCCTCCTTTTCTTTTTCTACAGTGTAGAGCACAGTTTAGACATGTTTCCTTTCTTAACTTGACATATTCCTAAAACTTTTATATTGATATGGTCTTGGTGGTCTTTGGTTTTGGCAATTAATCTGAAGGTCTACCTTTCTCGTTTTAATTACTTATGTGTGTATAGATGCCCATCTTTTCACAACCTGTTGTTCTTGCTGGCATGATGTTACGTCCATGAAACTCTTGCAAGGAAAAATGATAGACCTGAATGGGTCAGACAGACATATACCACATCCGTGGAGTATATAATACTAAAAGAATGAGCAAATATGGGTATCAGATAGACATGATTGTTGCCATCTTTTTCATAGTACTATTCAGGCACTACTTTTGGTCTCTGGGTATCAGAATTACTGTATCCTACAAAAGCTAGATTTGTATGTGAGACTGAAAATTAATTATACTCTGCTGTTATGCAACACCAAGACACCTTAGCTTTTCAATCCAGTAGTATGCCATATCTACATAGATAGAATAGAACTATCATAATCTGTAAAGCAGCAGAAGAACAAACCATACTCAAGCTGCAAAAAAAATTATAAAGTTATTTTTATAGCAAATACTAGCTTTGAGAAATGAATGTGTGTATTTGATTGGGGACAGAAGATCTACAGGTTACCAATGATAACTCCATGTCCATCAAACCCGAACTTCTAACAGAGTGGGCAGTGCGCGACCTTCTTATTCACAAGAAAAGAAACAGACATACAGGTCACACATTTAGTTTCCCATTGTTTAGCGGGATGGGACACAGGACATGGATACGACTGAGGGAGGCGGCGCGCCCGGGGATCAGGATAAGGGAGCCGATGATACACTACCGGAGTCGGAGAAGGGGCCTACTACACAACCACATAAGGTAGATAGTTCTACCAAAGAGGCGCCCCCGTCCACTACTCCAATCAACACGTTTCGCTTTGGTTCATTTGCATCGGGGTCCACTCCTAGTCGGTTATGGAGCACCAGGAGCTTGAGCTGCCACCAGTGCTGAGTCTAGCCGGCGAGGTGACGACTGCGGAGTCTACACCTGGTGCGAGGGTGGACCCTGATGGGTTGGCCGCGAGATTGGGGGCCATGGGCAGGAAGCCCATAGCACCCAGTTACCTACGCCCGGCTTCTCTTCGGTGGGAGGGGCGCCTGGACAGGAGGTCTATGGTCTTCTTCCCACTTCGGCGTCTCCGGTCGAGCTAGGGGTGAGGTGCGGGAAGGAGTCCCGTGCTGTAACCCCTCCACAGGACCGCAGCATCCAGAGTGGCGAGCTGGGGGTGAGATGCGAGAAGGAGTCTCGTGTTGCAACCCCTCCGCAGGATTGCGCCGAGTAGGTTGGCCGAGGGACGACGGTTTCCGCGGGAGAAAGGGGGGACGGGACCAGTGAGCAGGCGTCTCCACGGTCCCACTCCCCCTTGACCTCTGTAGCGGAGGTCCGCTCCACCACGCCCTACCCTCCTTCACCGATGATAAGGGAGGGGCGTGGGGGCCCTGACCGTACTCCTCACGAGAGGACGACAGAGGAGCTCATCGCTTTTGGCGGGATAGCGGATCCGGTGTCGGCTGGCAGGCGTGTCAGCAACCGGATTCAGGGACAGCCAGATGCGGACGACTTGCAGCTAGCACGTGCCAAGAGGGCCGCCATGCTTCGTCATGCCGAGACTACTGCAGGTGTGTCTTTTGATAAAAGTTGTCAAATTTTACACTTCTTTGAGAATGAAATAGTTGATAAGGCAAACGACTTAGGAATTTCTTTGGGATCAAATGAAACTGAGGTCGTCAAATCCGTTAATGATCTTTTAGACTTGGAAGCGGAGAGGGCTTCTGAGATAATTCGTAATCTTGCCTCTATCCAACCTATGAATGACAATGACATGAATGGAATTACTGATCTCGCAAATATATGTAATAATCTGTTGCCTAGTGTCGAGGCTGAGGATGAGGAGGATGTTGAGAACACAGATACGGTAGAGCCTCTCTTGATGGAGGAGGCACTGTCTGTCATAGATAATACTATCGTCCCGCAGGGTGTTGAGGAGAAGCCCAAAAGACCCTGGAAGTGGAAAATTTATCCTACTTCGGCAGTACGCAGAAGTGCTAGAATTAAGCTTAAGAAAAAATTTCATGATGACTTATGAAAGGACTCTTTCGGAATAGCAGAGGTCTAGGAGACTTGGCTAAACAAAGATTCTTAGCAGAGACAACGTTAGAGCATCACTTAGATTTTATTGCACTTTTGGAAACGGGACGAGATAATTTCACATCCCAATTCCTTCAAACCCTCTCAAGTGGTATCAACTTTGACTGGCACATTCTATCTCCTAGAGGAAAATCCGGCGGGATTTTACTAGGAGTACGGTGTGAGACGTTAAAGGTGCTTAATATGGTTCAGGGAGACTTTTCGGTTAAATTCAGGGTAAGATCAAAATTGGATGGGTTTCGATGGTCGCTAGTTGTGGTATATGGGGCAGCACAACCTGAATTTAAACCTGATTTTCTAGCCGATCTAGTGCGGATTTGTGGAGATGAAAATCTGCCAATACTAGTCGGGGGGGGGGGGGTTAATATCATTAGGAGGAGAGAAGAAAAGAATAATGACAATTTCGATGGACGTCGGTCTATGATGTTTAACATGATTATCGAAAGCCTCAATTTGAGAGAAATTGAGCTCACCGGTAGACAGTTTACATGGGCCAACTCGTTACCTATTCCGACTTATGAAAAGTTGGATAGGGTACTTGCTAGTGTGGAGTGGGAAAAAAAAATCCGTTGGTGTCGGTTCATGCGATGCAGAGAGCTATCTCGAATCATACACCACTCTTTTTAGATTTGGGCGAGGCTACCCATGTGGCAAATAAAAATATCTTCTCCTTCGAGCAAAGCTGGTTTGAGCGAGAAGGATTTATGGAAATGATTGCACGCGAATGGGCTAAGCCGGTTACGGGAAGGACACATGTCAAGAGATAGCAGAATAAAATTAGACACCTACGATAATTTCTGAGAGGATGGGCAAGAAATGAGAGTGGGATTTATAAGCAGGAAACTGAGCGTCTTACTCAACTCATCGAGGCACTAGATGTAAAGGCTGAAACCACTCCCCTTTCTGTTAATGAGCATCGAACCAAGTCCGAGGCTGAGCAAGGCCTACGTGCTCTCCTGAGAGAGGAGGTGCTCAAGTGGGCGTTGCATGAGAAAACGCTTAGGGTCGTCCAAGGGGACGACAACACACTGTTCTTCCATATGGTTGAAAATGGTAAACATGAAGAAGAAGATCATACAGCTTGAACAGGACGAGGGGACAATAGTGGGGCATGAAAATTTGAAAGCGTATATTTCCAACTATTATAAAAACCTTTTTGGACCCCCGAATACATCCATGGTGTCTCTTGATGAGTCTGTGATTGATGATATACCTCAATTACAGGCAGCAGAGAATGATGTTCTCTCTGCACCTTTTACTGAAAAAGAAGTTCATCTGGCCATAACCCAAATGAAGCCGAATAAAGCACCGAGAACAGATGGGTTCCCAGCTGAATTCTATAAGAAATGTTGACATATCATTAAAGATGATCTTATGCCTATGTTTCATGATTTTTTCGATGGCCATTTGGAGTTGTTTCACCTCAACTTTGGTACGATAACGTTGTTACCTAAGAATAATGAGGCGGTTCGGATCGAACAATTTCAACCCATTTTCCTGCTGAATGTGAGTTTTAAAATTTTCACAAAGGTAGGAACCAATAGATTGACACAAATTGCTCACTCAGTGGTTCAACCTAGTCAGACAGCTTTCATGTCGGGACGACACATACTAGAAGGAGTGGTCGTCTTACATGAAACACTCCATGAGATTCACTCGAAGAAACTAGACGGGGTTATCTTCAAAGTGGATTTCGAGAAGGCTTATGATAAAGTAAAATGACCTTTTCTTCAGCAGGCAATGCGCATGAAGGGTTTTAGTGAAACCTGGAGGAACCAAGTGGATACTCAAGTCCAGAAGGGTAGTGTCAGAATTAAGGTGAACGATGACATCGGTCACTACTTCCAGACGCATAAGGGGTTGAGACAAGGGGATTCCATGTCACCTCTTCTGTTCAATATTGTGGCAGATATGTTGGCCGTCATTATTGGTAGGGCCAAGCAATATGGCCATGTAGAGGGTCTAGTTCCTCATCTAGTTGATGGAGGGGTGTCCATTCTACAATATGCTGATGACACTATTCTATTCATGGAACATGACATGGCTAAGGCACGTAACATGAAATTTATCTTGTGTCTATTCGAACAATTGTCTGGCTTAAAAATCAATTTTCGTAGGAGCGAGTGTTCTGTTTTGGGAAGGCCAAAGACGAGGAACATACATGCAGACAATTGTTTGGATGCGAATTAGGTGCTTTACCATTCAGTTACTTGGGTATTCCGATTCATCACCGTAAGTTATCTAATAAAGAATGGAAATGTATTGAAGAACGAATTGAAAAAAAAACTCAGCTGGTGGAAGGGCAAGCTGATGTCATATGGAGGTCGGCTAGTTCTAATCACTGTTCAAGATATCTTCCGATATTCTGGTAAATCGGCCGATTTATCGCTTATCGGTGTCTGAGCGATAAGATAAATCGGCCGATAAATCAGCCGATATGGCGATAAATTGGCCGATATGCTGATAAACTAGCCAATTTACCTCTTATCATGGGTCGATCGATAAGTTCCCGATAAGCGATATCCCCAACATTGGTTCTAACTAATTCAGTATTGACTAGCATGCCAATGTTTTTACTTTCGTTCGTCGAAATTCCGAAAGGGGTCCGAAAGCGACTTGATTTCTTTAGATCTCGTTTCTTTTGGCAGTCTGATGAGGCCAAGAGAAAATACCGTCTCGCGCGATGGGATATCCTTTGTCGACCTAAAGACCAAGGGGGCCTCGGTATTGAGAACTTGGAAATTAAGAATAAATGTCTTATGAGCAAATGGTTGTACAGGTTAGAGACAAAGCCGGAGGGCATGTGGTCTCAAATCCTGCGCAATAAGTATTTGCACTCGAAAACGCTAGCCCAGGCTACCATCAGACCGATTGATTCACCATTCTGGAAGGGACTTATGAGAACGAAGGACATGTTCTTTCGTAGGGTCAAATTCTTGGTCGGCAACGGGATATCAACAAGATTTTGGGAGGATACGTGGTTAGGAGAGACGCCTCTGGCCTTACAATATGCTACCCTTTACAATATTGTGCAACGTAAGGAGGATTACATAGGTATCGTCCTTCAAACTATTCCCTTGAACATCCAGTTCCGACGTACGTTAGTGGGTGAGAGATGGACAGCCTGGATGCACTTGGTTCGGAGATTGATTAAAGTTCGACTCTCCGACATGCCGGACTCAACACAATGGAAGTTAACTAAAAATGGGAATTTACGGTGAAATCTTTTTATACGGATCTGATTAATTCTGGCCCCCTCTCAAGGTCACTCCATATATGGAAGGTTAAGGTTCCTTTGCGGATTAAATTTTTTATGTGGTTTGTTCACAAGCAAGTAATACTCACAAAGGAAAACTTACTTAAGAGGCGATGGGTAGGCAACTCGCAGTGTTGTTTTTGTGCTCAGGATGAGACAATACAACATTTATTTCTTGAATGCCCACTTGCCAAGTTACTTTGGAGAACGATTCATATAGCTTTTAATATCAATCCTCCAGTAGATATTGCGTCTTTGTTTGGGACGTGGTTAGCTGGGGTTGAACAGATCACGGCAGCTCGTATTCGGATTGGAATATGTGCGCTATTATGGGCTATATGGAATTGCAAAAATGATATGATTTTTAACAGTCAACACAACTTAACTTTTTTGCAGGTTATCTTCACAGCTACAGCTTGTATCCGTACGTGGTCCTTACTCACTCCTATGGACTCCAGGGAGCCTTTGGTTACTGGGTGCAACCAATGGGAGATGGTGGCTCGGGTTATATTCAACCGGTTCGAATGGCGTTCGCATAACAGGATAGGAGTCTAGAGAGCTTATCCTTATTATTACCGTATCGGTTGTCTTTGTCCGCTTGTAATTTTCCGGTTTATGTACTTTGTTTTGCTCCGTTTGCGAGCTGTAAGACCTTTATGACGATACTTTCTGGATTTTTAATAAATGCCTCCATTTCCAAAAAAATGAATAATACAGTAAGAAGTTACGAGCTGCATTGAATGTTCAATTTTGCTTTGAATTTCGATATTCTACACAAGTTTGTACATTGAATGCTTACAAATCATGAGGTGTTCCACTTTACCTCCATAAAATCTTTGCAACAAATAAAAAACAATGCCGGCCTAATTTTTCTTGCATTTTACTAACTTGGTGGATAACTCAAAGCTGCTATAGTGTCATTTTTGCATTCACCGTCATGAACTAGACCAGATGAATGGAGTAGTCTGTTGAAAGATATGACAAATAATAAGTACTATCACTACAAACTTATTGTCTGGATTGCAAGAATCTGGGAATCGAGGAGTGCAGACTCTACTGAACTTTATGAATTGACATTCCTGATGGGGGCTATCTAACCACAAGCTGCAAAATATAATTAGATGAACCGCAGATTTAATCATTTTCTCTTCTCACATGGAAGAACAATGGAAGGAGGAATACCAGTCAACAGAATTGTATCGTTCCAGAATAAGCTAAAAGAGGGATTGTGATGTCTTTGAAATCGATCATATTCTGGCTGTAATGGCGTAGTTCAGATCATACTTGTTTTCATTTGCTGCAAGGAGCCTTAGAAATGCCCTTGGTCATATGTTAGGAAATTTAACATTTATAATGTATTAGAAGAAATAACATGTTGGTTGATGATATTATGTTTTAAAATTGGTAATTAGATTGGCTTATTTCCTTTTGAGTGACATGTTTCACTCGCAAATTATGAAATCTAAGGTCCACTTACATAAATAATTAGTCCTCTTTTGTTGTCTTTTTTCAATATTGATTCCAGTACTTCATCTTTCTACTTGCAGATGTTCTTTCGGAGGAGAAGCTAAGAAAATAATTGTCTTGGGAATGTTTACCCCTCTTCTACTTTGTTTAGCTCAGCAACAATTCTTTTTATTTGCATTGCCATGTTGGAGTTGAGTATACATATGTAACTGAACTTTGGTTGATATATATTTGCCTTGCCATCTTGACATTGAATTGCAGTTTACATCCTTGCTTACTTGATCACATCAGTTAAAAAATTCAAGCATTTGAGATCAGAGGTATGCCCACCTTTAGAATGTAAATCTGTTAATCTTAAAATGAAGAGGAAGAAAAGGTGTCCTTTATTTTGTACTATGTGATCTAATCTGAAACATCACTACCTTAGTAACTTATTTGCTTGCCACTAAAGATACAAAATTGAACAGATATATATTTTGTATTCATGCTAGCTCAAATATTTTGTCATGTAATTATGTTCGATTTGATAGAGACTGCATCATCATATTAAAAATATATGGAAATATGGATTAGAATGATTACTTCTTTATTATTGCAAGATAAAAGCATGTTACGTGGCGTCTGCAGTTGTTTGACATATAATATATTCTAGATATCAATTAGCACTTTCATTGTAATTAGCGTGAAGTCTACCTTTAATGTATATTTTCTTTTTGACATTTGTTATACTAGATGTAGGGGAGCATCACTGATAATTAACATCACATGTGATCCTTTTGGTTCAGAATGTAGAAGCCACACGATCTTACCGTGCTCTTTAGGTTCTATTAAAAGAGTCGAGTTCCATGATGTTAGTGTATTTCTTATGATTGCGTAATACATCCATGTTTTACTGCTTTTGATACACATGCCGATCTCTGTATGGTATTCAGTTATCTACCATGATCCTGTTATTCTTTAGGTGCTACACCTATCTTTCTTTGGACTGAAAGTTTGCTTTAGGTCCCATTCAGTATAGATAATTGTTTGATCAAGCTGTTGGTAATAAGCAAACACATGTGTAAGCATTGATGAGCTTTGAGATTTGAAAATTTATATAAATGCAAAGGACTATGAACACATGCTTCAAATAAATGTGAGAGCAAGTTCTACACTTTTACCAAACGAATGCAAACACTGGCCGGGTTCTGTTGTTTATATGCTTACTGATTCCCTCTGCTACCGGTTCATGTACGGCTTATTGTACTGTTGTACCTGGTTTCTACTTGCGTGTGGAAATACTTCTTGATTACTTTCAGTTTTTCCATGGTTTGCGATTCTCTGTCATTTTTGTGGTGTGCATCCTGATTTAGATAGTTCTGCTTCCTTGAGATTTGTAGCTCCCTATGCTGTCAACTATAAGTTGATTGCTTTCCATAAATTCATGCTATAAACCTATATGTTGCATTCAGTTTTACTTGATTTACCAAGCTGGAGCTCTCAAGAGCAGTGGGTGCCATGGAGTTTGCTTCCACAGTATCAACCCAAGCTATGCGTGTGTCCATAGGCTTTGCGTTGAAATTTATTTATTCAGTATTAAGGTCTTTCCTGACATACTGTTTTCGAGTTATTTGTAAAACACAGACCATTGGCTAGATTTGAGACATGTTTGTTTTATACGGAGCTTGAGTGTGAGGTAATACATTTTAATTTTCTTTTATATTAATCATCCAACTCCACGGCTTATAAATTAAGCTAGGCCAAATGTAGAATCCCATTATGCCAAAATGTTTTCATGTTCCTTCTTCATAGCACGATGGTATTATGTCCCGATGGTTCTAAATTTCTATTATCTGAAAAATTTTGTTAGCCAGTTTTTACCATTCGGTTTTTAGTGGCCAATGTCAGTATAGCTAGATTTGTAAAGTAGATACAGATGGTTCATTTCCTTTTTTTTTCAAATTTATTCTGAAAAGATATTCCATATTTCTTTGTTGGCATGGGCTCTATTTGTTGCATGTGTTTCTTTATTTTCAATAAAAGCCTCTATTTATGTCTAACCAAAAGTAAACTCTCCCTATGAATTATCAATGACGGCAACATTCTCTGCAATTTTTTAACCTCGGTGTACTTTTCTATCTTCCCATGAATAGTTTGTACTGATTTTTTATTTGGAGAACTGATATTTCTGTTACCATAATACTATTATTTTTAGCTTTATCTTTCTCACTATCGTTGCCGCCGCGCCTCCGCTTGCTAGTTAAAATAAGGCATGCATAGAGGATTCGCACCCTAATTAAACGGAACCTGCATGGGCCTTCGTGTGGTGTGAGCCAGCCATGCTTGATGATAGAGTTGAAGGGATGTGGGCCTTTATATACAAACAAAATATCTTAAAGGTGCGTCAATCGTTTATCGTATTTTTTTATTGGATGTCGATGTTTCCCTAGATCTCAAAAGAAACTGGAGTGTCATTTTTTTAGTGCAGAAGCTTCAGATAATGCATGGATTAAATTGTTTGTGTAACAACACCTACTATAATATTAACCCCCTAATGCACCCATGTCCAAACTCCTCTT
>NC_041383.1:62396561-62408344 GCF_002162155.2 Triticum dicoccoides
AGCACTATCGTGTCTAATAAGTCCGAACCGTATTGATCAATTAGTTTCATTAGCGACTCTATCCTATGATCAACTTCCTCATCTGGGCAATCCTGATTCATGAAAACTAGCATTTATTTAGTACGTAGCGAATTATGGGTGATTCAACATAGTTCCAATACATGGTTCTAATTCTTCCATTGCAACGCACATGCATATGTGCTAGTAAATATCATAGCGGAGAGGGGCGGAAGAAAAACTAACGGGTAACCAACGGGCATCAAACCCTAACGACCAAAACAACCATGCATGTTATAATGGTTTGGGCTACTGATCATACGGGACTTATCAGACGTATTTTTTGAGGGATACTGATCATACAGCAGATTAGCCCATGCTAATGTTGACGGGCCTATCCATGATCCAGCTGAATGCGACGGATGTAATGGTTTGGGCCTTCTTGCCGTTATGTACGTGGGCCTTCTCCACCAACCTGTGGATATTTTTTGGCAGGACGCACACGTAGTCCCGTGCACGCCTTCCCTTGTATGAGAGTTCGGTGGCCGCCAGCTCCTCTCCACCCATTGCTTGATCAGATACTCCAAAATGCTACAGTAGTCAGAGGCAATGTAAATTCCAGCCTTCTGCGTCACGGCCCGTAGTGCGCGAAGAGGTCGCCGCCACGGACACGAGTCATAAGGGAGGCCAGGATTCGACAACGCATCATGTACGCCAGTGCGCGCACGGTGCCGTTCGGGTCGATCTCGAATGGCTTCCCTATTATGCGCCTATAGGCAAGCTCGTGCCGCTTCTCGTCGGCCGCGATGGCCACAATTATCATTAAAAAAGTCTCTCTTAGGTTTGCATACCGATTATTGGATGAAATGGTCAAATGCATGGACGAACTAACGTGTCACGCTGCCGGTCCAATTCGGCAAATAGTTGGATAAAATACAACGTGCATGTCCCGGCATGGTAGTTAGGAAGTAGCAATCAAGTTAATAAATGGTCTCAAAGTTTATTGTTCTTCCAAAGTAAAGAAATGAATATTTAATAGTGATGTATGAGGAATCTAAAATTTAACATTAGGAAATCACTTGCTTCTTGCTCAACTTATTTTGCTGTTACACTATATTTAGTAGCATTCTTGTTGCCGAATAAACCTATTAAATGGCTACTGCAATTTTCAACTCAAAACTAAAAGGGAAACACTTCCCATCATACCTCTGATAGGAGCTAATCGTCAGACCGATCGACAACCGTTGATTCTGCTTCCATCCCACGGCCACGACCATGCACCCAAATCCCACGTAACATCCCATAATTCCCGTACCTACATCCCCTGATTTCTCGGCCAGGATCTTATCTATACCTATTATTAAAGCAAGGTGATATTCTTGGTTTCGTCCCGCATCTCTAATAATAAAGCGCCGTGGGTTTGTGGTCGTCCGTCGTCGCTGGCGTTTTGCGAAAAAGCCCCTCGGTTTATAAAAAATCACCCCGCAGTCCCTGTTTTAGTATGGGTC
Source organism: Triticum dicoccoides (assembly GCF_002162155.2). NCBI lineage: Eukaryota > Viridiplantae > Streptophyta > Magnoliopsida > Poales > Poaceae > Triticum > Triticum dicoccoides. The sequence goes on from NC_041383.1 coordinate 62,398,067, forward strand.
TCTATATAACGTTTCATTTTGCAAAAAAACCCCTGTACTCATTTGAATTTCACTCGCTGTCCTCCCGTCATCTTATCCATTCCTCCTGCGGCAACGGCGGCGGCTACGCCCATTCCGTCGTGCGCCGTCGACGGCCGTCGCCGGCGTGTGGCCACGGCGAAGGTGGTCGGCCCAGACGGCTCTTTGGTGCAGTTCGCGGCGCCCGTCATGGCGGGCGAGGCGCTGGGGGACGCTGCCAGCGCGTCGAGCTTCCTGTGCAGCGCCGACGAGCTCCGTTTCGACGCGCCCGCCCGTGCGCTGGCGGCCGAGGAGGCGCTGCAGCCCGTGTGGCTCTACTTCGCGAGCTCCGCTTCGACGCGCCCGCCCGTGCGCTGGCGGCCGAGGAGGCGCTGCAGCCCGAGTGGCTCTACTTCGCGCTGCCCATGTCCATGCTCCGCCGGCCGCTCTCCGGGCAGGAGATGGCCGCCCTCGCCGTCAAGGCCAGCTCCGCGCTCGCCGTCGCCAGCGGTAAGGGGCGGAAGGCGGCTCGGGTGGCGCCTCGCGCGGGAGGATGGAGTCCCTGACGAATTTTTGCTCCCGTGTTTTATTTGAATTTCTGACGGAAATCCTGCTCCCGTGTCCTTCTCAAACTCCTGCTCAGGTCTCCTTCTCAAACAAAGAAACCGTCCCGACCCGGATTGGAGTTCGCTGCTATAAGTTGAATTGTTCTTGGCCCGAATCATGAACCAGGCCAGCGCCACCAGCGAGTAGTGCACCGTCGCTTATGCTCCGCATCATGTCGCCTTTGAGTACGCTGGAGGAACAGGCACCGAGTTCGCCTTTGAGTACGCCGGAGGAACCGGCACCGAGTTCGCCTTTGAGTACGCCGGAGGAACCGGCACCGTGTTCGCCGGAATTCTTGGTCCAGAGAAGCACTCTGAGTCCAACGGTGGCTACAACACAGGTATGTGATGCCTCGACCTCCCTCAAAAACAGCCCTGCTGTTGCCCCTTCCCTCAAGCTTTTGTGTGTTCAGAGTATCTGTATTGTTTGATTTTTTGCATGCACTGTGGCTGGACATGATGTTGGCAGTGTATATCTTCTAGGCCAATTACTGAATAAATCTGACCATGGTTGATTCGGCAGTGTACTGATTGCTTAGTATAGATTGAAGCAGCTTATGCATTGGTGGGGCTGACAACTGAAGGAACTGCCCTGTTGTTGCCCCTTCCCTCAAGCTTTTGTTCTTCAGAGATTTATTTAGAGAGATGGTAACTGAGCAGTAGGTTGTTTTCTGTATTGTTTGATTTTTTACATGCACTGTGGCTGGACATGATGTTGGCAAATACACTAGAGATTATGCTGCAATCTAGCATATATCTTCTAGGCCAATTACTGAAATAAATGTGACGATGTTTGATTCGGCAGTGTACTGTTTGCTTAGTATAGATTGAAGCAGATTTTGCATTGGTGGGCCTGACAACTGAAGGAACTGCATCCTCATGGTGGCGCCGCGTTCCCTACTTTATTGTCCATGCTTCATAACATTTTTTCAAGAATAAAAATCGTGACATGCATCCATGAGCACTCCTCTTGACTTGATTGTGTGTTGTATGGACTGAAAGCCTACCAGTAATTGGGGTGGTCTGCCACTGAACATTCTCTCCAGCAACACCACAAAATACATACAGTTCCCTTTGATGTTTACATATAGCTTAAATTACAGATGTTTTTCCATATATTTAACTTCCAAATTGTATATGTATTGATTGTTAGATAAGGTAGTAAGATTTGACAACTATTGGCCATACAGGTATCTGAAAGTGGTACTTGAGCCATATTTCTTAGTTACACGGTTCTCATTCTACCATGGACCCCAGCTGTCAAGTTTACCCAATCTTTTTCTTATCGAATTGTTATTTTAATTCTCTCCGATTATTATTTCTGTGACACACGCACACGCACATTAATGCAGAAGATTATACATGTCAATATTCCACAAATCCTATATAATTAACAATAGAAATCATGTCTGGAAAATTTGCTGAACTTGTGGTGTACACTAGAGATCATGGGCTGAGACAATGCAATAGAAATCATGTAGAGAATTGGGTTTCTGCCCGTACGTCATAAAAACTACCCTCGAAGTTGGCAATAATTACCCACCAATGCCACTCGTAAGTGGCAAAAACGATTCGTCTTTAATTTCAAATATCGCTCCCGGCTTCTGTTATTAAACATTGATACGGTATAACAACAGCAATTGATGAGTAGTGTGATGGCTGAGGCTGCGACGCTCCAAACAGCAGACTAGGGTTCGATCCTTGGTTCTGGCTCTTTTTTCTCTTTCTTTTTACCTATCTTGAGCGCAGTAATTGGCCAGCCCATGTGCGGGTCGTGGCGCCCCTGTTTTGCATTTTTTTTTCTGTTTGGGTTTTTTCCTCTAAAAATTAATTTCGGATTCATGGCGCCCCCTATTTTTTATTTCTTTTTACTTTTTTATTTCTGTTCTGGTTTTTTATCTCAAAATTAATTTCGGATTTCCAAAATATCAAACAGTTGTGAGTTTTGAAAAAAAGTAGGAAAATAGTAAACTGTTTGTGAATTTAAAAAATATTCGAAGAATCATAAAATGTTCATGACTTAAAAAATTGCTCACATATTATAAACAAATCACGATTTTAAATGAATTTTCATGAAATAAAAAATGTTCATGATTTTTTTTAAATGATCCAATATTCAAAGCATATTCAGGAATTTAAAAAACTTGTCCATCAGCTTTTAGAAAATGTTCACAAAAATTAAAACACATCCGTAAATAATGAACAAAACTAATTGTACCTTCCATAAAGGTTTTATTAGGAGATCTATAGAGCTTGTTTTATGATTTTATTTAGTCCTTCGCGTCGGGTAAAAAAGGGTTTCCGTGTTTTGTACAACGCTGAACCCAAAAAAATTGACATAACTTTTTAAGAGTTAGTTTTTGTAAGCTGTATTAAAATGACTAAATGTCTATTTTGCTTCCAACACAGTTATGCTTATTCTCGTATCACGATAGTGGTTATGGTAAACACCGCTACGCTAAGTCAAGGCGAGACACTTTATTTATCAGTATAGCTCAGGCAAGGTCCGTCAATGCAGTTTGCTCAGCCACAAAATATTTTGTTGTGACACCTTAAACAATCAAGTCTTGATGAGCATCATATTGTTCGTTTTTGAAATTACATTTTAAAAATGTCTTATCTCATCATGACATCATTTGTATATAATTTGTGAATTTGATTCGTACTTTATTATATCTAGCACACATGTATAACCTGATAGTTTTATTCCCGTTGCAACGCACGGGCATTTCCAAAAATGTTCGTTAAATCAAAAAAAGTTCATCAAATTCAATAACTATTCCACCCAATTTCTAAAAAAAGTTCATCGATTATAGAATATTTGCCAGTTCAGGAAAATTGCTTAAAAATGTTCACAATTTTTAAGAAATGTTTGTAAATAGCAAAAAATGTTCATAAATTAAAAAAATGTTCTTGATTGTAGAAAATGTTCAGAAATTTGTAATAGTATGTTGTTTGCGATTTCAAATATGTGCATGAGTTTAACAAATTGTTCATAATTCCAAAATGTTCATGATTTCGTGAAATTGAGAGAGATATTGTATCTCGGTGATGCAGCGAAATGTGATCATGACCATTGGAAATTATAAAAAAAAAATCTCCCGTTGCAACGCACGGGCCCTTTTGCTAGTCTCTCCCAAATTGTCTCTTTCCATCCCACGCTCAGCTCACCATCCAAATCCATCGTGCCGCCGTTGTTCCTTTCTCCCTACATTGCTTCAATCATCTCGCCGGCTAGCTCCACCCCGGGCCGCCTCTTTTCTCTCCGGTAACACCGCCTTGGTCGCATCGCCCAACTGCCCCCACTACTCGACCACGCCGGAGCGCCATCCCCTGATTTGACATGCGACCCATCCATCATCAACGCGGTGCTCGTCACACCAGGCTGCCCCAAGGATCACCAAGATGCCGGAGGATGCAGGTTGGTTCCTATCATATTGTTGTAGATATGTTCATATCTTTCTATTTTGCATGCTGATCCCTGTCAAAACTGCACTTCCATCGTGTATAAGACCACAAAAAAATCTTCCAGTTTTGGTATTTTTGTATGTACAAACATGCAATCCTTTGTTAGTGTAATATTAGTTAATGTTAATTCTTGGTGACTCTCAAATTTGTACGCTTCCTGTTATGACGAATTGTGTTAATGTAGTACAACTTTCATGCTTTGGAGTTTCGGCCGATGCTTCCATATTAAACTACATATGCTTTATTGGTTAGAAAAAGTTTGCTTCCATAGTCCCCATATTTTTTGGTGACTTTGGCATGTAGGCCACATGAGTATGCATCCCCATATTGGTGGCACTGTTAGTTGATTTCCATTTTCGATTGTATATGTTTCCTATCAAAATGAGTTGTTGACACCACTTTGTTCATGCTTCCTAGTTATAGAGCTTCCACATTGTACCATATATGCTTCGTCGGTCTAGATAATTGCTTCCATCTCTCAACCAAGTCCTGTGAATTTTGAATTTAGATCATATAAACATGCATCCCATTTTGGCTGCAGTCTTAGTTTGTTTTCATTCCCAATTGTCCATGCTTCCAATTTAACTGAGCCATATGGTGATAGCACATTTGTATGCTTCCTACTAGTTGAGGTTTAAAATCGTACTTCATACTCTTGTTTATTTCTCATGCATGCTGCGCACAGTCTCCTATATTTCTTGTCAGTCATGCTGCTTCAAAAATGCTGCTATAATATGATTTTGAATATGCTTACATACTTGGAGATGTTCGTATTAGCTGATCGATTGGCACTTTTTAATTTCAGTTCATGGCTTTGTCATCGTGAAGTGGCTTGATACAGATTGTGTCTGCATGAGTTGCCATATGGTGTTTCGTTTCAATGAGATTGTGAGAGGGCCCAAGCCACGACGGAGAGCCCTTATTCCCAGATGTTGTTCTTGGAAGCTGAAAATATTTATGCGAAGCCGCACTGTTGTATGGTTTTTGAAACAAACAAGACTAATGTGGGAAACTAAGAATTTGGGCGGTCAAACTAACCATTGTGTACAATGTGACATTTCAAATTCTGATTGATAAATGATTTGTAATGACGTAAGAATTTTAAATTATGAGCTCTTGTAGCATGATCATAGTGATAGTAACCAAAGGAGGAGGGAAGCATGTCTGTAGCATGTTCTAAACATTCCAAATAAAATAGGAAGCATTGTAATAGTCCATGAATACAAGCAAGCAAATCTGCAGGTCTTTGGAAACATTTTTACGAAATTATGAAGCCATGTAATGTTGTTTATAAGGTTCGTACCAAAATATGTTATCTAAAAGGCTACTGAGTTGGTAGAAAATTTTCAGGTCTTACCAATCACTTAGAAGAACGAGTGATGTATTGTGAATTAATAGGAAAAGCTAACTTAGTTCAGAAAATCAGGCGTGATTCTTGGCAGTTGTTATTCGAGACTAAATCATACGGGATCAAATTTTTAGATACATCTTTTGTACGGAAACAAATCACAACTGTGTGGGAAGCAAACTTCGATGCATCGGAAACAAAAAAATGTTGTGGATATATCCTCCCTAAAATAAGAGGGAATGGATACGTAACAGTGAAGAATAAAATGGAAGCAGTTATTTCCTGAGTGATTTTCGGGATGATACTTTCCTTTAGGAAGCAATTAATGGCCGCATTAACTGGAAACGGCCTGGGGTGCACACTTTCATGGAAGAAATCCAACGATCCAGACTCTCTATATCCAACGGTAGCATACTAGTCTGATGGATGCTTAGGAATCAGTAGTACTCCCTTCATTTTTATATACAAGGCCACAAACTCATATTACATGTATCAAGATAAATTTTAATGCATACTTTGCAAACCAGCTTTTCTTCTAGTTTACTGTGGTCATTAATACCCAACATGCATGCAAGGAAATTGAGTGGAGAAAGGAGCCAGTGTCATTATGACTGCATGCATGCAAGTATTAAACAGGTTGTTAGTATGAAAAACTATCATTAATTCTTTCCTCGATTACTGTTGGTGGCCTTGTATAAATGCAAAACGTATATTCCATAGTGGCCTTGTATAAGTAAATGAAAGGAGCATGCAATATTGCCCGTCTTTTTGATCCATAATGTCATCTTGCTAACCGACCAACTACCACCGGCCAACAACCCACCTATGAGTCGATGAGTTTGGTTCTTCGCTGGTGCAATTCCATGAGTCTCATTCCGTGTGAATTAAGATCATTCCTGAAATTTTGTCCACCCCCTAGCCCAAGAAACCCATACACCCCCACACATTTTTTTACGAAAATGTTAACGCCCACATATGTGGGCGTTTGCACATCGCCCACACGCCTCCATCATTACTCATTTTGCCACGTATGAATAGATGACATCAGCAGAATTTTTTTTGGTTTTCGGCTTAAAAATGTTGTATCTCCTAAATAAAAAAGCGAACTAAAAATCCGTTTTCACCATTAAATCCGTCTCGACGAGATCTTCAAAACTAGACCTCATATTGATATGTTTTGACGAATTTTTTTTTGCCAGAAGTTGCCACGATGTTTACACTGCAGTTGCCATAGGGCTTAAACTAAAGTTGCCATGTGGCAATTTTAGTTTGTAGATCATGGCAATTTTAGTATTTTGATGATGGCAAGTCCAGTACATTGACCATGAAAATTATTTTTTGTATGAACCATGTCAATTTTACATGCATGTATCATGGCAATTTTAGTTTATGGTTCATGGCAAGTCTAGTTTCTTAATTCCCCGTTTTATAAATGTCAAAATTTACTTTTAAATGTAGAAAAAGTAGCTGAAACATATCATGGCAACTTCAGTGTAAACATCATGGCAATTCATATGCAATAGACATGGCAACTTTTAATCCAAAAAAAATTCATCAAAACAGGATTTAGTTTCGAAGATCTCATCCCGAGGGATTTAATGGTGAAAACGGATTTTCAATCGGATTTTTCGTTTAAGAGATAAAACATTTTAAAAACTGAAAATCCAAAAAGATTCCTACATGCATACATGCGATGACGTGGCAATCTATTTACATTAGAAACGTGGTAGTTAGCGCGACCCTTTTTTTTGAGGGGTACACACATATATTCTTGATCTTAGGGTTGTTTACAGATTTATAGGCATTGGCGGGACGAGTAGGTCAATGCAAGATCAAGGACTATGCACGTACATAAAAGCCTATTTTTAGGGACCGTCTACAGGAAAGTTCCCTGATTTTTTTTTTGCGTGTCCAGGTCAGATACACATCTATATGCAAGCTTCGCTTGCTGGATGACGCTAGATGCACGTGCACACCTAGGCTCATCTTATCTTCGAGGTTTCTGAGTGTGCGGCTTCAACCTGATTAGAAATGAACAAGCAGCTGGAAGTTTCAAATCTGGACTCGTGGCTTATAGAAATCTTCATCTTGTTTTCCCGAGTAAACCATAGTGCGTATAGTACCTTTTTACTCGACAACAAAATAATATGAAAATCACTTGCAGTATATGTATACAGAAAATATATTTGGTCGTATCCAAAGCGGATATGACCACGTGGTAACTCAAAGAAGAAATGAAACAAAACTGAAAAAGAAAGAAGACCACGTTTCTTTCTAAACAAAAAATAATTATACGAGTCATTTTACCTTACATAAAAAATAATAATACAAGCAAACTCTTTCTAAGGAAGCATGAACTAGGGGAGTGGTTTATCCTTAAAATAAAAAAGAAATAATAAAAGTAAGACTATGCAACTATGCCTAACATGAAAAAATGATAAAAACTTACTACCAAACTAGGCCTATTAGACTTTTTTTTAGAGGAGCACCCGGCCCTCTGCAACCGAAAAATAGTAGTCCATCAGATACATAGCCTTGGTCCGAAACATAACCGAAACTGACCCAGTACCTTATAAGAGACAAGACAAATAAATTGAATAATAATAATAAATAAATAAATAAATAAATAAATGAAATTTCTGAAGGAAGAATTAATTAGTGGTTATTATCCTTTAAGTAAAAAATGAAAAAGAAAGCAAATAATGGCAACAAATGTGCACATAGTTTACAAAGAAATTGCACTTTTTATAATATGTAGTACAATACTAATGTAACAGTATGATATAGTAATTTCGACAGCGCCATTTGCAATGGCAAACTATAGATGAATAATGTTTAATTCCTCCTAAATATAGCATCGAGAAATGGAGGGGGTTTTTTCATAGTAAAATTTATTTAAATATTGTTAGGGTAAGAGATAATTTTATTAGGCCACGGTAATGTTGACGGGCCTATCAAAGATCCAACTAAATGGGATGGATGCTGTGGGCTGGCCCTTCTTGTCATTACGTTCGTGGGCCTTCTTCTCCAACCTTCGGATTTTTTGTGGGAGTGCGCACACATAGTCCCCCGCGCGCCTACCCTCGTCGGAGAGCCCGGCGGCCACCAGCTCTTCCACTCCCCACTGATTTATGAGATGCTCTAAAATGTTGCGGTAGTCGGAGGCAGTGTAAATGCCGGCCTGCTGTGCCACGGCCCCGTATTGCGTGAAGAGGTCGCTATCGCGTCCGTCAGTCATAAGGGAGGCCGGCATGATGATCCGACGACGCAGCATGTACGCCAGTGCGCGCACTGCGCCATCTGGGTCGATCTCAAACAGCTTCCCCACGATGCGCGTGTAGGCCAGCTCGTGGCGCTTCTCGTCGGCGGCGATGGCGCCACATATACGCGCGAGCAACAGGTCGCCATGCTCCTTGGCGCGCCGCGCCGTGTTGCCATGGGAGATGGAGGTGGCGCGCTCCTGGAAGGCGACGTAGATGAAGCCGTGGTAGGGGCTCCGCGCGGCGTTCATGACCATGCCGGACTGGATGAGGTTGTGGATCGTCCTCTTGACCTGCCGCATGTCAACGCGGCCGGAGAGGAAGAGGTACTTGTTGAGCACGTCGCCGTGGCGGTTCTCCTCGGCTGACCAGCCGCGGATCCAGCGTGCCCAGGCCGTACCGCTGGAGCCGGTGAGGTCGCGCACGGCCTCGAAGCGGTTGGGTATACTCTGGTACGTCGGCAGCGCCTCCTCCGTCACCATGTTCCCCACGAGGCAGACGAGGTGCGCGTCGGGCAGGCTGGCCGCGCGCGCGTTGATATCGGAGCACGCCGCGTGAAAGCCGTCGGCGCCCAGCGACGCCAGGTCCGGCAGCAAGTCCGTCGGCTGCCATGCCACCTCCGCGGGCTTAAGGAGCGGCACCACATTCACCTCCGCCCAAGGCTCCAGATGATCGAACACCTCTAGCTTCGCCGGCTCCAGGTACATGAGCCATTCATCGTCGGTGCCCTCCTCTTCGTGCCTAACCGCAACGGCGGCGCTCCGGCCGGTGCGCGTGCTTCTCTTACTGCATCTCCTGCGTAAAATCAAGCAGTGATCCATTGCATGCATCGATACACTAATCTAAGTTTCAACTAAATTGTACATATGCACGATACGTACCAGTAGGTGATGTTGGCCACTTGGAGGCCTATATTATTCCCTGTTCTTGTCCATGGCATCGCTAGTGGACAAGCATGTCTGAGGAGCCATGAGCTTTGCGACGTCGCCATATCACACTCTGTTTTCTAACTAGATGAAACGCGAGCTCGTCCGCTCCTGTGGATTTTCGATGGAAGGTATATCTTCCTTTTGCGTCGGTGGAGCATATTTATAGAGCAGCTTCACTCCACCATGAGTCAAGTGCTGGGTTCTGGCAAAAAAAAAAGTGCTGGAATAAACATTTAAACTAGCAATCAAGCTGATGAACATTGTCTGCTCTCTTCAGCGTGTTGAGCGCGTGGAGCTCTGTGGCCTCTAGACATAGCCATTTGGAGATGGTAGCACGAATTGTGTTCAACAAATATGGATGCCGGTCCAGTAATTAGATTAGTCAAGCATTAGTGTGTCATGTAATCTTGTGCCATTAACGACCGTTTCACCTAACGTGGTAGTTTGCTAAGTTGTCGTTTTTGGAAACTCGGCAATGTCTATTTAAATGTTTCTCGATTCGGCGACAAAATCTATGATTGCTTACAACTGTCCAACCGAGCTTGTTTGACGAGAACTCGGCAAACACAACGCTGAGTTGTTTCTGAACTTTTCCGAGTTCCGTCTGAATTCGACGACTCCAGTAGTGGACTTTGTCTGGAACTTGATACTTGACAATAAAAGATTATCCC
>NC_041383.1:62408723-62417461 GCF_002162155.2 Triticum dicoccoides
AAACTACAAGAAACATTTAGATTCATTGCTAAGTTGTGTGCCCCAAAACAACTATCAGCAACACAATACCTAACATGGAAAATACACGCCCTTTTATCGCCTATGACCCTGGATCCTCAACTGACCCCTAAAACTTCGCCTTCTCGGCCAAATTGTGTATTTCTATGCACAAGTTTAGGGTTCCCCTTCTTCCTCCATGGTTTCTTATAGAAAGGAAACATATAATTTTGGTATACATGCTTGAATTTTGCGTGTGTTTAATTATGTACCAACATTGAAAAGGCCAAAAGAATCCCCGCAAAAAAAAAGGCCAAAAGAAGTGAAATATTATGTGTGTGGCTTAAAATTTCTGTTTCACATCAATTTTGGTAACTCGGTTTTGCTGGAAATATGTTTCATCTACCAAAGTTTGATGTCTGATCAGAATTTCAATTTTGTTCGAACTTACCTTGAATTGATGTGCAACCGAAATGATCAAACCTAAAAATGTGGCCCACCAAAATTTCAAAGTTCCGTGAAATATTGAGTCCCAGCTGTACATGCATAGTTTATCCGCAAAAAAGGAAAGCTGTACATGCATAGTTCATATAAATGATTCTTGGCTATTCGTATGGGCTACTATAGTTGCATGTGCGTGCAAGACGCGACATTGCCAAAGTCTCTGCTGGCTTTTTCATATCATCGGCCGAAATAAATGGTCACATGCAAACACCAAAACAACCGGCACCGTTGTCAGGCCAATTAGGCAAAGAGTTGGCTGAATTCATTGACTATCAGATACTGCCCATCCCTAGGATGTAGTATAATTAATGACACATGTACTCCCTCCGGTCTTTTTTACTCTGCACATTGGATTTGCCGAAAGTCAAACTGTGCTAAGTTTGACCAAATTTATATTAGAAATTATTAGCATATATAATATCTAATAAATATAATATGAAAATATATTCCGAGATGAATTCAATGATATTGGTGTTGTTATGTGAATGTCAATAATTTTTTATATAAACTTGGTCAAAGTTGGATGAGATTGACTCCTGACAAACCTAATATGCAGAGTAAAAAGGACCGGAGGGAGTATGTTATTATCTACAATTTTTTCGTGGTCGCAAGAAAATGGCTGGATAACATGGATCACAGCTCTTTTGGGGTCGCGCGATGTTCGTAGTTGCTGGGCGCTGAACTTTTTTGGTCATTTCAACTCATTTTGCATTAGTTTGGTCTTTTGTATTAGTTTCCTTTCCTTTCCCTTCTTAACTCCTCCTTTGGTTTTACCCGCAAAAAAAAAAACTCCTCCTTTGGTTTGGAGGAATTTCATAAACATTTTAGAGGATATGATTTCTGTAGGAAATTATTTTTGGAGTCATTTGGTTTACAAGAATTGATTTCTGTTTTTATGTAGGATTGGTTCCTATCCTCCATATTTCAAAAGAAAAATGAACATTAGCTTAGACTCAATAAAAAAATCCTATCGTGTGAATCAAATGACATCTTGTTTCCTATTCCTCTTCATATTATTTGAGATACATGTCATATCGTTATTTTACAAGTTTTCTGTCTCGTAGAAAAAAAATTCTACAAGTTTTCTATTCCTATCCTATGGTTTGCCGATTTGCCTCCCTTCTGCTTGCCGCTCCGGTAGCCGTTGGTAGGAAGGAGAATTCCAGTGCCTCGTCTCCAGCTAGTAATTTAGTATATGGTTTTTAGTCCTCATGGGGACAATGCTCAGAGGGATGGGGGTGGTTCTTTTTTGAGTTGGTCTTTCGGGCTTCGATTCTTCTAGAATTCGGCCATCTAGACTGAATCGACAAAGCTCAAGCATACATCCCTATCGTCTCCTTGGGACGTCGAGGCTAGGGTATCTCGCCATGCGTGCACGATGCCAAGACCAGTTGTCAGGCATTTATATCAATTCAACATCAAGGATCAACGGGAACGATGCGTCAGCAACTCATTTTGGCAGACATAGTGGTCATTCGGTGATTTTTCTTATGTTTGAGGTGTTTTGTACTTCTAATAAACTTCTTTTATATATCTAGATCATTTCCGCAAAAAAAGAAGAACTCATTTTGTATTTTAAACTGTTGTGTTCGTTATGAAAAGTAATGGAACCCGCCTCTTAGTTGGAACTCATAAGTAAAAAAGGCCTAGTTGTCAACAGTATAGATCGGGTAATCTCATCATCCTCTTTGACTTCGTCATTGTCATTTGTCAACTGTCATTTGAATCGTGGCTGCGTAAACTGCTCGTTTGTCTCCATGGATACTTTTCTGTAGCATATTATACATATTAAACGGTCAGAAAAATGTGTTGAGTCACGTAAATTTCGATCGCAGCCGGCGGCCACTGAGATTTTGGAAGTCTTTATTGAGACGATTTAGAGAGTGTTAGTCCTTGCCTAAACTCCATTTGCTCCTTCGGACGAACTTGTTTAACCTGGATGATCATGATTCATGATGGCCTGTTTGTCCTACCAATTTCATATGAAACGAAATTGATCTTATTGACCTTGGGAATGTGTTGAGTTGAATCCTAGCAGGCTCGAAAGTCCTCTTTGTATGGGCAGCCGCTAAAGAAATATTTTTAGTGGAAAAGTAGGCAACAGGCAACTTTCTAATTCAACGGCCAACATTCATGCAATGAAATAGAATAAATTACTGTGGTCGTTTGGGATACAGTGGTTTGTTGCAACTTGCAGGGCGCCAGTGCAACAAAAATCAAGAAGCCTAGCCGTCGGAGGCAAATTCAGTTGCTTTTCTTTCCCCTCTTGCAAGGCAGCTAGGGAATGACGTGCATTCGCCCCCTCCCCGCCTGCCGCTTTGGCGGCCGGTGGTAGGGATGGGATTTCTGGTGCCTCGTCTCCGACTAGTAGATAAGTAGGGTCTTAGTTCTCGCAGGGGCGGCATTTGGACGGATGGCGGTGCTTCTTTTTCCAGTCAGTCTTTTGGGCTCCGATCCTCCTCAAGTTCGTCCGCTGGGATGGATTAGACGGAGCTCCGACATAGATTCCAGCCAGCTCCTCAGGGCGGCGAGTGTCGTGGTTCTAAGTCTGACAATAGTGTAGGGGGTAGGAATGGAGAGGCAAGATCCTAGCTATGGAGTAGTTGTATATGCAAGGGATTTACGAGTTCAGGCCCTTCTCGGAGGAAATAACAGCCCTACGTCTCGGAGCCCGGAGGCGGTCGACTGGATTATGTGCGTATGAGTTACAGGGGTGCGAACCCTTTACACTGAGGAGGGGGGTGGCTTATATAGAGTTCGCCAGACCCCTCCGGCCCTCAGTTATGTAGGGTTTAAAGTACATTAAGATCGGGCGTTACTGGTAACGCTACAAATAAAGTGCCATGATGACCATAAAAGCTACTTAATGACCGACCGTTTGCGTGCAGAGTGACTTTAGATTTCCTGGCCGTCGAGTGGTTGGCTTCATGGTCGAGTGGTAGGCTTCATGGTCGAGTGTCTTCGAGTCTGTCGAGTGGAACACTTCTAAGTCGATTGACAGGCGGTTTCTTCTAGAGATGTCCTTGGGTACGGTAGTTCGGACAGGTCCATGACCCTACCCTACGTACATAGCTTCATCATTAGCCCCCGAATGGATCGAGGTTTGAGTGGAGAAGGAGTTGAGAACTCTTCCGACCCATTTTTCGTGCTATGAGTGTATCTGGCTCTGGATCCAAGAACTTGAGTAACGACACCAACTCCTTTCTCGGTCGCCTTGATCCATTCTTGGTTTCAGTCGAGTGAATTTCTTTACTTGAAAAGTTCCGAGTGATGGTGTGGAGGAGATCCTTCGTCTGGCAAGTTGTTCTGCTGCTCGCGGATTTTGCGGGATTCGAATTTTCGGGAAGCACACGGGGCGGAGGAGGCCGTGGTAATCGGATGGGATAAGGCAGGGACGCCTCGATCTCCGTGCCACCTTTTTCGCCACGTATCGTGCGCGCGCCCGTTGCGGGATTTCACAGGATCGCCCGGGCCTACAAGTCAGTCACTCGAAAGCAACCTCATATAAGGCGCTGGACAGGGTTTTTTGAACAGTGCGTTCTCATTTCCTCCTCTCTTCCCCAGATTTATCCGCCTCGTTCACTTCCGTCTCAGTGCCGCTGCCGCGTACGCGTCCCGCCGGCGACGATGGTGAAAGAGAAGACGGTGGCCCTGGAACGGGTGAAGAAAGCAACGGCGAAGGCGAAGGGGAGGGCGACCAGTCGAGGCGGATCTTCATCGAGGGCCGGCCTACCACAGGGCTGGATCCAGGGCGACTGGATCCGCTCGACGATTCGTCAAGCAGATCTTGACGACCTGGCCGATGGAGGACTGATCCCCCATGGACCGGCACGGCTCCCAGGGAAGTAGTCTGAGCCGCAACCTCAGGAGGGTGAGTGTGTTCTCTTGGCCACCCATGTCGACCGTGGGTTTTCTTTGCCGCCTCACCCTTTCTTTCGGGGATTTCTGAATTTCTTTGGGGCGCAACTCCACCACTTCACACCCAACACCATCGTGTACCTCGTTGCTTTCGTGTCTTTGTGCGAGAATTTCTTGGGTTGTCGGCCTCATTGGGGTCTTTTCAAGCACATCTTCACCTGTCTCTCCCATACAGTGAAAAAGGCCAATCCGAGTGACGAGAGAACACAAGTGATTCAGATATGTGGGGGTCTTGGGGTTCAAATAAGGGGGAAAAGTGCTTTTCCGGCCATGATCCTGCCCGACTCGGTCCGTGGATGGCAGTCGACCTGGTTCTACTGCAAAGACCAGCCGACGCCAGGGCAGTCGACCGGACTCCCTTCTTTTTCCATGGACCGAGTGAGGAAGCCTTCCTCTTTGAAGGTGATCCCGAAAGAGAAGGCGCGAGTTAAGGCGCTAGTCGAACGTGTTGTCCAGCTTATCCACGACGGGGTGACCGGCATGGACCTCTTGGAGGTCTTCCTCGCATCCAGCCGCTTCAAGCTCGAGACCATCCGATGTGGTTGTATTCTGGAACTGAGGACACCACTCGGATCCACCCGGAGGAGATTGACGATGCCACGCTGGAGAGGTGGCTGGCGAGCATCGCAAGGAACAAAGACAACCCCCGAGGAGCCAGGAGGATTCCTCCACTCGACCAATCATACGACGTAGACAAGGTCCAATTCTGCTTCTCTGACTATGATCTTGCTTTCTTCATTCTGTTTGCTTGGAATCAGTCGACTGACTTTTGTTTTATTTGTTGTCTTCTAGGCCACTACTAAAATGTACTTGATGCCCAACGGGGCGCAAGAACATGCCGAGCAGGGGCAGGCGAGCGAAGGTGAAAGTGAGGAGGAGTGGCAATCTGATGGTGAGGGGGAGGAGGACGACGACGGCTCCAGTGAAGAGGATGAGGAGGAGGAAGACGATCCTCCTCGCACGGAAAGGCGATCCAAGCTCATCCACGACCGCGCGAGCGAGCGTGGCAAAGCGATTGCGCCCGTTGGGCAATCGTCAAAGCGCCCTCGGGCGACTTCTCCGGCGCTGACTGAGAAAGCGCTGAAGCATCCACGAGCGGCGCCATCAAAGCCGCCGAAGGCCTTGCCCAAAATGAGAATGGACATTCCCACTATCTCCGAGTAACAGCAGAACTTGTGTTTTCTCGTTTAGTACGAACGAACTCTTGGTCGACTCATCAACTAACCGACTGGTTTCTGAAATCTGCAGTGCTGCTACGTCTGAGACCTCCGCCAAGAACAAAGACCAGGAAATGGAAGACGCAACCACCTCCAACCTTGGTACGCTCTCTGTAGTTTTACTTTTGGTTGATTGGATTTCGATTCCAACTTTGGATTTCTCCTGTAGTTCCTCCTCATGTCGTCGATCTCCCTGATGATGACGACGAGGTGCCACTGAGGGCGAAGAGGAATAAAAAGGCGCCAGCTGGCAAGACCACTCAGATTGCATCAGTGCCTGAGGCATCGGTTCAAGAGGGTGGCGATGTCACTCGGCATTCCGTGTCGTTCGCTGTGCCGCTGACGAGTGTCCGGCCTTCGACGTCGACTGCTGATCCGCCCTCTCTTTTCGCCACACACCACGTCCCAGAGGACCAAGCGGGTGCTGCTAAGGAGGCTATACGCCAAGCGGGAATCATGACAGAGCAGGTGAAGGCGATCCGGGAAGTCAGCCAAGCGGCCTATGATGCTAGCTCAGCCCTTCAGAGCAACGTCCAGGTCAGTTGGTCACCACTTGTTCTGTTAGGATAAGCTATCTGAAGACTTTCTTTCCAAAGATCTTTGTATCTGTACACCCACTAGGTGTGTCGATTGAATATTTGAATTGGTGGGGGCATGCTGAGTGCACCCACTGGGTGTTTGAATATTTGAATTGGTGGGGGCACGCTGAGTGCACCCACTGGGTGTAGTCCCCGAGACTATGGTGGACTACTGGCAGTCGACTGTAGTCTTTGTACTTTGAAGTTCTTTACTCTAACTTCTTCACTCGGTCTGGTCGGACCATGTCGAATGGAATCTTGGAACCGGTGGGGGCACGCTGAGTGCACCCACTGGGTGTAGTCCCCGAGACTATGGTGGACTGCTAGCAGTCGATTGTAGTCTGAAGAACCTTTTTTTTGATGAGACCAAGGCTGACTGCTGGCAGTTAGCTATAGAGCTATAGTTTTAGGATCGTAACCTCTTTGTCTCTTTCGGCCGACTTATCGGACCAAGTCGGTAGAACCAGTGGAGGCACGCTGAGTGCACCCACTGGGTGTAGTCCCCGAGACTACTGTTGAATATTTTGATTCGGCTGTAGTCTTAGAAATGCTATGATTTTTCTCTTAGTCACTCGGAAGCAACTTATCTTTGATGTCTGTCGACTGACCCTTCGCAGAAATCTTGCGAGCTTGTGGCTCGCTATACTGAGTTGGAAAACAAACATATCCAGCTCGACCTTGACTTGAAGCTTGTTCAGGAGAACTTTCAGAAGGCGAAGGACGAGGCAAAAGGTAAGATTGGTGAGAACTTGACGACTGTCCTTATCTTTCTGCCCGTTCTTGATTCTGATCTCATTGTCATTTTGAAGATAAAATGAAGGAGGCTCTGAAGAAGAAGGACCACGACCTTGCCGAGGCGTAGAAGGCGGCTTGGGAAAAAATGAAGCTTGCGGAAGAAAAACTGGCTTCAGTCGGTAAACTTGAAGAGGAGAACGCCAATCTGAAGGCTGCTCTCGACGCGGCCAACAAGGAAGTCAGACGCCTGAAGAATGACAAGATAGCTCTGAATGACAAGGCTGGTGAACTGGTGGGGAAGAAGAATGATCTGGAGGCTTATCCAGGAGGGCTCGCTAAGAAGTTATTCATCATGCTTGAGGGTAATCTCTCTTACCCGACTGATTTGTAATCATCGACTTATCGTAGAACTGCTGGTTTACCTTTGAATTGTGTTTACAGAATTCTGCAAAAACTTCGAGGAGGAGACCAGTCGAGTGGACACAGGCTTGGACCCCATTAACTCTCTTGTGAAGGATGAAGCTGCTATGAACATGCTCCGACTGGAGTCTCGAGTTGCTGGTGTGGTTGACTATCTTGCTCGACTGAAGGTTGCGGCATCGCGAATCGACACGACACTCTGGCCAGGAGCGACGCTTCAAAATGACCTCGAGTCTCTAATGACTCGACTGAATGAGGTTCCAGGTCGAGTGCAAGAATGGAAAAAATCTTCTGCCAGGTGTGGTGCCGATGTTGCTCTGTCCCTAGTCCGTGTTCGTTGCAAGGATGCGCAAGAGGAAAAGCTGGCGTCCATCAAAGTAGCCAATACCAAGAAGCACGACTTCCGATCTTTCATCGAGACCTTCATTGCTGCTGCCACTCAGATTGCTGACGGAATCGACTTGGACCAGTTTGTCGCGCCCTCCAGTCCTCCACCTGAGGAGTAAAAAACTTCTATGCTTCGTCTTAAATTTGCCTCGGAATGCCGAGTGGTTTTGTAACCGATAAACTTTTACAGGCTTGACGCCTGAGCACTTTCGAACCCGTAGGACATTGTCTGAACTTGGCTTATTGTTGAATATGCTTGCATTTGCCTTCGAGCGAACTTTGTTCTTCACTCGGAATATATTTTAGCGTTTGAGACGCGGCTCTGAGGTGGAAAATCCAGTCGACCTGCTCTTCATCGCTCTTGCAGGTAAAGATGGAGCGCAGATTGCAGTTGACCTGCGTCCTTGTAGAGCGCACGTTGTATTTGCGGCGTAGCTCCGAAGGAGAAGGTAGCAGTCGACCTGCACCTCGTCGTCCTTGCAGAGCACACATTGTATTTGTGGCATAGCTCCGGAGGAGAAGGTAATAGTCGACCTGCACTTCGTCGTCCTTGCAGAGCGCACATTATATTTGTGGTGTAGATCCGAAGGAGAAGGTAACAGTCGACCTGCACCTCGTCGTCCTTGTGGATCGGAATGGATTTCATACTTAGGCGAGCACTTTGGACTGCAGCTAAGCCTCCGAGTGGGAGGTTGCTCTCCACTCGGTAGGATTTTCAAATACTTAGGCGAGTACTGGACTGCAGCTAAGCCCCCGAGTGGGAGGGTTGCACTCCGCTGGGTAGGATTTTCAAATACTTAGGCGAGTACTGGACTGCAGCTAAGCCCCCGAGTGGGAGGTTTGCTCTCCACTCGGTAGGATTTTCATATACTTAGACCAGTACTGGACTGCAGCTAAGCCCCCGAGTGGGAGGTTTGCTCTCCACTCAGTAGGATTTTCATATACTTAGGCGAGTACTGGACTGTAGCTAAGCCCCCGAGTG